>NW_019211460.1:34784235-34803311 GCF_002443255.2 Varroa destructor | reverse complement strand
AGGATCGTGCTGAAAGTATTGCCAAACAAAGCCGCCACGATTACGAGCGCGTCAATATGGAGCTGTCGACGTTGCGCGAAAGTATCCAAAGTCGGCATGAGGCGTACACCAACGAAAAACTCGAGTTTCAAAACTACATACATGAAGTCGAAGGTAAGGTGAAACGACTACAAGAAAGCGAGGTTGAAAAACAGAGGTTGCGGCAAACTTTAAAGGAGTGCGAGGCACAGATTGATGACTATAAACGTAGCGAGCGAGCTCACAAGGAAGAGAAGGAGCGTCTAAAGACACGCGTGAGTCCCCAATCGTAATTATAGCACTTTTATCGATTGTTCTGGATATATACGTGAAATTTTGTGAATTTTTTCTTAATTTCTTTACTTAATCTCTATGGACAGTTCTCAGTATCAATAATACCCTGCAATAGCCCTGTGCACATACACAGATTATGTGTAATAAATGTCTTCAAATGAAAAACCGTCATGTGATTTAACTACATGTGTTTTCTGATTTAGAACGATGAATTACAGATGAAATTGGGAGAGATGGAACGCACCGAACGAAGTTTACGCACATTGCAGGCAGGTAACACACAGGAAAGTAGCGAACTTAGGGCCAAATTGCAGCATTCAGGACATGCACACAAGGCCGAAGTGGCAGCGCTTCGCAGCGAGTACGAAGGCAAACTCGACATTATCGCAGGCGAACTTGACTCTATGCAAGGCCAAATCATCTCCCTGGCGAAAGAGCGGGATAACCTAAGAGAACAGCTTGAAGAAGCCAAGAAGGTATTGGTCATTCTGACAGATAAAATAATTCTGCCATCTGGGCCGCAAATAGATACGTGCTAGTTTTTCAGTTTTATTGGGCTCGCTTTCCGATAAAAAGTTTTTGGGTAACAGGCGAGAGGTCTTTTTTTATTTTTTTTCACGACTCCCACCCAGACTCTTCATTTAACCATACTACAGATAGCATAAGTAACTACCCGCTTGTCTCCGCAGCCTATCCTGCGTGTTGGCTAGCTGCAATCCAAGAAGTTATTATTTTTCCCTTATGTCGCCCGGGCTAGAAGGTCTCCCTTGCGCGACGTGACGTGCGAATGGGTAACGAAAGAAGGTAACAAAGCCCTTCATCCTATTGAGGTGAAAAAGCATCCCGTGTGGTATCGTGTATTGCCTTTTACGTGGGCAAACACCCTACATACTTGCAGTGCGTGCTGAGCCGTGTCCTTGAAGCCTCCTGTGTCAAGGAAGCGGCCTGGCTACACACCTTCGGTGAAGTTATGGTTGTCCACTGAAAAGCTGCAGGTGCACAATTTTATTCAAAATAAAATGGAAAATCTAATTGAAAGCTTCTGGCTCATTATGGTTTACTTATAACAAGAGATGAAGTGGCATAGACTATTGGCCTTTTTTATGTACAACACTGGCAAGAGACACAAAAAAATTTTTTCAAAAAAAAATCCAAACAAAGGACGAGGTCCAAAAACGTCATGAGAAGTTCTTTTCTAAGCGTCTGCGGCGGCTTGAGTCTTACTCCAAAAAAATTAGCCTGTAAATCTCAAATCGGAACCGAGCGATCTATATGCTGAATAGCTGGTCCTCAGTTGGGCCTCCTAATCTTGGCTTTAAAATCATCGCGTATTGTTTGGGTAATAAGACCTGTTTGAATCAGGGAGTGCCTAGAGACAGCAAGGGGTTGCTATACTTATCGTCTTTTCTACTGTTTCATTATAGTAGAAACATGCGTCAATAACGAAATTTGGACTGAAATCACATTTGTGCCCGTTCGGTGAGAAGGCGAACATGCTACTACTACCTAAATGATCACAATGGCCAAAAGCGTGAAAAATAGGGAAATTCAAGATAATTTTCACTTTTGGCAGAATTAACGTGCAACTAAGGGGTAGTCTTCCATTTTTCGCACATAACTTAGGTCTCATTAAAAAATAGTGGACTTCGGCTGATATATTCTGTCGCAGTTATCACTTTGTCAGAACATTGCCTTATCATTCGTTTTATCCTCTGGTGACATTCCTTAACGAAATCTAGTTATTTGTAAAGTATGAAGGTGGCTTGGGTGTTCGATACACATACGCCAGCATGTTGACAGCATGAAGACTACATACCGTGAAGAACGTATTTTGAATCTGCTAAAAGAAAGAGTAACCGAAAAGAGTGAACATCTATAAATTTTCCTGTGCCAGAATTTGAGCTGCTTTAATGACATGTCGCGCGGATATAATTGCTAACCTAATTACCCCATAATCTTTCCTTACTTAACAGGCAATTATTTACTATCGGCCTGTTCCTCAAGCACTATTATTCAAATTACAGTATTTCTCACAGTAAAGAAAAGAAAATTAGCACAACAATGTTATGATTATGATTCGATAAGTAGTTGTTAATATAGTTGTTGTTTACATTTTGCTTTGCCCGTGTTTTCTGGTATTTAGGAACTAAATCGGCTAAAAGGCAACGCTGTGCGCGATGAACGCATAAAGAGCCGAGAGGCCGCAGAACATGCGTTCAAGAAGATGGAGGAACTTCGTTTTCAAGCTCAGGAAATCAAAAACCAACTAGATTATGCACTTTCAGAGAACAGGAAAATGAGAATTCAAATAGATGCAGACAAATCATCCTTCGAAATTCAAGTGGCAACTTTAAAGTCTAAACTTAACCAGGTAAAAATCGAAATAGACGGAGCTTACAGGGTAATTGATCAGATTGGATGAAAGTATCTACATGGAACCAACAATCTGAATCAAGTTATGTCCATGTACCGATACAAATATCCCCTACGGACGTTTTATTCCGATCTTCACAAGGCTTCGGGCTATAAATCAGTTTTAAGATATCCCTTTTTTTTTAGTAAAGAGTGGTATAGTACGTGAATCAAAGTTTATATGGCCGGTATAGTTTATTCCACTGTTAATGTGAGTGTTAGATTGGATTCCCATGAGTTCTTGTTCTGGCGCACATGACACATACTCAGCCATCCCTGGACTATTTCGAAGCGCCATCTTGCTAAAGCACACTTGAGCTGCCCCTTCGACAGTATCAATTCAAGGAGTCGAGCAAACAACCATTTGTACTATTGATTATTGCATCTGATGGATCTTTGAACATCATTTCGTGATAAATCAAAGATGGTCGGCTGCTTTACTCTTTCGCAACAAGCATCTATAAAATTGTTCGCTTCAGTGGCCTTAGGGAATGCCTGTCTAATTTCTACAGCATGTCATCCCTCTCTAAGGTTTTTGTAAACGATAACTGACATGAGACGTCGAGTTGTGCCGTTCATAGAAGCTTAAGGCGTTCATCAAAAAAAGAAGATCTTGGGACCAGAGAATGCCCTCTTGGCTCTCTTGTACAAGTTTAGTAGCTTCTAGTGTTCCACTTTTTTTGAAAGACAAACCTTGATTTCGTCCATGTTTTTCTACATGTTTACGTCCGTTACGTTTCTACATGTACGTTTGGAAGAAGCCTTCTTGCATTGCCACAGATGTCTAAGAGATAACTTTTTGAAAATAACATAAATATAAAGGGATACATTTATTACTCCAGTGCTGCAATGGAATAAAATGAAGAGGCATACTTTACTCACATACTAAACAAAAGCTTATTCATTTTTCTCCTCGTTAATATTAATATATCAGTATGAGGAGGCCAAGCTGTTGGAAACATCTCGCGGCAGTAACAAACTGTATGCGAAAACACGGCTCGAGTTGGCCTGGGAGAAGGAACGACAAGATCAGCAAAAGGTCCTTCATGATGCCCAGAGGATCTTGCGCGACCTCAAAGAACGTCTTCTGCGCGCTGAACATGAGCGTGAGCAGCACCGTGAGCTTCTCAATAAACAAATGCAGAAGCAGATGAGCGAGCTTAGCGAAGACCAGATTACGAAAGAGCTTCTTGACGTAAGTATCCTAATCTCTGTCTACGCTCGTCTCCTCGATAACTAGACTTGCCTAATTAAATAAGATCGCATAACTGGAGAAAATCCGACTTCTACAAATCCGAATAATTTGAATCAGGAATCGAAACTTTGACTGCATCCAATTCTTTAACCTTCTCATAGCTATGTCAACCATTTGGATACTCTCGAATAAACTCGGTGGAGATTTGTACGCTTATTAATATGTAATGTGTTGTTGGTCCATGTTGAAGATCCAGAAATGCACTTAGCCTAGCAACGCATGCGAAGTGTGCGTCTGAGCGTGTGGGTCTGGAAGAATTTTTCGGTATATGTCTAATGGTGTAAATTCTATTTCATGCAGTTACAAGCTGAATTGGACGAAGCCAAAGAGAACATGCGTCGTCTGCGACACCACTATGAGCGTTCGAGGAAAGAACGCGAGCGGCTCACGAATGAGCGCGACGAATATAGAGCGAAGACCCTATGCATGAATGAGGTACACTCAGAGACAAGTCACATGGCTCAAGACTTCGCTCGGCTAGTCGAAATGATTCAAGCCGACGGGGATTCAGCGAAATCGCGGCCATTGCGACCAAATAATCGCGAGCAAATTCGGGCTGAGCTACAAAAGCTTGTTGGTCGAATGGAATCCATTACGAAACTGACCTCGCCAGCGGCACAGATTGCTCGGAACCAATCATTCAAACGTGCTGTGAGCGCGTCAGACGTCAGTCAGGCATTACCATTCATCAGGGCACCTCCACGCACCAAATCGAAGAAAGCAATGTCACTTGGACAGGGCTTTGGTTCTGATCAGAAGCTTTGGGCGGGTTCGGGCGACAGCCTCGCATCAGGTATTTCTCCAGCTGGGTCGCAAACTTCTTTACAGCGACATGCCACTGGCTACGATAGCGATGCCTCTATTGTGTCAGCACCGGCTCACCATTATGGCAAACCTGGGGTGGTAAGCTCGCTAAAATCTAATAATAACATTCAGTATATAGATATCTATATAAAGGGCTAACAGCAACAAATATATCTGTTTCAAGGCGTATAGAAAGGTAATTGAAGTTAGTAGCCCTAATTTTCAAAAAAATAATAGGAAAATAGAGGCCATAGGACAGCTGATTTCAAAACTAATGTGTATGACTAATGAAATTTAACGAAGCTTTATGTTTCGATTGTAGAGCTTTGATTCAGACAACGATTTGAATCAGGTGTCGGATTCCGAAAGTTTACCTGGCCACAAAATCGTACGTAAGAAAACTCTCAAAGAGCGTATTATGGGAATGAAGTCGTCGATGTCAAGGTTGGACGTTACACCTGATCGAGAATGTAGAGCCGGCTCGCTGTCTCGCACATCATCAAGCGAGGCACCTAAAAGTGTCCTTAAGGTACGTATACCTGAGAAATGGGACTTCAGCATTTGAAGAACAAAGTGACTTTAAAAAAATAGAAAAAATAAACCTTTGAAGTAGTCCAATATCGGCTGGGCACTAAATGGGATAGTTAAACTCGATCACTGCTAACATTGAGGTTATGATATGACCCATGATATGATTGTTATGTGGGAGAGGCATATATATATATATATATATATATACTTGCATCGATTCTATGCTTTTTGTACGCTTAATTACATTGTCGCGTTCGAATAATAATTAGATGGTACCTAAAATCATCGAAAATTTAGATTGTCGTGCGGAAAAAATTGGTCCCATCAGCTGGTAGATTACGATGACGTCATTTGTTATTGTTGGTCGTTTCACAATGAATAGACTATTTGTTTGTTTTCAGTACGCTACCCCAAAACGGACCGGTTCAAATAGCTCCTTTACTGAGACTCAGGTTTAATTAAAACGATTGCTAAAATTATGGATTTTGTTTAAAAGCTCTATCGTTCCATAAATGGCTTCTGCAACTGTATATAATTACTACTACTTTATTGTAAATAATCTGTGTAGAAAATAAACTCTAGTTAAACTTTTCTCGAGCCGAGTGTTTCTATACGTATGCATGCTGGCGTGTTCCTTTTCGGTAGCTACTGTTCTAGAAACGTCTGCTGTGCGAGCACTCTCTCAACAGTGTTTAGAAAAAAATTATTCCGCGCAGGACAACTCTAGTGTATATGTACGATTCTAAGAAAGAAATGGTATAATGGACTTCTGGTCGGTGGCATTAGGTCTACCCAATGCTAGATGAACACATATTCGCGAAGTGCCTAAAGTTACTTTGCAGGTTGAGAACAGAAGCGGTCGTTTCATGCACAAGAACTCATCCACAGACAATCATTGAAGTAGGTCACTTTGCTGAAAACGCTTTTTGCATGATACATGCAAATGTGACTACACATATAGTATTTTACATGCCGTCCGACTGACCTCGTCCGACGTCGAGTGAGCGCTTCAAGCTCGAGGCGAACAGAGACAACGATCGCAGACGCAACACAAATCAAACGGAGTTGACAAAGTCACCAGCCGAAGCATGCGGCTACTGACAGAATAATATCTTGTAAATGCGACATTGGACATGTGTACGTATGTTGTCAGAATGTTAACAGCTTAATGTATCCATCGTTGAATCCCAAGAGCATGGAAATAGAGGTTGTTTCATGGAAGAAAGGGCAAATCAAGGCGAGGGCAAAACGATAAGCGGTTCTGGCATCGGACGGATCACATCTGGTCGCCTTACTACTGAAGGCAGAAAGTGTATCGACAAGAATGTTCCTTGGTACCTATTAATAGTAAATCAGCTCACCTGGTTTGTATTTTTCATAAAAAAAGGCTCTAGATGGAACTGTCTAACGTTTAAAGTGGAAGCAGAAAACAAAAGCGTACGTAATAAGGAAACAGCAAACTGAGTAAGCCTACGATGTTCAGTATCAGTACATTGTATAGTTTATAAGTGTATGCACACGCATTTATTGCTTAGCACTATATGCCATGTCGAGCTGTTGAGTATAATCATCATAACAGCAATGATGAACATGCCGAAATAGTGTTGGCCACTCATCCGTTAGGTCAAGGCTTATTGCACCTGTTGTCCGGTTTTCAAACGAGCACTAGCTTGACTATCCTGATGTAATGGTAAGTTGTCGCTGAACAGTTTTGTTTTAGCGTCTTACGTTATCGACCATCCTATTAGATTTGTTATATTATGATAGTTTACCACAGTAGTTAAAACGGTACGATCTGACGCTGCTTACTCTGTGTGTGATAGCCATGTCTCTATGGGCCGTATGACACTCGATCCATTAGAACGTTGTAGAGGTTTTCTCACTTTATCGGAAATAGTCGTTAGCCAATAACAGCAGCAGCAGTAGTCCATATTGTTTTCACCTTTAACCTAGAGCCCCATACCCTGTATTTCTCGACGACCTATCAGTAGTGAACGGGTTAGGCTAGATACAAGGCTTGACAGTCGAGTACAAGCTTCGGTATATATCCATGACGCAGGTTCAGCTTTGTCAAAGGTAACAACTCTCCTTCTGCTATCACATAAACCCTACCTATAGAACAAAAGCCTGCGACACATTTTAATTTAACATTTTAGTGTTAAACGAGCTCAAAGTAAACTGGAACCGACAGGAGTTTCGATTATATTTTAAAAGCAAGCATCTTATACACAGAAATTGAGTTCGACTACATCACTGTTTCACGAATACGTACAGATTCGTTAATATAGATTCAAAGGCAGTCTTTGTGGTGGTAGACGTACGCGTGCTACCTTGTTAGGCTGCATTTTTAGTGACAGAATTTCCGTTTAAGCCAAGATAGGTTGAAAGCACTTTTGAAGACATACTAAAACTCGTCAATGTTGTTCTCTGGTTTGCTACGTGAGAATTCGGATTGCTATACGTTGGCTTGAAGAAATATATTTTGAAAGCTACAGTTTCACAAACATGTAGTAGACAATGAGCCTGAAGCGCATGCTTTTGCCTTAGACGCCACTGTACAAATAGGCATTTCTACACTTTGTAACCGTGTAAGCTCTTACCGAGTAGAAACGCTAACTCGCTATCAGTACTGACTAACATAGCTGCGATGCGATATTTCTTGCGTCTTTCTTAATATCGCGCTGACACAGCGTACCTAGGATCATATGTAATGTCGAAAGGCAGGTCTGAATACAGCCAGACCGCCTGATATGTACACTGACGCCTTAAATCTAAGCACTATTGTAAAACTTGATGACGATACCGGCTGGCATTACTTTTAATCTAGATTTGAATATGAATAGAGAACTGTCAAGCTGAGCTTCCTACTAAAATTAATTCAGGCGCTTTAAGCATATTGTTACACTTTCATCGCCGTTAGTTACATTATTGCTTTTTATCAGCCCGACAGAACGAGTGCGGATCCGCAGGTACCTAGCCAGATTACCTTTGAAGGTTAGCCACTTATAGCCTAGAAAAATAAAGCACTCGCACATGAGCCTGAGCAGATGTCACCTTACTTATTCCTTCCAAAAATTATGCCTTGCATTTTTTCGCTTTATTATATTATTCTATTTATTTTATTATTATATTCGGGTTATTTAAGACGCTTACCTTTCGTTGGAATGTCATTCTCGCGGAAGCTTCAGTATGGCTGTCTACCTAGAAGAGCTGCGCTTTCGTTATTTCATGACAAACATGTCGTACTAAACTATTCATTTTTCTGCTACGATCCACATTTGGAAAAATGCTCGTACATTAATATACTTCACAGAAAATACTAAATTTCAAAAAAAACAGTACAATTTCTCTTTAATGCATAGAGGTATACAAGGCTTTCGATATTCAACACTTTAATAAATTAATATTACCTAACGTAATTACTGATTGACGTTCTAACCAACGGTATCCCTGCTGTAATTAATAATAAAAGAATCAATCAGATCCAGCCGTAGCTAAACCCGTTTGGCAGCATGATAATGCCCAAACACCGGCTATCTAAAATAGTTGGGAGATTGTTCACTGTACGGGAAAAAAATAGCTACTTTTTTGCTTAAAACTCTAAAAATTAAGCGCATCATATTGAAATTAATTGTCCTCTCCAGCCTTCCTTCCATAAATATATATATATTTTACTTTGATAAAGTTCAAAGGGACTGTTACTCAAAGAATGTTTGATTTCCAGCTGATTGGCGGATAAGCTCGACAACAAATTGTATTGTTTCGGCCTGTTATATCCTGTCCTATTTTCGGAATCATTGAAAAATTACCGAATCAACCTTGTTGTCATGGCATTGACAGTCTAACATTGACATTCGTATGGTGGGAATATACGCAGATTTAACGATACATCATCATTCTCACATACACGCAACAATACAAACGGCAATGATGATGATGATAATACTAACAATAATAACAACAAAATTGGCTCTTTCTCTACTCGGGCAACGAATGTATTTTATTTCGTTTGGTGATATTGGCAGGAAAGCCTCATTGAAACAATCCATTGCCGCTCATTAATATGGGTGTACCTGCTTTACGGGAATTTGATTGTAGTTTAGTGGTGAGATTTTGTAACGTTAATTTTTTATATGAATCTTTTTGCATTTCCTATAAACGGAACTAAGAGCTAAAGAGAACTTATTCTGGATGCAAAGCTTGTCTACAATATGATACGTAGATAGTAGTTCTATCATTACTGTAAAACAGTATCATGCGCTTTCTGCATCTCCCACAGGAAGTTCTCACACGCTGAGTAAGAAAAACACACTTATGAGAGAAAAAATTAGCCATCAGATTTCAGGAAGGGACCTGATAAGGACAGTGGAGCTATAGATCTGCAGTCTGAGGCAATAGGACGATCTTCACGATAGTGGAAAACTCTTTAAGACAATATTTAGAAAGAACGGGAGTGTCAGCTCCATATATTGCAAATATGCGCACCTATGGAGATAATATGTCGCTTAACCGTAGTCGCATATGGGCAAGCTTAGCCATATGCGACGAAAAGAGAATTGAGTGTAAAAAGCTAATGCTACTATGAGGACAAAAAGCATCGACGAACTAGTTGTCTTAACCACAAGTATCAACATATTTGATTAGAAAATTAACCGTACGCTCATTTCTAGCTGCAAATCTCCTTCTTTTACACCAAAGACGACACCCCAGTTATTTTTAATTTTTATACTAAAAGTTGAATCGTGACCTAACGATACCTGGAAACGGTTAACCGAGCTAGTTTTTGTGTAGCATCTAGTAGCAGCTTCTTTTGCTTACATGGGTAACCACTCAATAAGAGAAACCAAGATGAGTGGTCTGATAAATACCGAGTCTATCGCAGCCCACACGCTATTCGGCTTATTCGCTTTTCAGTCGTCTCAGAACAATAGAATGTTTATCTTATACCATTTTTCGGTCTTATTCCCACGTTTTGTTTATATGAATCTGTGTGTCGCGAATGATGCGGATGATGAATAGTGTTTCGTTTTATACGAAAAATATGATTTCTCTATTTTATAGAACTCAACTCGATACGACTCAAAGCAGTAGCATCATTACTGTTTGCATCAGTGTTGACTCGCTGATACAAAATTAAATTGGTCAATAAGCAGAGGCATTTATATATGTGGATTTAAAAACACGTAGATACATTATGCGGATGTGGATCACATTCACCACGTAGCTAAAATCGTATTCAGGAGAAAATAGAGACTTAAAACGTATTATAACGTAAAAGCGAAATCACCATACCGCAGATACTTAATAGACACAAATGTATGTTGCTATATATGGTAATGTGCCGTAGGGTTCCATAATCAACTCCGCGACCACTGGTCTGTGCGAATGTACGCTTCCACTTGCCGCTCTTCATCCAGGTTTGCAACCGCTACGTTATTACAGCCGAAACATTTTTGTCTACGTGAACGGCTGGTATGCCCACCTTTATAAAACGTCAGCGATTTCGGCCTGCTTTCATATAAAAGGCGTGAGAACACAGGAAACGTTAGGCATTTGGGTTACCGGACGTCCGTGATGCTGCCAATCCGTACCGTCTTCTTGGCCCTATGCGCCTCTGTGGCTATCGCCGCCCCCCTCGGCGGGTGAGTGCCGTGCAATAGACGACGCACACATCCAAGTACTGTGCGCCACGGCCACGACGACTAGTGGTCATATCTAAAGTTTTTCATGCATTTCTAATGTTCTCTGCTTTTGACTACAATAGTGTCCTTCACCTGGATTAACCTACAACCACGATAAACGAGGATGATTGGTTACGGTTAAGGTTCAAGCTCTGTCTCCGTTCTCGCTTGCAGGCATTGTTCAGCTGCTTGCTTATACAATGTCTTAATAGTAGAATACAGGTTCCACAGGTTTAGATTTTAAAATACATGCTTGACTTCTTATCTTTACTGCAACTTGCTCTACGACTCCAGTAATCGTTTCGTTGTTATTCACCGCAATTGTCCCTTATACTCTTTGCAAGGAAGAAGTACTCGTAGTATACAGAAGAACCTATCTGTGTTTTTGCAAATCTGTCTCAAGTCCCCTTCCAACGTTAATTACAGTATCTCGAGGCACGGTAGCACGAAAATCTGAATCGGGTATTCTTCACGTCGGGCGAGCTAGTCTAAGCCTGCAGTTACGATGTGAAATACTTTGGTTCCGCTACAGTGCATTGCGATTTTTGCAGCGTTTGCCCCACCACTGGCGATTGCCCGAAGTGCGGTGTTAGCACTGAGGAATTAAAGCAGCTCGTCTGCGGTGCCAAATCTTCCTTCGTTGTTGCCACTGGCGTTGCACAGGACGGCCAATCATGGATGTCTCCTCGCCGTTGGCAGGATATTCTTGGAGCCGATGGCAACCGCTATGCTGTTCAGACATATCCCATCGATGAGCGTCATTGGGAGCCTAAGAACGGCGAATGTAGGAACTACTTCGTGAAACCTGTCTATGACATAACGCGTGGCCAGAAAGCTCAAGCCATCAACACTCCTTCAGTTACTGGCCTGTATATTAATATGGAATGCCGCTGCCCGGAGCTTATCCGTGGTGCTGGATACGCTGTTATTGTCTTCAAGGACCACAAGATTCATCACCTCGATGAGCTCTTGCAGGCTTCCCTTGATAATCAGGTCACCGTGGCTCCCTTGTCCCAAGGCGAATGGATTATTCCCTCTTGCGATGAAGATTTCGATGCCTCCGGCATTGATCAGGAGAAGCTTCCTTCAGCCTTCATAAACGATGAGACAGAGAAAGAGTGCTCTGAAAGGACTATCACCTGCCCCAAGTGCGATATCATTAGTTCCACAGACCAGCTCGAAGGTATTTGCCAGTCTCAGCAAGCTGTGCTCGTTAAACGCATCATGGACGATGTTACCCCCGCTGAGCAGGCTGCTCCTTGGAATATGCCCAAGATTTCTATTTATGGTTAGTTTAGAGGGTTAAAAACAGAAATTACTATTTTAAATTGTTGGTTCTAACAATAATATTAGACCGTCAACAAATAGTTGGTCGAAAATGGAACAATCCATATCACAAACCTCGTAGATAAAATACAATACTGTTTATTTTTATCAACAGCTAAATTATTATACTCTGCGATTGGGTACCATTACCTTAACACAGTCTCATTTACTTCGTTTAATTTCTGTGGATGCTGTTTTCGCGCTAGTGGCAAAGGATAACGCAAAGGCGGACTCTCAGCAGCTTCACATCAAGATAGTTGCCCGTGAAAAAAATTCCTGTATTGGCGGCAAGTTCCGCATCCTCAATGCTTTCACTCCCGACTTCGATGACAACCGCAATCAAAGCTTCCAGCTCGGCCAAGACTGTGAATGTGACTACCTTCGTCACCATACCGGTTTTGCTCTTTTACAGTCTGAGCGCAAACTCTCTGAGGAAGGGATACTTTCCGAAAACGAAAAGATACTCATAATTCCTGAAGGCCAGTACGTTATTCCCTACTGTCAACAAGAGCAGGCTGAAGAGCGTTCCGTGAGTGAAGATGACGATGATGAGCAAAAAGCTGAATGCGATGAGCTTGAGGAGAGCTGCCCCGTATGTGACGAGATCACCCCCAAGATCCAGGAGGCCGTTCAGAGCATAGGCACCTATGTCGTTAAGGTATACTTTCAAAATATGTAAGCTAGATGCACTTTATATAATTAAAAAAAGTTTGTTTAATTGACACGCATTTTTTCATAATTAGTGAAAGGATTCAAAGATGGCATGTTGGAAACTCGGTCATGGTTTATGATATCAAAAGTTAGACGTAGGGAGAGTTATCAAGCCTAAACAAACAATCTTTAGGTATTTGTGTCAATAGCTAAAGATCGAATAGGATTTTTAGATAATAAATCCTAGTAGAGCAACACAGACAGATTTTTTTTGTTGGAATCATTCTCAATAAACTAACAGCACATCTGTATGTTTGTTTCGGAATTCAATTTCTATTATGAGGAATAGCCTCTCTGAGCACAATTAATTCATGCAATAAAAATAATTATTTTATGTTACCAACGTAATTATCAATGTCACCATTATTTTAAAAATGTTCCAATAAGCGATAATGCATGGACACGTGTTTTGTGGCTTTTGAAGTTTTAAGCTTAATAAATTAGGGTGTTGACGTCTAAAATATATACGTATAATTTATTATAAATGTACATTTAAGGTGAGCAGTACATATATAATAATAAGAATAATAACAAAAGCAATTACGTATACACGCACTCGTTATTAATCTACAGATGCAAACCAACCGTCACCTTAAGCCATCTAAAAAAAGCGAAGACGCCAAGTGCGGCGCTGTTCATCTTATTTCTATCTTCAAAGGAGATAACGAGAAAGTTGAGCCTGAGCTTCCCTTCACTCTTCCTGAGAAATGCCGTTGCGATGCTATGTCTGCTTGTAAGTGATACTTAATATTTATTAACTCGTTGGTTAGTTGTCAGCAGGGTATCCATTCAGTTGACTTTTCATTACCTCTGTCTGTAAAAAAAAGCACACGTAGAATACTGAGTTAACTTGTTGTACAGCAATAGCCTCTATAGAAGCTACGATGCAGTTGTATTACCATTTGACTTATCTAGCTCTCATATAGATGATAATGCATTTTTCCATGGCGTTAGATTTTTTCGATAGAACGTGAAAAAGTCACCTTAAATCATGTCAAATATGAGTTTCAGATGGCCGTCAGTTTTACGCTGTTATCAAGAAGGATGCCTTTGGCGGTGAGCGTCTTGAGAAGCTTCCCCTTAATGAAAACGTCTACATTATCAGCTACAACTACCGTTCTTACAGCTTAATCCAGAGGTGGATAGACTCTAGGGAGGAAAATTATGTCAACGACCGTATTGATAACGATGGGTAAGTATTTAACTATTTTGAACTATGTACCTTCTGTCCTCAGCCCGAAAAAAAAACACGAAGCGACTGAGAAATTCCAAAACTGTTTTGCGAGTAACCTTCAATCTGATTCAATGTACAGTATGCATTTTTTTTATTTCAGGTACAACTCCATGGCCCTTCAGGAATTTGGTGGTATCGGACCATCTTACGGTCCTCCTCCCAGTTCTAAGCCTTATGCTGCGCCTCAGCAGCGTATGGGTGGTTACGGTCAGTTCCAGCGCGGCTATGGTGGGCAGGTTAGCCATGGAGGTCAGTCTCAAGGTGGTTACGGCAGTCAACTCCAGAGTAGAGGAGAAGCTCCCGTAAGCTATCAGCCTCTTTACTCGTCTCAGCAAGGCTCACAAGGAGGCTACATGCAGTCTGCCTTGCCACAGTATTCCAACTACGGAATGTACGTTCCTATTGAATATGAACCTACTTACGCCCCTCCGACCTCTCCCAGGTTAGAAGGATGCAATCTACTCCCTGTCTGATAATATAAATGTCTACCTTATAATGTACATCTTCATAGGAGCCAAGCAACACATTAGATGCCTATACGCGAGTATACGAGGTCACTCGTGCTAAACAATATTGTAATGGGGCTTGTTGTCCACTTACAGACAGAGCCTTGTTAGCATAAAAGTAAAGAACGTGGCTGACTTCAGTGAGACTTACGGTGCTCCCTCGTATACTCGCAGGTATGTTGGGTCCTTATTAGAGTACTCAATGAAATAAAATGGACACCTGAAATTATTTGTCAAAACCTAACAATACTTTTTTTTCTATGTAGGCCTCCAAGCGGTTCGGAAAACCAATCTTCTTCCGGAAGCTATAGAGGCCAGTCTATGCCACAGGGTGGCTACCGTGGCCAAATTTTCGGTGGTGAAAGTTACCCTGCATCTCCTCCTTCGCCTTCTTACCACACACCCCCTTCTGCTCCTCCCGCACCTTCCTACCAGCCACCCTCTCTTGCGCCTTTTTACCAGCCATCTTCTCCCACGCCTTCTTACCAGCCATCTTCTGCCGCATCTTTGTACCAAGCACCTGCTCCGGCTTCTCCTGCGCCTTCTCACCAGCCACCCACCTCTGCTCCTCCTATGACTTCTTACCAGCCGCTCTTCCCTACGTCTTCTTACCAGGTACCCGCCCCTGCTTTTCCAACGCCTTCTTACCAGCCACCCCCTTCTGCTTCTCCTGCGCCTTCTTACCAGCCACTTTCTCCTGTGCCTTCTTACCAGCCATCCTCTTCCGCGCCTTCTTACCAGCCACACTCGCCTGTGCCTTCTTACCAGCCATCCTCTTCCGCGCCTTCTTACCCGCCACCCCCTCCTGCGCCTTCTTACCAGCCATCCCCCCCTGCGCCTTCCTACCAGCCACCCCCTTCTGCGCCTTCTTACCAGCCACCTCATTCTGAGCCTGCTTTCCAGCCACTCCTTTCTGAACCTTCCTACCAGCCACCCCCTCTTGAAGCTTCTTACCAGCTTGCTCCTACTGAGGCTTCTTACCAACCACTCACTCACGTTCCTTCTTATCAACCAGCCCCCGCGGAGTCTTCTTATCAGCCGCCTCATTCTGAGCCTTCTTACCAGCCACCTTCTTCTGAGCCTTCTTACCAGTCACCCTCTCCTGTTCCTTCCTATCAGCCACCCTCTCCTGTACCTTCTTACCAGCCACATCCTCCTGCTCCTTCTTACCAGGCATCTCCTTCTACTCTTTCTTACCAACCACCTGCCCCTGTTCCTCCGACGCCTTCGTATCAGCCATCTTCCCCTGCTTCTTCTTACCAGCCACCTGTCCCTGTTCCTCCGACGCCTTTTTTCCCGCCACCCACACTTGCTTCTTCTGCACCTTCTTACCAGTCACCCACCCCTGCTCCTGCTTCCTCTTACCAGCCTTACCCTTCTGCGTTTTTTTACCAGCCACCCGCTCCTGAGTCTTCTTACCAGCCATCCCTTCCTGCTTCTTCCTTCCAGTCACACTCCCTTGCGTCTCCTTACCAGTCACGTTTTTCTGCACCTTCGTACCAACCACCCTCTTCTGGTCCTTCATACCAGCCACTCCCTTCTGCTTCTCCCGTGTCTTCTTACCAGCCATCCATTCTTACTCCTCCTGCTCCTTACCAGCTACCCTCTTTTACTCCTTCTGCACTTTCTTACCAGCCATCCCCCCCTGCTCCTCCTCCGCCTTCTTATCAAGCATTCTCCCCAACTCCTCTTGTGCCTGCTTACCAGGCACCCCCGCCTGCTCCTCCTGCACCATCTTATCCGACACCCCCCCTTGCTTCTGCTGAATCTTCTTATCAAACTCCCGCTCCTGCTCCTGAAGAGAAGGAGTATGGTGGCTCCGCTCTCGCGCCGATGGAATCATCTTCTTACGGACCTCAGCAGCAGGGTGGCTACTCCAGCGCACCCTCTGGAGGTTCATATGGCCAACCGCCAGCCGGTGGGTAGTAAATAAAGCTGATCACGTAAATGCTATTTGAATATAGTCTTTTTTTCTCAAATATAGATAAGAATACAAGAATAGTGGCCACTGTACATATAGACCTATACCAAAATATACAAGTTCTAGTTACATGCTTAAGTTATACAGCGGTGTCCTTCGACGACGAATGCTCTTACAGCTCGCAGAGTTTTCAGCGGTTTGGCTGACAGGCCTTTTTTTCCGTGCTGCAAGACGGGGGAGCTTTTCAATATAGAGAGGTATGTACCCCCTTCTAAAAACTATGCACACACGAATACAAAAAGAAAAATACAAAAATAATTGATTTGAATTTTTCTAAATAAAATTCGATCGTCGAAAGGACACCCGAGTTCATGTACCCGACTCACTCAAATCTTTTACAGATAATGCCGTAACTTCGATTGCTGTGTCCTACTCGATGCCGATCACCATTCCGATTGTAAGCGCCAAGGCCTCCGCTTCAAAGATCGGCGGGCACGGCTCAAGTGACAGCGAGTACGGTAGCGGCGTCAATGATGCTGGCTACGGCAAGACCTCGGGTACTCACGTTGTTGAGACGAAGGTGGAAGCTATCTATACTACCATCGTAGGTATTCAACCTGCAGAACAGGCTCCTTCTGCCGCCCCCTCTCTTGGAGGTTCTGGTGGTCAGGGCCAAGACTAGTCTCAATGTGGTCAGATTTACGGCCAACCGCAGAGTGTGTTTCAGAGTGGTCAAAGTTATGTTCAACCCAAAATGGTCAAAGCAATGGACCGTTGCAGGGTATGTCTCAAGGGTGTCAGAAGAACTAAATAAAAGTGTTGATTAATCAACTTAAATTGACAGCTCATCTTTTGTTGCCGTGTAATAGGTGAGCAGGTACCAATTATGTTTTATTAATCAGGGTGTATTTAATATTATTTTATGTATGAAATCTTTGATTTACGTTCAGCATAAATGTGGAGGTACCATGAGTATATACATTGATCTTTTCTTTACGTTATTATATAAATTAACGCCTGTACTTAACCTCACACTTTTAAGCAACTAATATTTCAATCGATTAATAGCTAAAGTTCGGGCCTTCCACCCTTGATACACGCTCTACAGCTTAATGACAGTTGAGGTGTGCTATTTTGCAAAATTACACATAAATATCATCAGAGATTCATTGGGAGCAGATCACTCAACAATCTATGACAATGTGAGGTTCTATTCTCAACAGTGATGAAGTACCTGTTCACTAGCACAGCATATACCAACATGCATACTTACTTAAAAGGTTTAGAGAAGAAGAAGTTGATAGAAATTATTCATGAAAGCATCATACATAAGAGTCCTTAACGTTTGATAATGGTCATAATATTAAATGTTGCTTGAGGCCTACAATAGATCCGCATTTGAATAATAATGCTACAAAAATATTCAAGAAAACTCCAGAGATCCAAATACTTAAAATTCATTCAAACTTAAAAAAAAAACATTAGAATATCAATTATTTGGAAACATTAACTATTTTCTTAGCCAATTGAACTAAATACGTTAGATAAATATTTTAGCAAATATTTTTATGGCTCCCTATGTTGTACTGCATGTGTCACTTGCAACGGTTCTCCGTTATTAGTTAGACAAGTCTAACAAGACCCTAAACATATCAGCCTTGACGAAAAGACGTTAAAGCATAATATGCTTAAACTTTGGGATGCGAACAATGGTGACTGACCATAATTAACGGATAACTTCTTCATTAGAACTTCAGATGAATCAAAATGATCTAAGCAGTGCTTGAGCTGGGTACGCAGCCGTAGTAAACTTCTACAGTAAATACATTTAAAGATAGTTAGATTAAATTGTAATAGTTAAATACATAGTAGCAGATTATACGTCAAAAAACTCACTCAATCAAAAACTATTCTCTATCGGGAGAAAGTGTGACAGTATTTTTCTATTAAAAAAGTTGAGGGATTTATTTAAAAATGTCTAGTAAAAAATAGTTTGAGTGTCCTTTTTTGCCTACCGAAAGTGATGTTGTTATATGAAGGTTGTTAGGATATCCCAATTCAAGAATATATTATTTATATATAAATCAGATACATCACACTGGGAAGTAATTAAGCTCACAGCAATTTACTTAAAAAAACAGAAAAAGATAAACAATGTTATTAATCAATGTAAGTTACCTTCCATACTAAAATGCATTTTCACAGCTTGCGTTTAATCATTTAAATGCAGATACGGCACGAGAAACAAGTTCCGATTCGACCACTTTCCTCACTCCCATGCCGGGTATATTCTCGAGCTCAAGACTAGCACTCATGTGAATCTCTAAAGGCTGCATAAAGACACGACAACGAACAAAATCAAAAGGATAATCAATGAATTTAA
>NW_019211460.1:34729497-34784210 GCF_002443255.2 Varroa destructor | reverse complement strand
CGTAGCCAGCATCATTGACGCCGCTACCGTACTCGCTGTCACTTGAGCCGTGCCCGCCGATCTTTGAAGCGGAGGCCTTGGCGCTTACAATCGGAATGGTGATCGGCATCGAGTAGGACACAGCAATCGAAGTTACGGCATTATCTGTAAAAGATTTGAGTGAGTCGGGTACATGAACTCGGGTGTCCTTTCGACGATCGAATTTTATTTAGAAAAATTCAAATCAATTATTTTTGTATTTTTCTTTTTGTATTCGTGTGTGCATAGTTTTTAGAAGGGGGTACATACCTCTCTATATTGAAAAGCTCCCCCGTCTTGCAGCACGGAAAAAAAGGCCTGTCAGCCAAACCGCTGAAAACTCTGCGAGCTGTAAGAGCATTCGTCGTCGAAGGACACCGCTGTATAACTTAAGCATGTAACTAGAACTTGTATATTTTGGTATAGGTCTATATGTACAGTGGCCACTATTCTTGTATTCTTATCTATATTTGAGAAAAAAAGACTATATTCAAATAGCATTTACGTGATCAGCTTTATTTACTACCCACCGGCTGGCGGTTGGCCATATGAACCTCCAGAGGGTGCGCTGGAGTAGCCACCCTGCTGCTGAGGTCCGTAAGAAGATGATTCCATCGGCGCGAGAGCGGAGCCACCATACTCCTTCTCTTCAGGAGCAGGAGCGGGAGTTTGATAAGAAGATTCAGCAGAAGCAAGGGGGGGTGTCGGATAAGATGGTGCAGGAGGAGCAGGCGGGGGTGCCTGGTAAGCAGGCACAAGAGGAGTTGGGGAGAATGCTTGATAAGAAGGCGGAGGAGGAGCAGGGGGGGATGGCTGGTAAGAAAGTGCAGAAGGAGTAAAAGAGGGTAGCTGGTAAGGAGCAGGAGGAGTAAGAATGGATGGCTGGTAAGAAGACACGGGAGAAGCAGAAGGGAGTGGCTGGTATGAAGGACCAGAAGAGGGTGGTTGGTACGAAGGTGCAGAAAAACGTGACTGGTAAGGAGACGCAAGGGAGTGTGACTGGAAGGAAGAAGCAGGAAGGGATGGCTGGTAAGAAGACTCAGGAGCGGGTGGCTGGTAAAAAAACGCAGAAGGGTAAGGCTGGTAAGAGGAAGCAGGAGCAGGGGTGGGTGACTGGTAAGAAGGTGCAGAAGAAGCAAGTGTGGGTGGCGGGAAAAAAGGCGTCGGAGGAACAGGGACAGGTGGCTGGTAAGAAGAAGCAGGGGAAGATGGCTGATACGAAGGCGTCGGAGGAACAGGGGCAGGTGGTTGGTAAGAAAGAGTAGAAGGAGATGCCTGGTAAGAAGGAGCAGGAGGATGTGGCTGGTAAGAAGGTACAGGAGAGGGTGGCTGATAGGAAGGAACAGGAGAGGGTGACTGGTAAGAAGGCTCAGAAGAAGGTGGCTGGTAAGAAGGCTCAGAATGAGGCGGCTGATAAGAAGACTCCGCGGGGGCTGGTTGATAAGAAGGAACGTGAGTGAGTGGTTGGTAAGAAGCCTCAGTAGGAGCAAGCTGGTAAGAAGCTTCAAGAGGGGGTGGCTGGTAGGAAGGTTCAGAAAGGAGTGGCTGGAAAGCAGGCTCAGAATGAGGTGGCTGGTAAGAAGGCGCAGAAGGGGGTGGCTGGTAGGAAGGCGCAGGGGGGGATGGCTGGTAAGAAGGCGCAGGAGGGGGTGGCGGGTAAGAAGGCGCGGAAGAGGATGGCTGGTAAGAAGGCACAGGCGAGTGTGGCTGGTAAGAAGGCGCGGAAGAGGATGGCTGGTAAGAAGGCACAGGAGAAAGTGGCTGGTAAGAAGGCGCAGGAGAAGCAGAAGGGGGTGGCTGGTAAGAAGGCGTTGGAAAAGCAGGGGCGGGTACCTGGTAAGAAGACGTAGGGAAGAGCGGCTGGTAAGAAGTCATAGGAGGAGCAGAGGTGGGTGGCTGGTGAGAAGGCGCAGGAGAAGCCGGAGCAGGTGCTTGGTACAAAGATGCGGCAGAAGATGGCTGGTAAGAAGGCGTGGGAGAAGATGGCTGGTAAAAAGGCGCAAGAGAGGGTGGCTGGTAGGAAGGTGCGGGAGGAGCAGAAGGGGGTGTGTGGTAAGAAGGCGAAGGAGGAGATGCAGGGTAACTTTCACCACCGAAAATTTGGCCACGGTAGCCACCCTGTGGCATAGACTGGCCTCTATAGCTTCCGGAAGAAGATTGGTTTTCCGAACCGCTTGGAGGCCTACATAGAAAAAAAAGTATTGTTAGGTTTTGACAAATAATTTCAGGTGTCCATTTTATTTCATTGAGTACTCTAATAAGGACCCAACATACCTGCGAGTATACGAGGGAGCACCGTAAGTCTCACTGAAGTCAGCCACGTTCTTTACTTTTATGCTAACAAGGCTCTGTCTGTAAGTGGACAACAAGCCCCATTACAATATTGTTTAGCACGAGTGACCTCGTATACTCGCGTATAGGCATCTAATGTGTTGCTTGGCTCCTATGAAGATGTACATTATAAGGTAGACATTTATATTATCAGACAGGGAGTAGATTGCATCCTTCTAACCTGGGAGAGGTCGGAGGGGCGTAAGTAGGTTCATATTCAATAGGAACGTACATTCCGTAGTTGGAATACTGTGGCAAGGCAGACTGCATGTAGCCTCCTTGTGAGCCTTGCTGAGACGAGTAAAGAGGCTGATAGCTTACGGGAGCTTCTCCTCTACTCTGGAGTTGACTGCCGTAACCACCTTGAGACTGACCTCCATGGCTAACCTGCCCACCATAGCCGCGCTGGAACTGACCGTAACCACCCATACGCTGCTGAGGCGCAGCATAAGGCTTAGAACTGGGAGGAGGACCGTAAGATGGTCCGATACCACCAAATTCCTGAAGGGCCATGGAGTTGTACCTGAAATAAAAAAAATGCATACTGTACATTGAATCAGATTGAAGGTTACTCGCAAAACAGTTTTGGAATTTCTCAGTCGCTTCGTGTTTTTTTTTCGGGCTGAGGACAGAAGGTACATAGTTCAAAATAGTTAAATACTTACCCATCGTTATCAATACGGTCGTTGACATAATTTTCCTCCCTAGAGTCTATCCACCTCTGGATTAAGCTGTAAGAACGGTAGTTGTAGCTGATAATGTAGACGTTTTCATTAAGGGGAAGCTTCTCAAGACGCTCACCGCCAAAGGCATCCTTCTTGATAACAGCGTAAAACTGACGGCCATCTGAAACTCATATTTGACATGATTTAAGGTGACTTTTTCACGTTCTATCGAAAAAATCTAACGCCATGGAAAAATGCATTATCATCTATATGAGAGCTAGATAAGTCAAATGGTAATACAACTGCATCGTAGCTTCTATAGAGGCTATTGCTGTACAACAAGTTAACTCAGTATTCTACGTGTGCTTTTTTTTACAGACAGAGGTAATGAAAAGTCAACTGAATGGATACCCTGCTGACAACTAACCAACGAGTTAATAAATATTAAGTATCACTTACAAGCAGACATAGCATCGCAACGGCATTTCTCAGGAAGAGTGAAGGGAAGCTCAGGCTCAACTTTCTCGTTATCTCCTTTGAAGATAGAAATAAGATGAACAGCGCCGCACTTGGCGTCTTCGCTTTTTTTAGATGGCTTAAGGTGACGGTTGGTTTGCATCTGTAGATTAATAACGAGTGCGTGTATACGTAATTGCTTTTGTTATTATTCTTATTATTATATATGTACTGCTCACCTTAAATGTACATTTATAATAAATTATACGTATATATTTTAGACGTCAACACCCTAATTTATTAAGCTTAAAACTTCAAAAGCCACAAAACACGTGTCCATGCATTATCGCTTATTGGAACATTTTTAAAATAATGGTGACATTGATAATTACGTTGGTAACATAAAATAATTATTTTTATTGCATGAATTAATTGTGCTCAGAGAGGCTATTCCTCATAATAGAAATTGAATTCCGAAACAAACATACAGATGTGCTGTTAGTTTATTGAGAATGATTCCAACAAAAAAAATCTGTCTGTGTTGCTCTACTAGGATTTATTATCTAAAAATCCTATTCGATCTTTAGCTATTGACACAAATACCTAAAGATTGTTTGTTTAGGCTTGATAACTCTCCCTACGTCTAACTTTTGATATCATAAACCATGACCGAGTTTCCAACATGCCATCTTTGAATCCTTTCACTAATTATGAAAAAATGCGTGTCAATTAAACAAACTTTTTTTAATTATATAAAGTGCATCTAGCTTACATATTTTGAAAGTATACCTTAACGACATAGGTGCCTATGCTCTGAACGGCCTCCTGGATCTTGGGGGTGATCTCGTCACATACGGGGCAGCTCTCCTCAAGCTCATCGCATTCAGCTTTTTGCTCATCATCGTCATCTTCACTCACGGAACGCTCTTCAGCCTGCTCTTGTTGACAGTAGGGAATAACGTACTGGCCTTCAGGAATTATGAGTATCTTTTCGTTTTCGGAAAGTATCCCTTCCTCAGAGAGTTTGCGCTCAGACTGTAAAAGAGCAAAACCGGTATGGTGACGAAGGTAGTCACATTCACAGTCTTGGCCGAGCTGGAAGCTTTGATTGCGGTTGTCATCGAAGTCGGGAGTGAAAGCATTGAGGATGCGGAACTTGCCGCCAATACAGGAATTTTTTTCACGGGCAACTATCTTGATGTGAAGCTGCTGAGAGTCCGCCTTTGCGTTATCCTTTGCCACTAGCGCGAAAACAGCATCCACAGAAATTAAACGAAGTAAATGAGACTGTGTTAAGGTAATGGTACCCAATCGCAGAGTATAATAATTTAGCTGTTGATAAAAATAAACAGTATTGTATTTTATCTACGAGGTTTGTGATATGGATTGTTCCATTTTCGACCAACTATTTGTTGACGGTCTAATATTATTGTTAGAACCAACAATTTAAAATAGTAATTTCTGTTTTTAACCCTCTAAACTAACCATAAATAGAAATCTTGGGCATATTCCAAGGAGCAGCCTGCTCAGCGGGGGTAACATCGTCCATGATGCGTTTAACGAGCACAGCTTGCTGAGACTGGCAAATACCTTCGAGCTGGTCTGTGGAACTAATGATATCGCACTTGGGGCAGGTGATAGTCCTTTCAGAGCACTCTTTCTCTGTCTCATCGTTTATGAAGGCTGAAGGAAGCTTCTCCTGATCAATGCCGGAGGCATCGAAATCTTCATCGCAAGAGGGAATAATCCATTCGCCTTGGGACAAGGGAGCCACGGTGACCTGATTATCAAGGGAAGCCTGCAAGAGCTCATCGAGGTGATGAATCTTGTGGTCCTTGAAGACAATAACAGCGTATCCAGCACCACGGATAAGCTCCGGGCAGCGGCATTCCATATTAATATACAGGCCAGTAACTGAAGGAGTGTTGATGGCTTGAGCTTTCTGGCCACGCGTTATGTCATAGACAGGTTTCACGAAGTAGTTCCTACATTCGCCGTTCTTAGGCTCCCAATGACGCTCATCGATGGGATATGTCTGAACAGCATAGCGGTTGCCATCGGCTCCAAGAATATCCTGCCAACGGCGAGGAGACATCCATGATTGGCCGTCCTGTGCAACGCCAGTGGCAACAACGAAGGAAGATTTGGCACCGCAGACGAGCTGCTTTAATTCCTCAGTGCTAACACCGCACTTCGGGCAATCGCCAGTGGTGGGGCAAACGCTGCAAAAATCGCAATGCACTGTAGCGGAACCAAAGTATTTCACATCGTAACTGCAGGCTTAGACTAGCTCGCCCGACGTGAAGAATACCCGATTCAGATTTTCGTGCTACCGTGCCTCGAGATACTGTAATTAACGTTGGAAGGGGACTTGAGACAGATTTGCAAAAACACAGATAGGTTCTTCTGTATACTACGAGTACTTCTTCCTTGCAAAGAGTATAAGGGACAATTGCGGTGAATAACAACGAAACGATTACTGGAGTCGTAGAGCAAGTTGCAGTAAAGATAAGAAGTCAAGCATGTATTTTAAAATCTAAACCTGTGGAACCTGTATTCTACTATTAAGACATTGTATAAGCAAGCAGCTGAACAATGCCTGCAAGCGAGAACGGAGACAGAGCTTGAACCTTAACCGTAACCAATCATCCTCGTTTATCGTGGTTGTAGGTTAATCCAGGTGAAGGACACTATTGTAGTCAAAAGCAGAGAACATTAGAAATGCATGAAAAACTTTAGATATGACCACTAGTCGTCGTGGCCGTGGCGCACAGTACTTGGATGTGTGCGTCGTCTATTGCACGGCACTCACCCGCCGAGGGGGGCGGCGATAGCCACAGAGGCGCATAGGGCCAAGAAGACGGTACGGATTGGCAGCATCACGGACGTCCGGTAACCCAAATGCCTAACGTTTCCTGTGTTCTCACGCCTTTTATATGAAAGCAGGCCGAAATCGCTGACGTTTTATAAAGGTGGGCATACCAGCCGTTCACGTAGACAAAAATGTTTCGGCTGTAATAACGTAGCGGTTGCAAACCTGGATGAAGAGCGGCAAGTGGAAGCGTACATTCGCACAGACCAGTGGTCGCGGAGTTGATTATGGAACCCTACGGCACATTACCATATATAGCAACATACATTTGTGTCTATTAAGTATCTGCGGTATGGTGATTTCGCTTTTACGTTATAATACGTTTTAAGTCTCTATTTTCTCCTGAATACGATTTTAGCTACGTGGTGAATGTGATCCACATCCGCATAATGTATCTACGTGTTTTTAAATCCACATATATAAATGCCTCTGCTTATTGACCAATTTAATTTTGTATCAGCGAGTCAACACTGATGCAAACAGTAATGATGCTACTGCTTTGAGTCGTATCGAGTTGAGTTCTATAAAATAGAGAAATCATATTTTTCGTATAAAACGAAACACTATTCATCATCCGCATCATTCGCGACACACAGATTCATATAAACAAAACGTGGGAATAAGACCGAAAAATGGTATAAGATAAACATTCTATTGTTCTGAGACGACTGAAAAGCGAATAAGCCGAATAGCGTGTGGGCTGCGATAGACTCGGTATTTATCAGACCACTCATCTTGGTTTCTCTTATTGAGTGGTTACCCATGTAAGCAAAAGAAGCTGCTACTAGATGCTACACAAAAACTAGCTCGGTTAACCGTTTCCAGGTATCGTTAGGTCACGATTCAACTTTTAGTATAAAAATTAAAAATAACTGGGGTGTCGTCTTTGGTGTAAAAGAAGGAGATTTGCAGCTAGAAATGAGCGTACGGTTAATTTTCTAATCAAATATGTTGATACTTGTGGTTAAGACAACTAGTTCGTCGATGCTTTTTGTCCTCATAGTAGCATTAGCTTTTTACACTCAATTCTCTTTTCGTCGCATATGGCTAAGCTTGCCCATATGCGACTACGGTTAAGCGACATATTATCTCCATAGGTGCGCATATTTGCAATATATGGAGCTGACACTCCCGTTCTTTCTAAATATTGTCTTAAAGAGTTTTCCACTATCGTGAAGATCGTCCTATTGCCTCAGACTGCAGATCTATAGCTCCACTGTCCTTATCAGGTCCCTTCCTGAAATCTGATGGCTAATTTTTTCTCTCATAAGTGTGTTTTTCTTACTCAGCGTGTGAGAACTTCCTGTGGGAGATGCAGAAAGCGCATGATACTGTTTTACAGTAATGATAGAACTACTATCTACGTATCATATTGTAGACAAGCTTTGCATCCAGAATAAGTTCTCTTTAGCTCTTAGTTCCGTTTATAGGAAATGCAAAAAGATTCATATAAAAAATTAACGTTACAAAATCTCACCACTAAACTACAATCAAATTCCCGTAAAGCAGGTACACCCATATTAATGAGCGGCAATGGATTGTTTCAATGAGGCTTTCCTGCCAATATCACCAAACGAAATAAAATACATTCGTTGCCCGAGTAGAGAAAGAGCCAATTTTGTTGTTATTATTGTTAGTATTATCATCATCATCATTGCCGTTTGTATTGTTGCGTGTATGTGAGAATGATGATGTATCGTTAAATCTGCGTATATTCCCACCATACGAATGTCAATGTTAGACTGTCAATGCCATGACAACAAGGTTGATTCGGTAATTTTTCAATGATTCCGAAAATAGGACAGGATATAACAGGCCGAAACAATACAATTTGTTGTCGAGCTTATCCGCCAATCAGCTGGAAATCAAACATTCTTTGAGTAACAGTCCCTTTGAACTTTATCAAAGTAAAATATATATATATTTATGGAAGGAAGGCTGGAGAGGACAATTAATTTCAATATGATGCGCTTAATTTTTAGAGTTTTAAGCAAAAAAGTAGCTATTTTTTTCCCGTACAGTGAACAATCTCCCAACTATTTTAGATAGCCGGTGTTTGGGCATTATCATGCTGCCAAACGGGTTTAGCTACGGCTGGATCTGATTGATTCTTTTATTATTAATTACAGCAGGGATACCGTTGGTTAGAACGTCAATCAGTAATTACGTTAGGTAATATTAATTTATTAAAGTGTTGAATATCGAAAGCCTTGTATACCTCTATGCATTAAAGAGAAATTGTACTGTTTTTTTTGAAATTTAGTATTTTCTGTGAAGTATATTAATGTACGAGCATTTTTCCAAATGTGGATCGTAGCAGAAAAATGAATAGTTTAGTACGACATGTTTGTCATGAAATAACGAAAGCGCAGCTCTTCTAGGTAGACAGCCATACTGAAGCTTCCGCGAGAATGACATTCCAACGAAAGGTAAGCGTCTTAAATAACCCGAATATAATAATAAAATAAATAGAATAATATAATAAAGCGAAAAAATGCAAGGCATAATTTTTGGAAGGAATAAGTAAGGTGACATCTGCTCAGGCTCATGTGCGAGTGCTTTATTTTTCTAGGCTATAAGTGGCTAACCTTCAAAGGTAATCTGGCTAGGTACCTGCGGATCCGCACTCGTTCTGTCGGGCTGATAAAAAGCAATAATGTAACTAACGGCGATGAAAGTGTAACAATATGCTTAAAGCGCCTGAATTAATTTTAGTAGGAAGCTCAGCTTGACAGTTCTCTATTCATATTCAAATCTAGATTAAAAGTAATGCCAGCCGGTATCGTCATCAAGTTTTACAATAGTGCTTAGATTTAAGGCGTCAGTGTACATATCAGGCGGTCTGGCTGTATTCAGACCTGCCTTTCGACATTACATATGATCCTAGGTACGCTGTGTCAGCGCGATATTAAGAAAGACGCAAGAAATATCGCATCGCAGCTATGTTAGTCAGTACTGATAGCGAGTTAGCGTTTCTACTCGGTAAGAGCTTACACGGTTACAAAGTGTAGAAATGCCTATTTGTACAGTGGCGTCTAAGGCAAAAGCATGCGCTTCAGGCTCATTGTCTACTACATGTTTGTGAAACTGTAGCTTTCAAAATATATTTCTTCAAGCCAACGTATAGCAATCCGAATTCTCACGTAGCAAACCAGAGAACAACATTGACGAGTTTTAGTATGTCTTCAAAAGTGCTTTCAACCTATCTTGGCTTAAACGGAAATTCTGTCACTAAAAATGCAGCCTAACAAGGTAGCACGCGTACGTCTACCACCACAAAGACTGCCTTTGAATCTATATTAACGAATCTGTACGTATTCGTGAAACAGTGATGTAGTCGAACTCAATTTCTGTGTATAAGATGCTTGCTTTTAAAATATAATCGAAACTCCTGTCGGTTCCAGTTTACTTTGAGCTCGTTTAACACTAAAATGTTAAATTAAAATGTGTCGCAGGCTTTTGTTCTATAGGTAGGGTTTATGTGATAGCAGAAGGAGAGTTGTTACCTTTGACAAAGCTGAACCTGCGTCATGGATATATACCGAAGCTTGTACTCGACTGTCAAGCCTTGTATCTAGCCTAACCCGTTCACTACTGATAGGTCGTCGAGAAATACAGGGTATGGGGCTCTAGGTTAAAGGTGAAAACAATATGGACTACTGCTGCTGCTGTTATTGGCTAACGACTATTTCCGATAAAGTGAGAAAACCTCTACAACGTTCTAATGGATCGAGTGTCATACGGCCCATAGAGACATGGCTATCACACACAGAGTAAGCAGCGTCAGATCGTACCGTTTTAACTACTGTGGTAAACTATCATAATATAACAAATCTAATAGGATGGTCGATAACGTAAGACGCTAAAACAAAACTGTTCAGCGACAACTTACCATTACATCAGGATAGTCAAGCTAGTGCTCGTTTGAAAACCGGACAACAGGTGCAATAAGCCTTGACCTAACGGATGAGTGGCCAACACTATTTCGGCATGTTCATCATTGCTGTTATGATGATTATACTCAACAGCTCGACATGGCATATAGTGCTAAGCAATAAATGCGTGTGCATACACTTATAAACTATACAATGTACTGATACTGAACATCGTAGGCTTACTCAGTTTGCTGTTTCCTTATTACGTACGCTTTTGTTTTCTGCTTCCACTTTAAACGTTAGACAGTTCCATCTAGAGCCTTTTTTTATGAAAAATACAAACCAGGTGAGCTGATTTACTATTAATAGGTACCAAGGAACATTCTTGTCGATACACTTTCTGCCTTCAGTAGTAAGGCGACCAGATGTGATCCGTCCGATGCCAGAACCGCTTATCGTTTTGCCCTCGCCTTGATTTGCCCTTTCTTCCATGAAACAACCTCTATTTCCATGCTCTTGGGATTCAACGATGGATACATTAAGCTGTTAACATTCTGACAACATACGTACACATGTCCAATGTCGCATTTACAAGATATTATTCTGTCAGTAGCCGCATGCTTCGGCTGGTGACTTTGTCAACTCCGTTTGATTTGTGTTGCGTCTGCGATCGTTGTCTCTGTTCGCCTCGAGCTTGAAGCGCTCACTCGACGTCGGACGAGGTCAGTCGGACGGCATGTAAAATACTATATGTGTAGTCACATTTGCATGTATCATGCAAAAAGCGTTTTCAGCAAAGTGACCTACTTCAATGATTGTCTGTGGATGAGTTCTTGTGCATGAAACGACCGCTTCTGTTCTCAACCTGCAAAGTAACTTTAGGCACTTCGCGAATATGTGTTCATCTAGCATTGGGTAGACCTAATGCCACCGACCAGAAGTCCATTATACCATTTCTTTCTTAGAATCGTACATATACACTAGAGTTGTCCTGCGCGGAATAATTTTTTTCTAAACACTGTTGAGAGAGTGCTCGCACAGCAGACGTTTCTAGAACAGTAGCTACCGAAAAGGAACACGCCAGCATGCATACGTATAGAAACACTCGGCTCGAGAAAAGTTTAACTAGAGTTTATTTTCTACACAGATTATTTACAATAAAGTAGTAGTAATTATATACAGTTGCAGAAGCCATTTATGGAACGATAGAGCTTTTAAACAAAATCCATAATTTTAGCAATCGTTTTAATTAAACCTGAGTCTCAGTAAAGGAGCTATTTGAACCGGTCCGTTTTGGGGTAGCGTACTGAAAACAAACAAATAGTCTATTCATTGTGAAACGACCAACAATAACAAATGACGTCATCGTAATCTACCAGCTGATGGGACCAATTTTTTCCGCACGACAATCTAAATTTTCGATGATTTTAGGTACCATCTAATTATTATTCGAACGCGACAATGTAATTAAGCGTACAAAAAGCATAGAATCGATGCAAGTATATATATATATATATATATATATATGCCTCTCCCACATAACAATCATATCATGGGTCATATCATAACCTCAATGTTAGCAGTGATCGAGTTTAACTATCCCATTTAGTGCCCAGCCGATATTGGACTACTTCAAAGGTTTATTTTTTCTATTTTTTTAAAGTCACTTTGTTCTTCAAATGCTGAAGTCCCATTTCTCAGGTATACGTACCTTAAGGACACTTTTAGGTGCCTCGCTTGATGATGTGCGAGACAGCGAGCCGGCTCTACATTCTCGATCAGGTGTAACGTCCAACCTTGACATCGACGACTTCATTCCCATAATACGCTCTTTGAGAGTTTTCTTACGTACGATTTTGTGGCCAGGTAAACTTTCGGAATCCGACACCTGATTCAAATCGTTGTCTGAATCAAAGCTCTACAATCGAAACATAAAGCTTCGTTAAATTTCATTAGTCATACACATTAGTTTTGAAATCAGCTGTCCTATGGCCTCTATTTTCCTATTATTTTTTTGAAAATTAGGGCTACTAACTTCAATTACCTTTCTATACGCCTTGAAACAGATATATTTGTTGCTGTTAGCCCTTTATATAGATATCTATATACTGAATGTTATTATTAGATTTTAGCGAGCTTACCACCCCAGGTTTGCCATAATGGTGAGCCGGTGCTGACACAATAGAGGCATCGCTATCGTAGCCAGTGGCATGTCGCTGTAAAGAAGTTTGCGACCCAGCTGGAGAAATACCTGATGCGAGGCTGTCGCCCGAACCCGCCCAAAGCTTCTGATCAGAACCAAAGCCCTGTCCAAGTGACATTGCTTTCTTCGATTTGGTGCGTGGAGGTGCCCTGATGAATGGTAATGCCTGACTGACGTCTGACGCGCTCACAGCACGTTTGAATGATTGGTTCCGAGCAATCTGTGCCGCTGGCGAGGTCAGTTTCGTAATGGATTCCATTCGACCAACAAGCTTTTGTAGCTCAGCCCGAATTTGCTCGCGATTATTTGGTCGCAATGGCCGCGATTTCGCTGAATCCCCGTCGGCTTGAATCATTTCGACTAGCCGAGCGAAGTCTTGAGCCATGTGACTTGTCTCTGAGTGTACCTCATTCATGCATAGGGTCTTCGCTCTATATTCGTCGCGCTCATTCGTGAGCCGCTCGCGTTCTTTCCTCGAACGCTCATAGTGGTGTCGCAGACGACGCATGTTCTCTTTGGCTTCGTCCAATTCAGCTTGTAACTGCATGAAATAGAATTTACACCATTAGACATATACCGAAAAATTCTTCCAGACCCACACGCTCAGACGCACACTTCGCATGCGTTGCTAGGCTAAGTGCATTTCTGGATCTTCAACATGGACCAACAACACATTACATATTAATAAGCGTACAAATCTCCACCGAGTTTATTCGAGAGTATCCAAATGGTTGACATAGCTATGAGAAGGTTAAAGAATTGGATGCAGTCAAAGTTTCGATTCCTGATTCAAATTATTCGGATTTGTAGAAGTCGGATTTTCTCCAGTTATGCGATCTTATTTAATTAGGCAAGTCTAGTTATCGAGGAGACGAGCGTAGACAGAGATTAGGATACTTACGTCAAGAAGCTCTTTCGTAATCTGGTCTTCGCTAAGCTCGCTCATCTGCTTCTGCATTTGTTTATTGAGAAGCTCACGGTGCTGCTCACGCTCATGTTCAGCGCGCAGAAGACGTTCTTTGAGGTCGCGCAAGATCCTCTGGGCATCATGAAGGACCTTTTGCTGATCTTGTCGTTCCTTCTCCCAGGCCAACTCGAGCCGTGTTTTCGCATACAGTTTGTTACTGCCGCGAGATGTTTCCAACAGCTTGGCCTCCTCATACTGATATATTAATATTAACGAGGAGAAAAATGAATAAGCTTTTGTTTAGTATGTGAGTAAAGTATGCCTCTTCATTTTATTCCATTGCAGCACTGGAGTAATAAATGTATCCCTTTATATTTATGTTATTTTCAAAAAGTTATCTCTTAGACATCTGTGGCAATGCAAGAAGGCTTCTTCCAAACGTACATGTAGAAACGTAACGGACGTAAACATGTAGAAAAACATGGACGAAATCAAGGTTTGTCTTTCAAAAAAAGTGGAACACTAGAAGCTACTAAACTTGTACAAGAGAGCCAAGAGGGCATTCTCTGGTCCCAAGATCTTCTTTTTTTGATGAACGCCTTAAGCTTCTATGAACGGCACAACTCGACGTCTCATGTCAGTTATCGTTTACAAAAACCTTAGAGAGGGATGACATGCTGTAGAAATTAGACAGGCATTCCCTAAGGCCACTGAAGCGAACAATTTTATAGATGCTTGTTGCGAAAGAGTAAAGCAGCCGACCATCTTTGATTTATCACGAAATGATGTTCAAAGATCCATCAGATGCAATAATCAATAGTACAAATGGTTGTTTGCTCGACTCCTTGAATTGATACTGTCGAAGGGGCAGCTCAAGTGTGCTTTAGCAAGATGGCGCTTCGAAATAGTCCAGGGATGGCTGAGTATGTGTCATGTGCGCCAGAACAAGAACTCATGGGAATCCAATCTAACACTCACATTAACAGTGGAATAAACTATACCGGCCATATAAACTTTGATTCACGTACTATACCACTCTTTACTAAAAAAAAAGGGATATCTTAAAACTGATTTATAGCCCGAAGCCTTGTGAAGATCGGAATAAAACGTCCGTAGGGGATATTTGTATCGGTACATGGACATAACTTGATTCAGATTGTTGGTTCCATGTAGATACTTTCATCCAATCTGATCAATTACCCTGTAAGCTCCGTCTATTTCGATTTTTACCTGGTTAAGTTTAGACTTTAAAGTTGCCACTTGAATTTCGAAGGATGATTTGTCTGCATCTATTTGAATTCTCATTTTCCTGTTCTCTGAAAGTGCATAATCTAGTTGGTTTTTGATTTCCTGAGCTTGAAAACGAAGTTCCTCCATCTTCTTGAACGCATGTTCTGCGGCCTCTCGGCTCTTTATGCGTTCATCGCGCACAGCGTTGCCTTTTAGCCGATTTAGTTCCTAAATACCAGAAAACACGGGCAAAGCAAAATGTAAACAACAACTATATTAACAACTACTTATCGAATCATAATCATAACATTGTTGTGCTAATTTTCTTTTCTTTACTGTGAGAAATACTGTAATTTGAATAATAGTGCTTGAGGAACAGGCCGATAGTAAATAATTGCCTGTTAAGTAAGGAAAGATTATGGGGTAATTAGGTTAGCAATTATATCCGCGCGACATGTCATTAAAGCAGCTCAAATTCTGGCACAGGAAAATTTATAGATGTTCACTCTTTTCGGTTACTCTTTCTTTTAGCAGATTCAAAATACGTTCTTCACGGTATGTAGTCTTCATGCTGTCAACATGCTGGCGTATGTGTATCGAACACCCAAGCCACCTTCATACTTTACAAATAACTAGATTTCGTTAAGGAATGTCACCAGAGGATAAAACGAATGATAAGGCAATGTTCTGACAAAGTGATAACTGCGACAGAATATATCAGCCGAAGTCCACTATTTTTTAATGAGACCTAAGTTATGTGCGAAAAATGGAAGACTACCCCTTAGTTGCACGTTAATTCTGCCAAAAGTGAAAATTATCTTGAATTTCCCTATTTTTCACGCTTTTGGCCATTGTGATCATTTAGGTAGTAGTAGCATGTTCGCCTTCTCACCGAACGGGCACAAATGTGATTTCAGTCCAAATTTCGTTATTGACGCATGTTTCTACTATAATGAAACAGTAGAAAAGACGATAAGTATAGCAACCCCTTGCTGTCTCTAGGCACTCCCTGATTCAAACAGGTCTTATTACCCAAACAATACGCGATGATTTTAAAGCCAAGATTAGGAGGCCCAACTGAGGACCAGCTATTCAGCATATAGATCGCTCGGTTCCGATTTGAGATTTACAGGCTAATTTTTTTGGAGTAAGACTCAAGCCGCCGCAGACGCTTAGAAAAGAACTTCTCATGACGTTTTTGGACCTCGTCCTTTGTTTGGATTTTTTTTTGAAAAAATTTTTTTGTGTCTCTTGCCAGTGTTGTACATAAAAAAGGCCAATAGTCTATGCCACTTCATCTCTTGTTATAAGTAAACCATAATGAGCCAGAAGCTTTCAATTAGATTTTCCATTTTATTTTGAATAAAATTGTGCACCTGCAGCTTTTCAGTGGACAACCATAACTTCACCGAAGGTGTGTAGCCAGGCCGCTTCCTTGACACAGGAGGCTTCAAGGACACGGCTCAGCACGCACTGCAAGTATGTAGGGTGTTTGCCCACGTAAAAGGCAATACACGATACCACACGGGATGCTTTTTCACCTCAATAGGATGAAGGGCTTTGTTACCTTCTTTCGTTACCCATTCGCACGTCACGTCGCGCAAGGGAGACCTTCTAGCCCGGGCGACATAAGGGAAAAATAATAACTTCTTGGATTGCAGCTAGCCAACACGCAGGATAGGCTGCGGAGACAAGCGGGTAGTTACTTATGCTATCTGTAGTATGGTTAAATGAAGAGTCTGGGTGGGAGTCGTGAAAAAAAATAAAAAAAGACCTCTCGCCTGTTACCCAAAAACTTTTTATCGGAAAGCGAGCCCAATAAAACTGAAAAACTAGCACGTATCTATTTGCGGCCCAGATGGCAGAATTATTTTATCTGTCAGAATGACCAATACCTTCTTGGCTTCTTCAAGCTGTTCTCTTAGGTTATCCCGCTCTTTCGCCAGGGAGATGATTTGGCCTTGCATAGAGTCAAGTTCGCCTGCGATAATGTCGAGTTTGCCTTCGTACTCGCTGCGAAGCGCTGCCACTTCGGCCTTGTGTGCATGTCCTGAATGCTGCAATTTGGCCCTAAGTTCGCTACTTTCCTGTGTGTTACCTGCCTGCAATGTGCGTAAACTTCGTTCGGTGCGTTCCATCTCTCCCAATTTCATCTGTAATTCATCGTTCTAAATCAGAAAACACATGTAGTTAAATCACATGACGGTTTTTCATTTGAAGACATTTATTACACATAATCTGTGTATGTGCACAGGGCTATTGCAGGGTATTATTGATACTGAGAACTGTCCATAGAGATTAAGTAAAGAAATTAAGAAAAAATTCACAAAATTTCACGTATATATCCAGAACAATCGATAAAAGTGCTATAATTACGATTGGGGACTCACGCGTGTCTTTAGACGCTCCTTCTCTTCCTTGTGAGCTCGCTCGCTACGTTTATAGTCATCAATCTGTGCCTCGCACTCCTTTAAAGTTTGCCGCAACCTCTGTTTTTCAACCTCGCTTTCTTGTAGTCGTTTCACCTTACCTTCGACTTCATGTATGTAGTTTTGAAACTCGAGTTTTTCGTTGGTGTACGCCTCATGCCGACTTTGGATACTTTCGCGCAACGTCGACAGCTCCATATTGACGCGCTCGTAATCGTGGCGGCTTTGTTTGGCAATACTTTCAGCACGATCCTTGTCCTCTTGAAGTCTCATTCGCACGCTGATGTGTTCTTCCTCAAGAACCTCATACTTATTGACTGCGTCCTCCAATTCTTGCTAATACAAAAACCCGAAACACATTGTATAGCATACAGCGTTAATAAAATAGCATGAGTGTTAGTCTTGTGGAGTTAGCAAAAAAATTGGATTGGAATTATACTGCACTGGTAATCACCAGATGACTTTTATCATATGCATACCTGTACTCTACAAGCGGCAAAATAAATGCTGTGCTATTGTAATTATTATACCGAAATCATTTACTCTTTAACTCAGTTGTGCCTTCTGAAAAAAGGTGCCAGCAAAACGAATTGTCACTGACCTGCTTCTTTGATAAATCTTTTTCAAGCTGCTTCAGCTGTTGATTGTGAAAATGCTCTTCATCGTCGAAGCGGCCTTGTAAGCGGCGATAGTCCCGTTCCATAGAGAATATTTTGTTCTGAATGCTTACGAGCTCTTCAGCCTTTGCTTTAAGCTCATTTTCATGGTCCCTTTCAAGACGTTCACGACGACGGCACTCGGACCTGCGTGAGAAAAAAGGGCAACAAAGGTTCAAGGTTACAGCTTTAGTGTTTGTATATAAATGCGGAAAATTGCGCGAATACCTTTCTCACACGCGTCATAACAGTACAAACCTGAGTTTCTCTTCAAGATCGGTGATCTTCGTGTTCCAGTCGTCCTTCTCCTTGCGGAACTGCTGATTCATCGTTCGAATCTTTTCAGTTTCACGTTTTACTTCATCCTCGCGTTTATCACATTGTTGTTGAGTCATCTGCAGTTTTTTTCGGAGATTTTCAAGTTCCTCGGACAGCACCTTTTTAGCTTCCGCTGCCGCCCGTTCTATTTTTCTCTCATACTCCTCACGAATTCGCCTCTCTTTATCGCGATCGCCGCCCGGTCTCGAACTTCTTGCAACGTCCAGCTGTCAAAGAGTTATATTATAGGCAAAAAATGTTGGAGCATAATAAGTTCGCTTTAGAGTGCCTCATAAGGAAAAAAAAGTTCAACATTTCATTAAAAACAATTTTTATTTTATGAACATAAAAAAGACGAGGAAAACACATTATAAATGTGCAAAATACAAAAATTACAAAAAATACAGCTACACATAAACGCCAGACCATATATTGTTCAAGACGTACCTCATCTTTTAGCTGTTGAACTTCTTTATCGAGCTTTTTATTAAGTAGATGCGAACTCTCAATGGCCTTTGTCTTAGAAGTAAGCTCAGATTGTGCTTCTTTCAGTTTTACTTGAGCTTGTTTAACAGTGTGGTTCAATGTATCTAACTGTTGTGTGAGTACGCGTAGCTTTTCGTCATTCGCTGAGCTGCTGCCAGAACTGCCACCGCCATTTTTCAACCGAGCTTCCATAGTACAAAGATCTTCGCGAAGACGATTGCGTTCTTTTTGAAGATCTGCTATTTTTCCATCTTGCGTTATCTGCAAACAGAAAATACAGATCAGAGGATCTATACAGGATCGACTAAGTGTGGTGTTGAAATACATTTGATTTTACTTTTAAAAGACAATTTTATCATATATAAGGCTATACGATTTTTATTATGCTTTTAATTTTTTTATAGTTATCGGATCTGTTGAGAGATTTTATATCGGCAAAAAACATCAAAGCGTCGAAGAAGGTCATTTTATACCTCAGTACTTCTGAGGCTTATTTGGAGATCGCCGATTTCATCCTCCAGGTCCTTTATGATTTCACGGAGTTCTCGGATGGTGGCAGTATCTTTAATAATCCTCGGTGGCCTTCTCTGATAGCCCATATTTTCTATCAGTTTCTTGTTTTCCTTATTGATTCGTGCAAACTCGTTGCTCAGCTGTTTAATCTTTTCCTCCAACGATTTTATCTGCTCGTCTTTCGATCGCAACGTTTTCCGCAACCCTGAAATTAACGCCTTCAGCTTGTGCAATTGTTTCTTCGTTTAACTGAGCTAAGATTGGAGCAGGTATCGTTATCATATGAGTTTTACTGTGATCGTGAAATTGCTAGAAGGTACGCTACTTTAGGGGGGGAACTACAATAATTGTCCAGATAAATTACGCATAAACAACGTAGCAAGTAGTAAGTTGAGTATGCTGAAATAGGGAAGACGTTTGATAAGTCGTTTCTAACTAATATCCTTGCTCACCGTTAAGCTCTTCCTTATCTGAGCCGCTCGGCGGCCTTCCCTCTGTAGATCTGGCGTTTACGGTGTCAAGGGTTCTGTTGGCCCCGGCTAATTTCTTTTCTAGCTCTTCTACTTTCAATTTGAGATCTCCGTTTTCGGCCAGTAATTGGTCAGCGGGACTGGGTGTTGGCCTCCGGGAAGCCCTTGTATGAAGACGTTTGTTCTCTTCACTAAGCCGTTCAGTTTCTTCCTCCAAGTCGGATATCTTCCGCTTTAGTATAGCAGCCTCCTCTTCCACAACCTGGAGTTTCCTTTTCAGGTCCACTTGTGGAGCGACCTGCTGCGAATTCCGTGATGGAGGCACAATCCATCACCGCAGGTGATTCCCCCGAGAAGCATAACAATTACGAACACACACAAACGCGCACGAATAGTGCTAGCTACACGAGGACAAAACTTGGCGAGAACGTTTACACTTAAGTGGTGTTAATGTCGAATCATGTCAACTTAGCCAGCAATAAGCCTGCAAGCTTTCAGTGCTAAGCTACTTGCAAACAATGCCCTTATCGATAAAGACCTTTGAATTTCGAAGCCCAATCCTGCTCTACGCTGCGCATCGCTGTACACTAACTATCTACGTACATTCCCTTCAATCTACATAGTATTATGCAATAGAGTTGACTTAGAAAATCGTCTACAAAGTCGCTTGGCTCTATGTACGACTTACCTGAAGGTCTCCGTCAAGCGAGCGGCTACGCACCATCAATTGTTTCGACACTTTTCGTTTTTGTACTTGCAATTCAGCATTGAGTCGTTCGACTTCGCGTTCCTTTTCGATAACCTTTGCACGAAGTTCTTTGGCTTCCATCTCCAGTAGCTTTACCTTCTGACCTATAGGACTTTTGTCCGATCCAGGAGGAAGCTTGGAGAGGTCGAGCTTCGTCGTCGAAGTGTTGATTAACTTTATTTCGAGAGCTCTGACTTCTTTTTGGAGTGCTGAATAAATATTGTACTTTATCAGCTAACTGTGAGTGAGCTTAATGTTCTACATTTCAATTTTATAGATACGTGTCGTTTAGTATTCGCATGCTTTACGGTGCTAGTTATCAAAAAGGTTACCTTCATTTTTGTGATCAAGGTCTTCTGCACGTCTCTTATAAACAAGTATCTCTTTTTCCTGTATTTCCATTTGGATCTTCATTTCTTCAGGTGTTATTGCATCTCCAGTGGAGGCACCGCCTTTAGTCATTTTGTGTACCTGCATAATCAGCACTTCGTTTTCTTGTTCTAGCTGTGCAAGCTTTTTGCGCGAGCTTTGGCTTTCCTCTTCGGCATATCGCAGCTGCTCTTTGAGGTCTGCTTCACGTTCCATTGAATCGAGGAGATCGCGACTCAACCTTTCGTACTCGTCCCCACCCTGGTAATTTAAAAGGAAAATGTACAAACATCATGAATGAGATATAAAGTAAGTCTTTAAGTAAGTGGTCATAGAAACGAAATCAAGTTAGCCTAGTAGTATCTTAAATCAGCTCAAGTTAGACGCTCTTGTCTGTCAATGGTTTTAGAATTGCACTTACCACGCTTTTAGGTCGCTCTGCTTGCTCCTTAGTAAGCCTGTTATTAAGTTCCTGGGCAACCCTTAATTCCTCTTCCAAGTTTCTCATTTTGGTTTTATCGACTTGCGTTCTGGCAGTCTTTTCCAGTTCCTTAATTGTTTCGTCCAGCTGGCTTTTTTCCAATTCTAACTGTTCTACTCGCTTCTCGGCCTTGCGCATCTTGAATTGAAGTACACTGCATTTCAAAGATGGATGGTGGAGATTGTTTCGACTATTTGTCTCTGCTCAGACCAAACTTAAACTTCAAAATGTACATAGCGTGTACCTAAACTTTTTATAATAATAATTGCATTTGTGCAGTAAACATAATTTAATCAACACTAACCGGCAATTCTTTTGTGCTGCATCGAGATCCCGTTTAGCTTCAAGAAATTCGTTATTATGATCCTCTCGGAAGTTGTCGTGCATTTCTTCGATCTGCTGTTCTAGATCACGATTTTCCTTCTTGAAATGCTCGTTTTCTTCCATGATTTCTTCACACAGGGCCTCCGCTTGCGAAAGCTTATTTCTTAGCTGTGTGAGTTCTTCCTTGGAGCAGTCTTTGACTTCTTTTATCTGATCTAACTCAGCTTCCAGTTCTTTGACTTGTAATGCAAGCACTTTATTATCGTCCTGTTGTTAGAGAAATGAATAGCGAAAAGGGGTGTTATGACAGAGTTCGCATATCTAGTTCTCGTGATCCATCGATGCATCGAATAAAACTGCAAAATTTTAGTCGACGAAAGAAGTATCGTTACCGACACTATCTTTCACTTAAGGCTCAACGCTTATTCTAGTTACCTTTAGTTCTTCGGTATTAGCTTCGGCCTTATGAAGCTTTGTCCTAAGCTGTAACAGTTCAGAAGCAGCCTTGTCTAGTGATTTCTTGTCGTCGACGGAAGGTGCACTCTTACGCTGTATCAGCTCCACTTTTTCCTTCTCTAGTTGGCTGACTTTCTGTTCCGATGCTTCCAATTGTTTTCGCAACCCATTTACCTACATTATAGGTAACGAACAATGAACATTGCAATATTTGAGTTGTCAGATTGTAGTAAGAAGCACTGGTCGACTATTTGCTGATGCGCGCAGGTACTTGCATATTTTTTATTGCTATAATGAAACAAGCTCACATGAAAACCGTAATGACAATGGAGGTAATAACAATAATTTTGATGTAACGATTGATTGGCACAGGCGTTAGTTTTGTATACGTACAAGGGCACGAGTCATACTCTGAAATTACTAGACATTACGATGAAAACCCGATTATTCCCGAAACAGATGGTATAAAAAAATGGAGCAGCAGTGTACCAGCTATCTGCCTTCATGAAGGAAAGTCAAACCAATAGAAAAATCGAGCTACCGGGAATAACACCGACAGGAGGCCAACACAAACGAGCACCCAAGAGGCACATCATTTGTTTGATAAAAGGCATTTGAAAAGCATGGGAAGTTATCACATCTGTCGCTTCGTCGTGGCTAGAAAAAAATCGCGTAAAAGTGTTAGGCCTTTTCAGAGCCGACGAGATAGTCAGCCTTTTTAATGCTTAAATTTAGACACCTTACATCACTTTGACGGACTGATGGTAGAAATTAGTTATATCTCATAATCTAAAACGAAAGGCTGAGCAGCTTTTATCGCTTGAGCTCTATTATTCGACGACCGCTTTTCACCTATAGATGAAAACAGAGTTGGTTCTGGGTCGAAAAAGTAGACGCCAGCCCGTCCCGTCAAGTAACAGTTCGAACTATAATTAGGCCGCTGGCTTCTGCTTAGGATCGCAGACCTAAGGCATTGTGCCCTACGTTACTCGCGAGAGTTGCCCTTGTACTCAGCAAAACATGAATCCTAAATGCGACAATGTTAAGCCTAGTTACGCAATTAAAGATGGATCTGGGGGCAGCGAGAACTTTTGTATATGTTAGAAAAACACTACTTTTTCAATTGAGTTTGATCTTGCAAGCGCAATGAATACCGTTCTTTGGGACATCGTACTAAAAGAAGTAAAATGGAAGAAGATAATTTGGCAATGCCGCAAAAAATCTACTACTGCATTTTACGGACTAGTAAAGTCGCTATGATAGTGAATGCCGTGCAGCAAAAGGCCTCTCAGGACCAGCCTACTCTAATCTTGATAATTCGAGTTCAGTTGCTGTCTATTAATAAAATCTCTTCAATATGTGATACTTCTACGATACAACTTTAGAGCGGTTCATCTCGTTGGTGCTAGTGTACTAGGTGTAATGAAATTTGAAGATACAGGTAGCCTGTTTCCGAGCGCCACAGCATATATAATCACAGTGCATATGTTGGCAACCCACGAGATAGGAAAAAGCGTACGTTGCTGCAACAGGGAACCTTCCAGAAGTCACACAGATCGACCCAAAATGTCTCGAACTTTTAGAGGCATCTATTCGGAGACGGAAGAGATTCTTGAAAGCATAATAACAACCCAGCGAATTTTTATAAATATGGCCTTCCTTAGCAAATACGTTTCCCCAAATAGCCTCTCAGAAACAGTTCAGACTAGCCCAATTTCAGTCCACTTCTGTGACCACTAAATGTCTGGGAAATTTTCAGACCCATATTAAAGAAACGTACTTAATGAAGTATCTGACGGATCTCTTTGAGTCTCACGACCACTATGCGGAATTACCGATTTACCGATGAGAAAAGCTGGATTGGGTGTGAAAGCAACTTGGGCTTAGATCCGGCCTGCTAGGCCGCGTACTTTTTCGAATTCTGCCAATTCTCTGAACATTTTGTTTACTTAAAAATCCGTTCAAGCCGAAACATTAAGCTACAGATAAATCTTGGGTAGAGCTGTAGAAGTAAGCAATATAACATACCCGTCATATTCACACATGCCATTAAAATCCGCGGCGTTTCCTTCAAGCGTGATTGTTTCCAAGAAAAAGAAATATTTTAAGAGACCGACACGTCTTTCTACTAACGGTGGCTGGCTCGTGAACTCGAATCGTCATGTGCTGGTTCCTAACTCGTTTCGTATAATCGTTTCGTTAAGGTCTAAAAGGCATTATTATTATTATTTGAATTGGTTCAACGTCCTACTTAAGGCGCCGCAGTACGTTCGTTTAAGCACATCATTTAATTTAAGCGTGACGAGATACTGACATTGCACAATAATGAAATAACACGCCCAGGCTAGTGAAAAGCAAACACTGCACCACTCCTGCCTATAAAACTAAATGAAAATTAGTGAACGGAAATAGGAGAAAATGACCGCCGCGTGCGCAGGGCTCTGCTATTACCATTGTACACCCGTATTTATTTAAAGTTCTCATTATCAACACGTCTAGCTGTGCGAAATCAAAAAGTTTCATTGGTTTTACGTTAATCTATTGTATGCTATGAAATTGTTAATTAGAACATAAATAAAGTATGATTTGAAATTTTGCGAATATAAGAGTGAGTCTGCGAGGAAGTTGGCCCACTATAGGATTTGGTGATGCTCTTATGGGGAGATTTGTATATATCTAAGCTTTGTTTCAACGGCACACCTTTTGGCGTTGGATGAGTTAATTATCAGGCATGCTCGATACTTTAACCGACTTTAAAAGGTACAATGCTGATCAGCTTAATGCGCAGTTAAAGCAAGCGCTTTACAATAACTGTTTGGTAAGGGGCGTTCTATGGATTGCTATATTCACTTCGATCTTTCTCTAGAGAACGAGTTTATTGAGGCAGACGTCAAAGGGTCTATATGGACCCTATGACGCTAGTTTTACTTAGGGTAATTGGTTGAGGAGATAATGACCAAGACAACGAAGAATTCATACCCTTTAAAATTTTCTTCAAGAACAGAAGCGGGTTTAAATCTTTTATTCTTAAATCGAAATTTTTCAATCATTTTAGCGGAGATTCAATGAGTTATTTTCTTGTTTGTATCGATTGCCGACACCTAATTTAATTATTTGCTCTAGAATTTCGCATCGGTGAATTATCCGTTTATCGATCCGTTCTCTTATGAGTTCAACCAGAACTTTTGTCTCGTTACATTGCAAATTCAAGAATTGAGCTAAAATAATACGTTTCAAATGCAGATGTTTATGGCTGTAGCTTTGTTCTCAAGTGACGAACTATAAACAGAAACCATTCATTAATTAGATAATTAGAAAGATCTGTTACTTAATAATTACTATAATGGCTTCTAAATTCAACTTTAGTTCATGTCGTATTTGAAGAAAAATGATGATTAGAAACTCAGCTTCCTTCTGGTGGCGTTTAAACTTTTCACATGTTTGCTTGCGTTTTCTTTGATCTTACTTACAAACTATATTAAGAGTTTCGGGATTGGTGGGACTTGTCATTGAGCGATAGATCTCAGTAAACAGACAATATACAATAATAATCTTACGTAATGATATTTATAGTATCTGCGTGCGTTAATACCATTGTATAACTTATCTACATAAGTAGGTGTTCTCTAGCCAAGCAATATACAAACCATGTCCATGAGGTCCTCGTAACTGTCCTGGAACTGCAGTGTCGTATCAGTGGTATCTGTGGTAGCAGTACACATTGTGTCAATCGTTGAAACAGACCGCGCGTCATCACTTTGTCTTCGTGAGCCCATAGCGCCCTTCACCTTAAGGATGAACTCGACATCTGCTGAGTTATTCTCTGGAAAATCATGAAGAAGGCGGCCCCTTTATACCCTTCCATAAATATATATATATATATATATATATATATATATATATATATATATGTGGACATCTGATCTTACTCTTCAAAACCAAACACTGGTAAATGCATTTTACGGGCGATTTTTAGATACGCATGGCCCATATTTTCGCATGGGCCAATATTAGACTTCTTCGTAGAGATTCGTTTTTCAGTACTTTCTCGCAAAGTGACAGCCTTTGGTTACTGTAATCACTCCTGATAAAAGCAAAAGGAGTTTTTTGTTCGAGCTAAAAAATGTTTCTCTTAGAATTATAATCTTGCACACTAATAATGGTATTACCATCTGAAGGTTTACCCTACGATGAAGCTGACCTCGACCTGCTATTCAGGACGATTGGGCATTTTATAGAGATTCCTTTTGTGAATATTCACGGTCGGGCTTTCGAAGCTTTCGCACATAATTTTACGAAGCCGCCGGGAAAATTCCGCACAAAGCTTCATAGGACTGAAAAATATTCCTTGCATTCCCATTCACGCTAACGGCCATGAGACCAAACAGCATCAGACTTGACTTCTCAACGTATTCGGAATTGGTCATGTACCTAGAAACTGTTTTACCTATATGGAGCAAAACCGGTAGCAGCTTAGCGGCCGCTGCACCACAACTTAATGGTCTCATGATATCATGCCGCATGCCGTTGTAGGAAGCGTATAGCGTGGAAATCATGCTATTCAGTCTGGGTACATGAATATGCTTGCAGAACCTCGTCAGACGCATGGCATGAAGCTTGTAGCACGAAGCAGTTTTTCTTCGCGATCGCTCGCTACATGTGTCGTATGGGGTACCTTTTCTCTCAAAAATAACGCTCAGGAGGGCACTACTTCAGTTTATAGGCAGGCATTGAATAATGTTGTCCTATCGGGTACATGTCAGCCGCACTTTGCAAACGTCCATTGCGGGTCAAGGTCAGTCCTACCGCCTTGTTCGGTTGGAACTGCTCCAGGTAATACAACATCCCAAACACAAATAATTATATCCCTGTGCTTCATACACTATGTATTTTTAATTATCCCATACATCAACGTATAAAGACACACTTCGTGGGATAGCTTTCGTCGCTTCACGCATATTTCTGCAGCGCGCTATTAGCACTGTTTAATTAACACGCCATAATATCAACCTCTTTTTGAGCAACCGTTTGTATGGCTCCTTTCCTGTTTGCATCACTGCAGGGTACTTCTGCAGGATTGACTCCAGTACTAGTGTGTACCAGCTTTTTGGGAAATTATACAGCGGTCTCATAGCTGGGCGACGCCTGGTCAGATCATTTGTCTAATCCAGTACAACCAAGCCACTTTTCTTAAACTAAGGGCGTTTTTACCGAGGCCGGGTAGGTTACGATTAATTTTAGCACTTCGGTCAAAATTTCGATGTAAGTGTCAGTGTCCAAGTTGCGAGGAAACGAGAACAGAGTCTTAATCATGACACCGAGCTTGATTGAATCCAGAGTTTTCGATAGGCTAACGCCCTTTGTTTGCGGAATTGCTCTCCGCCAGAGACATTTTTCCGTTCTGACAGGTATATGCCGTACTAGAGTGCTGCTCTCACCTAATGGATTGTTCATTCTGATCTATCGAATTTTTTTAGTTTTCAAGTTTAAAATGAATATGTCAATTTCCGATCTCCCCATATGGCCCTCAAATATAGGTGCATTAATGTCGGAGAACAGGCGTTACCCTAGGGGAGATTTTTTTGAGCATATAAAGCAATGCGTGCGTGTGGCAGTCGCTCTGTTTGTTAAGTTTTGTGTTTAGGTCGCCAGAAGATCGCAGCTGGGTGGACCGGCAGCGACGGAAAGGCAAAATACTGTAGTATTGTAAACTACGCAGACGCTTCAACCAAGTGCAATTCGTAGCGATACAAGCTTAGCATGCTCTACCCTAGAAGTGCCAACATTATTAAAATAATAAATACAGTAAAATTAAATACGCTAATTAACAAGATCGTATAAAAATAACTGGGATTGATATTACGCTTTGATTCATCTTCTAAAAGCGATATTGTCCGAGGATAACATGTTGGTGCTAAGAAGTTTCAGTTCCCACAAGGAAAAGAATATAAAATCTTCTTATTTGCTAGTTTGCGAACGCGAAATGTAACATTAAAACACGGTACTCTGCGATATGCTCTCTTATAAAGTAACTAATGATTCCAATCGAATGAAAAACCAAAATCAGTGAGGTATATAATCCAACCGTAACTTAGCATGTATCCGTTCGTCACTGAACAAAGATACTTTTCACTAGTCAAAGCTGAACTAGTTTTCTCAAAGTGGACAACGCAATACACAATTTCAGGAAAACTTCATCATGAGTGAAACAAGGATGCTTGGTCCGAGCTAAAGCATCGCCTCGTGCAAAGAGTAACACTGCTTTTGTTATACTGAAGTGTCGTTTAAGGCTAAAATTGCAAAAGTAGCTTTTTTATCGTTGTACTGCCAAAATATTCCGGAGTTAATTCCGGAAGCGTGGTTAGATAAACGTTACAAGCGAATCGGAAGTATCCACCGCATTCGGAACATCCATTGGATCTTCATTCACCCCTTGATGTATATAGAGGTCACTCTGTCTGAAATGTAAACTTTATTTATTTATTCACGAATGTTGTGTAGACCATCTGAAATATGAAATGTTTGTGTTGCGGTACCTGATCCAAAACTACATTTCCATTCATGAATTTATGATGAATGAGGACTCTGAGTACTGAGCATCAACAATATCGAATAAGCAAGTCACACTCTGCAAAATCAGCGACGCAATTTTTGACTGGCAATACAGAACTCACCGTCTCTTTATAAATTACGCCTGTCTTATTTTCTAATAAATGTTTGCTATATAAATACATACTAACGTATGTAAAGCATACATAGTTTTACCACGTACAATAATGTATGTTTCTAGAAATGAAATAGGCCACATATGGTGCATATTCAAGCCTTAGAAAACCTATATCTCAGTGATTTCGTTGTAAATTCTGGAATAAAGCAAAGCCTACACGAATTACTGTTGTGTACAGGCTCGTAGAAGGCGGAATGAATGTTTTCGTAATACGAATTTACCTAAGTTTGTTGCACAAAAACTCGTAATAACTCTACGCAGCTGTGACTATTGGTTGAGCCATCAGCTAGAATGTTGCAAGAGAACGATTCATTTCGTTATGCGCAGAATTTGCAGTATCAATAACGGTACACCAGGAGCAGCCGATGACGGTTCCACCCAGAACAAAGATGTCAACGTAAGCTGGGTCAACGAAGAACGTTCACTGGTGTAAATCGTTGGCAAGAAAAAAGCCCACATACAATCTGGGCCGGAACAGTGTTACGAGCGTGCCGAAATGCTAATTCCTGCGGCACCCTAGTTAGACCCGAGTTGCAAGCCAGACCAAACCTACTTATTAACTCGACTAAACGCTCGTTCCTCGACTGGAACCACCAGAGGAAATCTAATCTACGCAGCCTTCTCAAGGTACCTGGTTATCGCAATACATCTTGACAGTTTTTACTATAGGAAAATATGCTGGCTACTTTACAAATTGCCCTGCATTCTTGTGTAAAATGACTCATATAACAGATTCATCATTAAAGTTATCCTTATGCCTACTTACATAAAGTTATTCAAGTGAGTTAGTTAGAGAAGTCTTTGATACCTCTCCCGAATTTAACCAGCTTATTCTTGTTTATGTGGGCCCACCAGCAACTCGTGGGTGTGCAAATTTTATGCGACTTTATATATCCCGGATATTTAGCGATCGGGTTTAGGATTGTCCATTCCGTACGTTCTCTCTTACCAACCTTACCTTAATATCAAAATAATAAAAAAATTAATAACAAAATTACGTTTGTAAAAATTAACAAGTAGATTACATGAAAATTCAGTGTCCTAGAGATTCATATACGCTTATCACCAACGTATTTTCAGTATGCGCGTTGATTTTTCGAGTGTTGTTCTAGTAGTAGAATCATCTTCAGATGGTTGACTACTTCCAGCGTTTATCTCATATCTAAATAACTTTGCTATGTTTGAATCAGTTTACCCGCCAGCCTTGATCGTCTGGGCATTGTGGACAATGTGTATGTGTGTATATTTATATTCAGTGTATTTAAACATCGATAATTGTATCTCCGTGTCGTGTCAATACAGACAGGTGATCAACCTAACCTAGTTTTTGCCTATCAAGTCTATGCCAGTTCAGTTCACGCTTATTCAGAAACTTAACGAAACAACAGAAGTTTAGCTGTTTTATTTTTATATTAGCAAAAGTGTACGTTATATATATATATATATATATATATTCCTGGTTGATTAGTTTTCCTTTAAATAGATACTATTAAATAGAAGAGTAGAAACCTCTTCTGTGCGAGTAGTAGTGCTATGCAGCTGTTTTGCGTAAACACCGGGTACACTGCATGTAATAATAGGAATGATATTGCCCGTTTAGAACAGCAACAGTGACTCTGCGTGCGATTTATATAGTGGTAAAACGATTCAGCTTGTGTTCGTCAATCGTTCCTAAATGATTTACTACGTTCCTAAATGATGTGCCAGCATATACAAAATTTGTACACAAGATTTTCCAGGTTATGATATTTTTGCACAAACTGATTTGAAACCGGAATTACCATACTGAAAAAAGTTGTGCGAAAAGCCAATATGGATGATTTGAATTAAGACAAAAACAAACTAAACAGCTTTTATTTAACCGTAGAAAGACGACTCCGTCTTTGTTCTGAACTACGGGTACAAACAAACCCTATTTTATAGAATATTAGAAGACATACTATTTAACTTCTTATCTATGCTGACAAGTCTCCTATCAGCTAATCAATCTGCTATACACATTGTATGCAGTAACAGTTCTTTCCATGAACGAGATACTTGTCAGTCGTTCCTTTCTTATTAAGTGGAAGCAGTCTCGCTCTCGACTTAGCGGTCTGCATATAAAAAAAAAATTATACATATGTAGTTAGTATTTCAATGCGTTTCATTCCAGTGTCTAAAGCATGCGATTATATACCGCCAAATAGGTAAAAATATGTACGATTTATGTAATAAACGCGTTATAAGAACGCCTGGTACACGAGGAAGCCGAACTCGCGCAGACAATTTTACTAGATACTAATTATGAAGAGGTTAATACGCTACCACGGCTATCGCCTTCTTATTGCCTATCAAACACCTTCAACAATCTGTGGAATAGTTGAAAATCCAGCTGCCTAGGAATATCATTAATCCATCAAGGGTCTAGTATGGATCTTTCTAATAGGTACCGAAACAAGATCTATGAAAATAGATTGGACGTGATTTGAAGGTAGTGATTTCGTGAAAAGGTTTATAAAAAAAAAAAACATGATTATGTATATTTTACCTAAACAACATCCGTCAATAGATTAATACTCAGTCCTGCGAGATGGATTCTGTCATTGTGCCGAGTGGAAAGCGTTGGACAATTGCGGCTACTAAAGCATTGCTACATATGAACGCAAAAACGTAGTCGTTTCTTTCGAACTCTCTTTTCTTTAGATCTCATTTGAAATGGATCCAAATGAGTCCTTTTTCAGATATGGGTGTTTGGAGCACGCTTAAATGACTTTCAATACGACCCGTTGCATTGAAGGAATGCATATCTATGGCTAGAAAGATGCAATTAGTTTATATTGCTATGAATACACCTTTTATTATAGGATTCGCCCTTTGTATACACAATGTATATAATAAATATATATATATATATATAGGGCAATTGGGCGATAATATTTCCTTTTCGCCGTCCGCAACGGTACCGCCGTGAACAGGTTAAACCGCTTCTGTGAGCTTTGTATTCCTCAACTTGCGTGTGTATAACGAAGAAATGAAATCCGTTGCATGGACTATTTCGAAACGGTGCACTTCTCTTTGGATCATAATGATACAGAAGAAAGCAAGTCCTGACAAAATGACCACTTCAATCTTTAGAATTTGACAAATACTAGCGTGCGCATCGCCTACGCTAAGGATATCTGCGCAAAAAAAGCTGTATCCTATATGTTTCTGTAGAAATGTTCTGTCGAAAAACAGAACTCTATTAAAAATTTTGTAAGCATCCTCTTGCATCTTGTTTCTTATACATAGGTTCTCCTATATAGTAATATAATTTACATTGTTCAAAGGCACTACTGTATTTTTGCATCTAACAACGTTCATATTTGCCTTGAAGTTCGAATCTTTCGGCTCCTACAATATTAATAGTTTTCTACGAAGGGAGATGTAGTAACGTTTGTACGTATTTGATCAAATCAATTCTTAACTCTATTTGTGGCCTGAATGACGTTTACCTGCTTTCGTATATTTTCAGCCCCACAACTCTTGATTCTACTTAGACTTGTCTAAACAACAAAATACTCATTAGACCGTGGCTCAAGCTGTACTTCACGTACGTCCCCACTAGAATGGCCCACGTCAGCGAAATTTGACGTCCATGTTTTAAACCTAATTGAACTATGGATAGCTACAATGAATACGCGTGTGCATATTAGTTAGTAGCATCTATTAATTAGTCACTATGATCGGAGCTCGAGGAAAAACTAGTCCAGCAACCCTGGGAGCCAATTCTACAACCGACAGTAGCAACTGTATACAGCTGATCTTCGTGGCCCTATTGGTAATGCATGCGTTTGCATTTGTCAGTCAGGCGTTGAATGTACGACAAATGATTCATTATTAGTTGTCTGAACAAATCAAAACCTTCGTGGCCTTGAAATGACTGAGATCGTAAGTATAGACAGGCCAGCGTTTTTTACCGATTTGTATAACGCAAAGAATTGTGATGTTAACGCACGTGTGATAGGACGAACCTACAATTCCAGTTTCATAAATCGAAACCAATTTAATTCTTCTCTGAGGCATTTAGTGAAATAGGTGTGGCTGTTTTACTCCGAATGAATAGGACCAACCTGTAACGTTGTTCTCTTCAGGCGTTTGAACGAGGCTATTACTTCGACTTTTTGGTCCATTTCCAATACCGTTAGCTTCTTCACCTTCCTTTAAACTTCTGCGCCTAATAATTGGCTCCTTGGGTTTATGGTCGCCAACATCCCCGAAGCACCTCTTGCAGCGAGTTGGCCGTACCATTCCCGGCACGAAGCCACTGCACGCCGCGGCCTGCTTCGCGCTCATTTTGCGCGAATGTTACTCCGAATGCTACTGTACGTAGCACAACGACAACGGAAGATACACCGGAATGAGGCTCAGTATCAAGAACAATGAAGAACGCTTCTCTGTCACACAGAACGTATCACTCTGTTCTGGTTCACAGCAAGTTAACCTTGGTGGCAAGAAACAAATTCTGGCCTTGGATTTTATTCTGTCGTCTTGCGGTATCCTGTCGTCGTCATAAACCACACGCATCCACTACTCCACAGTTCCACTAGCTATTGCTGCGGTGATGGTGGTACCATCGCTGATTGCGTTCGCGGTAGCGAAACTAGAACAAATAGGCGTACCTAGGTGACAAGGCCTAAAGAACATTGCAGCGGCCTAAGGGGGACAGCGGAAAGAACGGCGTAGAGCCACAGCACCGAGACAACCGATTCTGTTCTCCAGATACCCGTTGGTCGGCCTTGCTGTGCTCTCAAAGGCGCCTGGTGCTCACAGATTGCCGTTAACTCTCGTCTTAATATTACGACTACCATTGGTGTTTCTCTGCTGGATAAAAGCTGTGAGCTAGACAAACACCTTCGATCGAGGCTGATTGTTGCGCCGGTGTGCTACCTTCCACATTCAAGATCTAAAGCCTCTAGCCTGTTTGCTGCTACCAATGTTGCTATTGCTACGCAAAGAAATTATACTCGTCGTTCTCACCGTTTTCTCGTCTGTGTGGCAAAGCAGTGCTTGGTTTGCCAAACAACGCAATAGCCACCGGGCAAGATTGCTTTTTGCTGGTTGAAGGGAAGGCTATTTTTAACCTGGTAGCCTGGTAAACGCCGCCAGTTGCCGGTCGACTGGAGTTGTCCGCTGGACTTCTCCGAGTAAACGCCGCTATGGCCGCCACTAAAGAACAAACCATCAGCAGAGGACCACAAGGCCCAGTTAAGCGGTTGCCTTAGTGGGCATTCGCCCGAACAGGCCCTACTCCTGCTGCTGCCGTCGCTTGTTTATTGTTGTTTGGTCAATAGACTGGATAATGCTTTGTCAGTCGTGCTCGCAAACAATAGCGTCCTCTCAAAATCTAATTACTAAATGTTTAACAGTGCAGTGCTCGCTAACATTCTATAGAATTAATAGAGTGAAATAAATTTCGACCAGCAAAATAATTACATGTTTACATATCTTAATGCTATAACAAAGCTAATGGCTGTATGATTTCATAGAATAATGTATTGTCATCAGGCTTCAAGTATCGTGTAAGGAGTGCTAGACTGAACACTTACAAGGCTCCTAAACATTGTCTATAAAACAAAGACATCGTCGTTCATTATTAATGTGCAATGAAAGTATGCGTTCTTGGCTCCGACTTGCACACATCGCCCTTAAACGATCTCAATTAATATGACGAGTGATTTTGATTGCTCTCTAATTGTATGAGGGGGGTTTTCGCGAATAAGCCATATGCTGTATGACTGTTCGACATTTAGTGTGACGATTTAGGAATCAGGGTTAAGATTCGCGGGTAATGCAAGAAATGGCGAATGTGCCTGGGAAGCATGAAAGCTTAAATAATATAAACGAACGATGTTTGCTTTTTAAAGGAAATACTTAATTGTGGAGCGTGACGAACATTAGGTCAGGAATATTTTTTCGACAATTTATGCGTTTGGAGGTCGTTTGAGCTTATATAATAGATGCTGAGTCAGCTCAAAGTATTAGATGACCATGCCATACCGCCTTGGTTCTTCTATTGCTTTTAGGGCGTTTGTCCACTTCTGCTAGATCAATATACCTACGTACTAATGAATTAGAAGAAAAAGAATCGTCATGACTATCTTCTTATTTGCCTTCGGTGTCAGCCTACAGTCAATCATGGATTATGCTTAGCCCAATGGATAATTGTATAACCTGAAAAACCGGCACTACATTAAATAATCAGTTTGTTCTAAATGGTACTGACGAAGGTGCCACTGAACAAGGAGTGTCTGGCAAAACAGCTATAAATGCGAACGGTAGACATCAACCACCTAACTCCTGAATTTGGAGCTTCTTAGAGGTTAGCTTTACTCAGTTATTGTCTCTGAATGAAGCCTCGTCATTCACACACATATCTGTGACTTATAATACCAGAAACTTAAAAATCTCATTTGTTTATCTTCGAAGCTATAAATAATTGCTGTAGTACATTGCGTTTCAGCGGTAATTAAACTTGCCGAATAGATCATCATTCAAAACATAAACATAACCACAACAATCAACATTTAGTCGAAAATCTCAGGGGAAATTTTACAAAGAAATAAACCACTTCAATAAACAGTTGTTGAATATCTTGGATAATAAAAGCGAGAACTGAATTATGTATTGCTCAATATTTTGGGTTGAGTTGGACAGCCAGTCCCAGAATCTTTGTTTGCTGCGACAGATTCTTCAAAACGTCACTTTTGTTTAAAATATACCTATTTCAGCAACACGTGCAACCTTGTACCAAACTAAATAATTATTAAAATGCTGATTTTACACTCTAGAAGGTAAAAGAAATAGTGTGGGATTAGTCCGTGAAGCGTACACAAATACTTCTGCATGTTACTCTAAGCTACTCTAGGAAACTGTGCTACCATCTCTACTGCGAGAATATGTATCATAGTTGCCATGATCGGCGGAGTATCATAATAATACCTAAGCATTGTTCCGTTATTTATCTAATACGCTGAATAGATAATCTTTAGCAACTCACGATTCCGTAGAAATTAGGCACTGTTACGCGTCCTTCTCATTCGTCTTCTAAATATCAAAATAGTAATTTCTTTGGCTTTTCTGTCGTGATGAGAAGCACTGTGCAATTGTATAACTAGTATTGAGTTGCAATTTTGTATGTGATCTTCTGTCCTGAGCATTACCGTATGTGAACTTGTGAGTATTATAATGAGGACAGATAAGCGATTACTCGGTGCACTCGAGTTTTGCTCCGGAAGAATACGAAAAAAGCAAAATTATATTCCTTGTACGGTACCAACTCTGTATATACAGTAACTCTTCGAGTTAATGTTAGTTTATCCCTGTGTGAAACTTCATTTAGGAGCGGTGTCAGACGACCAATAAAAGACTGCCGCGGTTGAAGCTTTCAGCTTTCCGAAAAAAGACGATGATTACTAACTCGATCATTTCGGCTTGAGCTTTTTTGCTTACGTCAAATCTATCCAGAAAAATGTTCTAAGCATCTCTAAGACTCAGCCGGTAATGTTAAGCTCTATGATAGACGTGTCTTAATCGATTTACGAACGAATCTACCGGACAAAAAATCTATAAGAAAAAGCACGTGTATACCATTGAATTTTTAAAAATGAAGCAACCTTTATTAGGTATAGGGAGATAGGATGCCTATTTACAAACAACAAGATTCTCGTACCTTAATTAATAAATAAAGCTGGGCATACTGATTTGAGTAAGATACCCTTGTTATGAGCAAGCTTCACTAAGGGTCAGGTGAAGTTATTGATGATTAATTTTAAGCTAGCGCGGTATAGTTTTTCTACATAGTATTACAGCTACTCTTATGGCTAGTTTAATTGGGAAGAGTATATGCAGCTGAAGCGTTTCAATGTGGTAAATACTACAATGTTCTGAGGCAAAAATTATGATGAGTAGGAAGCATAACAATATCCCTAACCAAAGCATGTTTTCCACGAAATTCCTTCTGTTAACGTTTAAATCATTTTTACTCAAAAGCTGACAGCTAACGGAAAAGCTTTGTACAGACGTATATTCATGTACATATTTGGATCGTTAACGATAGGAAACCGAATGCGAGTGTTTACGAGCGATGAAGAAATTTTGACTTATAGAACAATTGATTCATTGCAGCCAGAATCAACTGACATTTTGAATAGCTAGATTTGATATAGTAAGAACGGATGCAAGAGTAGAGTCATCAATATTATCTACAAAAGAGATACATCTAAGCTGGTTCGAATACCTTCACATACAGCTTAGGCTACTATGTCAACTTTCGTTTCAAAGAAAATTTTTTTTCAGTTGTAAGGAGCATTGATAGATACTCGACTGTGGTTTAAAAGGCCGCACTACTCTATATATAAGGATAACTATAAGGATATAGGACGTCATAATTTTAAAATTTTCAGTTCAACAACTTGTTCATCGTGGTCGTAAATTTGCACTATGCTTAAAAATATAATAGTTACATAACGTATGAGCCAAATAATCGTGCTCTGTGTTATAACTACTGGGTAACTGGGTTTCATTTCAGACAAATTTTGATAAATTTGGACACAAATCTTGATGATAATTATTCCTGACCATAATATGCTTAGTGTAGTAGTTGCTGAAACATCTTTCAGACGTAACTCTGCTGTGCCTGTATTCACCCTAAATGTAATAACCGGTCAAAAATATTACAATTTTCCTGTATATAAAATGTTGTCCTGAGTCGTGCTACTATCTTAGTGCAAATTCGGATGAACAGAACCATAGAGAAAAGACGGAATGTGACAGTAAGGCTAAAAGAGGCGCGAATTTGCTTCTCTTAACACCAGCAGCAACTGCTATAAATCGATAAAATAGTGTGAAGCACTAACATAAATACTGAGGTCGTGGATTTCACCATCCAGCGTATAAAAATGTGCTATCTATAAAAACAGCTACGGTTATTTTTTGCTGTCTCCATACGGTTGTTGACGTACTACTCTTGTATATTGATACTATATTTCTATCTGTTATAAAATTCATTAACACTATGACCACTGCATTAGCTTTCTTTCTCCTTATTCATACCTACTGACAGCCGTTAGTATCAAGCGCGTTTAAGATTTTTTTTATCTATTTTAACACTATGTTGCCAAGTCTAAAAACAAACAAAGATTAAAATCTTCCTCCTTGGCATATCATTGTATTTATATAGTTACCTTCATGCTTAACATCAATATATTTTTCCTTTACATAATATATATATATATAACCTATTATGTTACAAAGGGCTGAAACTTCTGTATTTTCAAATGAGACGTTCCCCTGAAATGTATATATTCAAAGCTCAATTTTTCCAAATCTATACTCAATAATACTTATAATTTTATTGTATGTGTTTAATGAATTTACATATTGGCATCCATATACAGCAGCTAATGTTTAGCTTACAAGAGTTAGGCGTACGGCTTCACCTATCTGAATAATAACGTTGCCTTTTGCACATCCTTTCTCCGCAACTGAGAACTGACATTGAGCCCAACCTCGAAAGACACAGACATTATCAGACTCGCTTACAAACGACACAGATAGATAGGCACCTACAAGTGCTCGCCACTATTAATTTCAGTAACGAACTCTATATTTACAGACGTTAGACAGATGTTACTTCTGTGAGCTATCCACTAAAGACAAACAACATCGTAATTGTCGATAACGTAAGAAGTGTGATTCTATGGTATGTACACATATTGATTAACCTATGCGTCCAATTTGTTTCATTAGGGTCAAAAAACCATAATGACTCAACGATAGAAAACAGTTAAGACCGGTGCTCAACTGAAAACAATATGAAGTCGGATAATTGGCCTGTGAGCACATTCCTTCTAGCAACAGTAAGTATTTAATAACAAACAACATTATCTTTCCGCACGGATTTACGAATAATCTCTACAACCCCACAAAGGTTGGTTTAAAAAAATTCACTAGAGATTTCATCTTGATGAAGTAATGGCCTGTACACTAACGATCAGAATGATTTAGGCATCTCTGAGCAATCTTTTAATACGAGCTTTACTTTTAAGCATTTCAATTGCTCTTTTCACCTCAAATAGATCTAACTCAATCTTTGTTTGTTTACTCAATCTTCCGGTAGGCGGTTGCTTCAAGCTGTTTGCAGACGACATTTTAGTTGAGGGGTCCTTGCTGCTGCCATCACTACGTTTCTTTCGGATCACCTCTGGCTGAGGGTCCTGAGTTTCTAACGGCCTTTTCAAGTTACGTAGATCACAAACTGTTAATGAATTCAGGAGGCAAACGAAAATGACACAAAGCAATGGACACAAATATTTTAATATTTTTTGTTTATGCGCAAATTCATCTCAGATGTGATACATGCTAACTATTTATGGCCCGCTACATACAAAAAATATTTTCCATTTTGCGAAAGTAGACTGAACCGTATTTATGGTTATTATTGCTTGTAGCCGAAGAGAGAATAACACAGTAGCTCTGAGCTGAATGGAATAGTGCGTACTAGCTTTCTTTTATTCCATACACAAAGAATCAAAATTTGATCAGCAGTTGTATAAATGCTAATGAACGCACAAATACCATGGCGGTTCCCAGGAACCGCACCGGTTTACCTTCACCTGAACGTTTGTATATGGACGAACTGAGCATAAGCTGATTGCCGTAGATTAAATAAACAGCCAGCTTGTCACTTGAGTTTAGGCCGGAAATTGAACATATTGCAGAAACTGCGAAAACTATTTGTTGCACAGATTGGTCGTCTTCGCTGCTAGCTGGGTTTTCCACAACAAATTTCCATCTTAAGGTGCAATCAGGTGAGTTCCCACTAGAAGCGACGCAAGCCTGTCACTGGTATAAAAAGGGAAAGGACGACTAAAAGAATATGACTATCTTTTTGGGTCTAAAAATTCAATCTTCTACTCTCGTGCCTTAAGAATTTATTAGGCCATACTGCGTGGATACGTCAAACATGTTGATAAGGTGATCAGCTACAGTTAAAAAAAAGCCTCACAATTCGTTTTGTGTACGTTCATTGCTACCTTCCGAGTCACATAGTGAATATAATTTACTTGCCTTTTAAAACCCTTCTGCCATTGCTGAGCTCTGATCGACGAAGTACTTCACGCGCACTTCGAATAGTCTCATCAAGCCTATCGCGGTAGTTTTCTACTTCTTCCTCCTGACCAGACTCGGACTCCGTCAGCGCCGATTGCTCCAATGGCGTTGTCGATCTTGAGTTTTGAGTTACCGGACGCCGATACCAAAAATCGGGAATCTCAAAGTTTCGCAAGTCATCTTCCAAGTAGCGTACCTTCAAAAAAGCTAAAAAGCTTCAAAAATAACTAATTATCCGAAGGCTATAATTACTCGTTAACCTCAATAAATAGGTACACTATAGTCTCTCCAGATGTTGTATTTTGACGCTAAAATCGTTTATTTCCGCGGTGCCTGAATTACTCAATTAAGTTTCCTAAGATCCTAATTATAATTCCTTATTAAAAGAACCCGAAAACCAGAAGTACCAATCTAATGAGGCCCGTGTCTCTATCTGTATCGTTCAAATGAAGTAGACCCAAAAATTGCTTTACCTAAACACTAAATGAGCAATATAATAAGAGGCAGATGGGTATTGATTTAACATAAGGAATTTGAATTCTCGAGCTAAGTGAGAGTACCTTACATAAAATACGATAAACGCATGTTACGCAAATCATAATTAGCGCATTTAGAACTTACGATCAAGAGTATAGTTGAAACGAGCAAGAATATCTCTGAGTAAGACGAAATCGTCCTTAAAGTCAGCCATATTAATGGCGGTAGTGAGTAAGCTAATTCCTTTTACGCGCTGCACTGTTTCAACGAAAGCAGCACGGTCATTGGACTTAGGCAAGGGCAATTCGAGGTTCTTTATTCGGTTGTAAAGGGTACACAGCTGCGCCTTGCCATTCCAACCATTTTCGTCATCTGTAAATATCCGCAGTCAGACACAAAATGTCACAACATGAAAGCCGGAAGTAATTTTATATATCAACAATGCATACAAAACAAAAATATTGGTGTCTTAACTAATATACTTTCTTTTTAATCAAACATCTTTAATTCTAAGTTTCATACATTTGAGTATTTCTAAGTTTCGCCTGTATCTAGCATATTAAGATTTAAATATTAAACGTTGAGTATAGACATCAGTAATCTGCTATATACTTCTGTTTATGTTAGTTCTCTATTCCTATTTGCGAAGAAAATATACACAGAGATACTTAAATAGACACAGTGAACTTACCTAACGAGTTGATTTGGAGAAGCGCCGATGATGTGGCTACAGCTGCTAAATGCACCACGATTTCGTTATAGAGACGAACAGCTGCAGGTAGATAGTTGCAGGGAGTTGATAACTTGTGGAGACAGAACTCCATGCCGCGGTCGATAAAATCGGGCAAACTCGCCCGCTGCAATCTTACCTCTTCTGATACACGTCTTGACAGCTTCTTGAGCAAATTGCATAATGGTATACAAACTGGTTCGTGGTTTCTTTGAAGGAGCTCCTCATCAACGTCCAAGGAGAGAAGTACAGGGTGAGCACACCATAAAATTCCAACAGCCGGCTTTGGTTTTAGACGTTGAGCCGCTCCCGCTATCGCACTCACGTTAGCCGGTGAACCACTGGAGAGCACAACGATAACGTTGAATCCTTGAACAGAATCTGGTATACCTGACTGGTAAGACACAGTGCTGTCAACGCATAATAGTCTTTTCACTTTGTCCGAGATTACTTTCGGAACGTCGCCGACTACAAGAATACGAACGCGTTTTTTAAATAGATTTGGCAAATTTAATGGTAATGTATCCGCCTTTTCCTTGATTCCAGCTAAAAGCCGCATGGCAGTCAATCGGACCTGTTCGGCTCGAATCTCTGCATACGATTTGCCTGTGTGCGGATATGGTTTAATCGGTCCGAGATTGGGAGCAGCTGGAAAATCTCGAATCTCCTTGTGTAACCACACCCATTTTCTCCATTTTTTGATAGATCTTTTACATAAAATCATCGTTCGGAAATTGTCAGCTAATTGCGTATTATTCTCGTCAATTTGGGCCTCGTACTCGAGACTGGCAACCTCCAATACAAGGTCAGCTAATAATCCACTCAGGATCCTTTGCTGATTTTCGCTTGCCAATTCACCTACAACTTCTAAGTTGACTTCTACCAAAGCTTTTTGGCATATTTCTCGCAAAAATTGTCGCGAGTATGCTAGCACCAACTCACTCGATACATCGTGTGCAATTTTGCTTTGCAGCGCTCGTTGCCGCATAATGTCAGCGGTCTTCTCTTGCTCAAAGATCTCATTAGCGGCACTACGAACTTCTTCGTAAATTATTGTTTCGACAATACGCCCTAGGTTTATTAAGCTGATAGACTGTTCAAGGGCGACTTCACGACAGATAGCGTTTACTTGTTCCTGTTGCACATACTCGATTACTGACAAGAGTGCAGGAAGAAGGTTTTCATCCCTCAATTCTATACGTTTAGGCCGTTCTGGGACTTGGACGGAGGCAAACAAAGGCGCCTGCTGCGGTTCTCTTAGTTTATAGTCTTCAAGTAAGCCAAGAGCTGACTTTTTCAGCATACCGTCCGCCGTAAAGCTGTCTTCTGGTGTATAATTGTCCAATGGAATAGTTCCAGCTCCGTAAACAATCTGCGCAAGAGATGTATCCATTCTTCGCATAATGTCGAGTGATCTACTCATACTGAATCGTAGATCGTCATGGTCCACCATGGTCTTACAATTGATGAAACCGTTTTCGTCGGGCTCGATGTTGAGAATAGCTAGAAAGCTACTGCATTCCTCTTTGCTGTTGAAAAGAAGTTCACTAGTCAGCGTAGACAGAGTGATGTCACCGCCTTTGCTGCTAAGGGATTTCGACAAAACGAAGAGGGCATGTCTGCGAACCTCTATGAAGTAGCAATGCAGAATGCATGCCGCTAGGTAGGGCGCTTGCCGAACAATTTTGAAAAATCGACGGTAATTTCCCGACTCAAAGGCATTCATAGCTGCAATCGACAGCCTAACTAGTGCATTTCGTCTAAGTTCTGGCTCGAGGTCAGTAATCATTTTTGCTATAAATCCCTCTTTAAGGTTCAAGAGAATCTCGTATGCCACGAACTCGGCCTCATTCGGGCATCTGACGTTCTGAACCTTTAGGTCGGCATATGAATACTTCAACGATTTCAGACATTTAGTAAGGTTTTCCTTATTCAGCTTAGAATCGAAGTCGTGGCTGTCCTCCTCACACAATGAATGACTGCAATGTATGTGAAACCTAGCACATCGTTCGAGAATCAATGCTGAAATGGGGTCCGCTTCAATTTTCTGCTGAGTAATATCCTTTCGAATGGCTCGAGTACGATTCCATACAAATGAGAACCAGTCTCCACAACCCTTGTTTGGCTGATTAGAAATAATTTCACGTATCAAAAAGTTCATTGTCATTTTTAAAATATGGGGTGGTCTCAATTCATGCGGTAACGGAAATTCTTGATCAGCAGACGATCGTTGATATTCCTTAATCATCCTGGTGTGGTCCATAACACCGTCTGCCCCAGGAAGCATCTCAAACTTTTCCACGAGATTTCGCTGGCTTCGCTGATAACGTTCCTTTTCAGGACACATGTCAGTACAGGTGCCTTTAATGGGGCCTTTCTGCACTTCGGAGCTTATTAGCTCCCGTATAATCTTATCCCTCATTTCCAAAAGCTTATAGCGATCGCCGACTGAGTGGGCGGCGTGCGTAAAGAGCTCAGCAAATTTCGAAGGACTAGCGCTCCGAGTGTTTGATCGGGTTACAACACTGAGCTGCTTCGGAGCGGCTAATGGTGCCGGTGCCTCTTGTAAGTCTGCAGGATTCATCGTTTTTTTAGTGGGAACACTGAGAGAACCTCTAGATGAAGTATCAGCCTTGTCTTTAGTCCACACGAGATTCGTTCTTGGCCGTGGCGCATCTTGTTTCGCTCCGAATGGCGTTCTCGATGTTAAATCTTTACTGGCTCCATCAGCTGACCACCTCATAACTGAAAATGATGGCAGAACAGCTTCAGATGAAGCCCCTCGAGCTTTGAAGGCAGGTGCAAAGGTCCCACCCTCTGGAGGTTGTTTGTCTGAGAGTGTGCCTTTGGGTTCTAAGCTAGAACCGGGTTTCTGACTAGTATCTCCCGTAAATGGCTTTCCAAAAAGCATGCTTGGTTTTGCCACAGGGCCTACACAAGAGACAGCTTCTGAACCGCTAGCAGTTGAAGGTGAAGTTGGCTTTCCAAATAGGCCCATAGATGCAGGAGCTGACGTGGTCGGGATATTCATGGGGAGCGTAGCTTTTCTAAACACTCCGGCCGTAAGAGGTGCAGCGGATCCAGGCAAGGCGACGAAGCCATCTTTTGTATTTTCAGTGTTTGCTAGCGAAGCGGTAGTACTAGTCCGAGGTTCTTGCAGCGCCTGTTTTTCAGATCCTGATTTTCCAAAAAGACCGCCCAACCTGAACACCGGTGATGTGCCTGCCGGGGGTATTGAACCAGACGGAGCTGTAGGCTTTGCCGGCTCCTTTGATGCAAGCGATCCACCTGACAGACGACCCTCTGAAATCTGTGGTGTATCGGGCAGTTTTGCAAATGGATTGTCCACCCGAGTTTCAAACGATGACGTAGATAGGGAACTTGGTCCAGCGTTGCTCGCCGGCAAATCCTTTACTGTTTCTTTAGCTTTTTCAAGCGCTTTTCCAAACAGAGTTGCTCCAGCCTGTGCGCTGTTGCTGTCAAGAGATTTCTTTCCGAACAGGTCTCTGGCGGAGCCAAAGGTAGCTCTTTTTTCAGAACCACCTGCGTCCGATCCGTTATCTGAGCTTGTTGAGGCTGAACTTGCGAACAAGTTTGCTTGCTCAGATGGTGAATTCAAGAGCGCCACTGTAGACTTTTTCATTTGAAACGGGTTACTTTTACTCGTATTATTTGCTTGAAAAGAATGAGCAGAAGAGCTTTTTGGTAGTGACGCGCCCGTTAAATTTGTCCCTTCGGATGATGATTGCCTCCCCATCCTGCACCACTGGATGCCTACAGGCCGAAACTGTGGAGAGATCTAGAATAGAGCATAAGACCGTGTTTATCAACCTCGCTGGACTAACATGACAGGCACTGTGCAACAGTGATACAAGAGTTAGTACTAATAGCTCTAATTGTTTTTACGCTTCTACAAATACTAAATTACAAATTCTAACAAGGTTGGCATCATGTAATAGTGATGTTCTTAATGCGAAAATGGTCTGTGTCACCAATTGTGACAACAGGCAAGAAACACACACGGCTTACCTTTTTTCCCTTATTCTTAGCAGCGAGAGCATCTCCATGCTGTTTGAAGTGGACAATAGCTGTGCAGTCGCTGCGGCACTGGACACGTGTTACTTCGCCGAATTGTGAAAAATGTTCAAGTAGAGTGTCACGTTTGTTCAGTTCTTCGGGTAGGTCCTTAATCAGGATCGTGGTTAGTTTAGATGTGTCTGGCGGTGATCCGGTACTGGCGTCTGCCATTTTAAATTTGAACACCTTAGTCCACCCAGTATATGAAATTTAGTTAGTGGCAGCACCGAGACAACAGATTCTCTAAATACCCATTCTTCAATACTTATTAATATTCATTTATTATATTCAATAAGCGCGGAAACATGGCAATGCATATTACAACAGTTGACATGAAGCAATTCTCTAAATATCAAACCTCAAATGTCAGTCATTGGGCAAGAAGGCAAAAACTGGAATCCTTTTTGTCTTTTAAGTGACAATTTACCGCGATGCATTCGAACTTTTACAGCACTAGTAATTAAGTATGAAGTAGTTCTAATGTGGAACTGAACTAAGGGTATGGGAAGTGCAGATTAAATAGGCATTTTGCTAAACCATGATTATAATTCGATCGGCTTTTCCAGCAGTTGATTTTCATCATTCAATCCTTCCATATGCTATCTACCAACTGTTTTTGAGCAAAACCTTTATCATGTAAACCGTATAATTATACTGACCACACTGATCCGCTTTGATTCTTTTTGGCAGTAGGGCTCAAGTCTCTAGTATTCAATAGATACTCGATGATATACGGAGCTAACCCGATATTATTATGTCGTTTTTAAATTCCAAAAAGGGGTTTATATGTATATATAAGCAGAAAATAACATCCGATTCTTATAGACATTTAGTGACCATTGAGAGGCCTTATCGAATAAGCAGTATTGTCTTGCCTTTAATAAACACTTAATAGTTTAGAATAAATTTTTATTCAGGAAGTACGTCTTTACGTATTCGCTATACAAAGTGCACACTGTAAGATATTTGCGCTATAACATGGCATAAAGATGTCTAAAACATTTCAGTAATATGAGTAATCGATGATGCAAGTGACGTTTATAACAAATCAGATGTTCAGAACGCTACTGAATTCCTAGTGTGCAAGTCTTGTTGTGGCAGGATGAAAAATCAGCTATTCCAATAAAATTTAACACTTATAATTCTGGCGCACAAAGCCATAACTGCTCAGAACTATTTTACACATCAAGCTTGACCAATATTTCTAGATGTGTAATTTCCGTACAGTCGAATGCTGTAGACTTCACTTCTTTCTGCGACGCTTACAAGGTTTCCGGTGCAAAATGTGGTTTTATACGACGCTAAAAATACGTAGACAGCCACGTCGACAACGGTTACGACGTGACCGACTGGATGCGTCCGCTTGGGAGTCTTATTCGTCACGCCAACGCGCTTATGAATTCTATTAGAACTGCGCCTGGATTAGCTGATTTACGCAAATTTCGTCTTTTGCTACTTCGACTTGCCAGCGACTTAGTGAGTCAATCTAGTACTGCTTTAATCACGTTACAAGCTGCATAGAAAGCGTAAACAATAAGTGTTCCCGCATTATTAACTAAAATATCGAGCTTCCCATAAGTTGTTTCTCCGTCAATACTTCAATTGCCAAATCTTCATCCAATTTAAGTAAACGGCTTTTAGCTGGTCCTGAGATTCATTCAAATTCATCCTCAGGTTTCTGTAAGGCCTCGAGGTTTCAACCAGGAAATTATGATGCAGCCTCTGGCACCGAACGAAGTGCGGTTCCGTACCCAATGTCAAGAGAGGCACCCATCACGATAACAACTTTGCCTTTTAAAACCAGCCATGACGCACTGGAAAAGGTAATGTCAAAAACTCATTGAATACAATCTAAAATAGTTATTTACCTACTGTCGAGTATTTCGAATCGGCAGATGCTTTGCAGCCTTAAAACGACGCAACCATCTATGGCAAATATTTTCACTACATATGGTTGCCATATAACTACTATATACGTCTACAATTGTTGGCGTGGTCTGTACTTCGTGTGGACCGTCTCCTATTCATTAATGCGTAATACGCTGCAGCAACATGGTTTATCGCTCAAGATTTTTTTTCGGTATTTCAGTCGTGGGTATGTCAATGGCCAAAACAAATCATCTTACACCCAGAGAGTGAAAAGAACATCATACCGCAACGCTCGTATGTTGTCAAACAACAAATGTATGTCAACAAATAACTATCCCGCCATTAGATTTATGCTACGATACTTACCTCATTTATACAGACTGACACAGACAGTTTCTCAAGCTAGGAGCTAGCTTCTACTATATTTATGAAGGTTTAACGCACACGTTTTATTTTGAAGCTGGATCGGCCGTGAGAGTGCGTAAACCTGCTTTCCCTCTGAAGCAAGAACTATTAATGTAACAATTGCTTTGCAGTTTACAAAAATTAAAAGAATATAATTGGTAAAAACTAATTTCGAAAAATTGACTATGGTATTTAAACTATTAGATTTGAGAACTTTAAGTTAAAGAAGCAACATCCATCTATCTGTATCCCCACCTACGAATCGTCATACAGACAAACTCTCTTTTTATTAATAATATAATATTTACTAAATAATTGCAACATTATACATTATCTAACTCCTTACTTGCAATAGTTGGAATTGGTAATACGCGGGGTTTAAATAAATGTACTCAAACCGATTACAGGTGACAAAAGAGTCGACCTTGCTACTCGTTATAATAAAAGCATAAAGATGCCTGCCTGTCCCAATGTATATAAAAACTGGGGGCAGGAAATTCTTCATACAGTTCACGAAAATCTTTAGTAAAATGCAAACCACTCTATTACACCCATTTTACCTCTTTAGGAAGCAAATTTCTTTCGACAGGTCAATTTTTACCTTTCTAAACCATCAAAAGCTTAAATAGCTAAGTCTGTTATACGACGGAAAACGAAAGGATAGAAATACTGACATGACAAGACTCCAGCTTCATTGATTTTCAAACACATTGCTAACCGAAATTTAGACGTCCCCCTAAAATATTATCAAGAAACTAACTTTTGTTGGTAGAGTTCATAATGGACAGTAGTAGTGATATTTCTGAAGTCGATGGTAAAATTGTTTATCTTTAATCTGTCGAAGACTGCACCTTAAACATTTAATCTTTAGTCTCCGGTAAATCAGTACATGGCCGAGAAATTCTAAGGGCTTTCTATCGTTATAGGATTTCTATATAGTGACTTTACTTTTTTTACGCCATTAGATATCATTACCACCACATACCTCACACAATACGTTCACACGTACGCTTAAGTTACCTTAAGTTAAGTATGCCGATATATATACTATTCGGTTTGTCAACAGTACCTTATCGTTGTTTATTTGTATACTTTTTTACTGTTAATCCACTTCTAGATGTTTCAAGGTATACGTCCAGTATCGCAGAAACGAAGTAGGTACAGCCGGATTCAAGCCCAGATAACCACGTATCTTTCAAATTTTGCAGCTACTACATTATCACAGGGCCCACTTGTCGTTATTAACGCACTTGATTAGTTTCTGGTAGCCACTGATGGACTACGGTTCGAACAGCACTTTCACAAGCATCTCTCTGACATCAGGATATTTTATTATACATTTGCAGGATTGCGTTGGGCGCGTAAGATCTGTTATAAGAAAAGTGATGCCCAATATTTAAATGACACAGAAAACACCGGATATTAGAAAGTAAACATCGCACAGTGCTATATTAATAATCAATCAAAACGATTACCACTCCTGCTCATATTGTAAGTAAGCTTTTACTGCAAAGTAACAGGTATCCATTGTTAAAAAAAAAATAAAAAAACAATAACATTTTATATATATACCTTTTTTTAGTCTGATTCCTTTGTATATCCGTAAAATTGAACTCGCCGCCCAAACGTGACCCTACATAAACATTGTAGATGTGACGCAAGCGCCCTTTGTCGGCGAGAGCGAATGTTTTCGAACCACAAAGGTGCCGTAGGAACTGTATTACGGATGCAGTGAGGTCGGCTAGATTGGAAAGATTCCATCAATGAAACCTACATTTCTGAAAACAATATGCTATACAATAGTCCGTTCATTGATAAATCAGCGATTTTTGAATCTCGGCTAAAAGCACCACTGGTATTTGATTCGTTACGCAAAACGACACTACGAAAGAAACATTGTATGGCAAATTTAAATGTGATTCCGCTAACAGGAAACAACATTTCTCCGCCAAAACACTGCCAATCGTTGTGCTTTTATAGTACCATTGTCGAACGAAGACAGTCGACCGAAAATCTAAGCACATGCCAAATTTGGCTTTTTCATTATTGAACTACATAGCGTAGTTGCGGAGCAACAAAAGTTCCGTTTCAAAAAAGCTTCCGTCTATTCGCCTTCATGCTGTTACTTTAGGCACTGTCGAAAAAGGCTCTTTTTCTATCGACCGCGTGCGGAAAGGATGTCGAAAAAATCTCCAAAGCCTAAAGTGTATGAGCTCTGTCAGCTCCCATTGCCACTTCTTACGCAAATGAAACAGGAACTGGATGGAGATATCGAATACATGAGCCAGTCTATCCAGACGCTCAAAGGTTCGTTTAAAGTTTTGCTCAGTGGCCGTGTTTATGACTAGCTGTGATCAACCGGACTTTTCTCAATTTATTATTATTATTATGGCTGCAATGTGCCGGTAGGAAAAACCCTTTGGATACTAATGCAGGCGAATGCGCAATGCGGGGGAATATTCTATGAAATGAGAAGTCAAGCAAGAGTACGACACTTCTAATGAGCAAGAAACAATGCACCAATTTAATCGATGTCGGTGTATTCTTTTCAGTGGTAATGGATAAGTGCCTCACTTCGGAAGAATGTCTCTCTAAACTGGGCCCCAAAGCGGAGGGTAAAGAACTTCTTGTACCGTTGTCAAATTCTGTCTATGTACCGGGTTACCTGACCAATGCCGAGAAGGCTATTATAGGTAAAAGTCCTGCCTCTTAGACACTGTGGTTCATTACAACAAGTATACTGAACACAAATAGCATCACACGTATCTATACTTATTTTCAATGTTCTTAGCTAATATTATACACGAAATATGCCCATAGTAGTTAAGAAAAGGTTAACACGGTTACGCGTGGCGGCTTTAGTGTGATTAGTCTACGATTGTGACTACATTACAATTTCGTCTTTTCTACACGCTTGAATTAAGACGTTTGCAGCAAAACTATTGAATTAATAAATCACTGACACATCTCCTAAGGCAATCTGTGTAAGCTTACTAATCAGATCTGCTACCTATGACAAAAAACAGCTATTGTTTACCTGTAGTACAACTTTTCATTGCGCAATATACAAGCATCTATTAGTCATTTTACCGACAAATTTATTAAGGAGACCATTTATTACGCAAGGTTTTCTAAATACATTGCGATTACGATACGTCGAAATATATCATGGTAGTGCTAATCAATGTAATTTAATCCAATATATGCTTCTGCATGAATATGATATGTGACTCAGGAATTGGCACCGGGTACTACGTCGAAAAGGACATCGAAGAAGCACGAGAGGTATTCAAGAGAAGGGAAAAGGTCGTCCAGGAACAAATTGAAAAGGTCCAAAAGGCGGCCCAAGAGAAGGTATGAGTTAAAGCGACGCATTTTATCTAATACATACTTTGTTCAAAAGTGCATCATAATTTTTTGATAAAAAGTTAGCTTTTCTGAGAAGACCGTGCAGAACGTGAGCTAGTACCGCAGCTGCTGCCTAGTAACGTCCGCGACGTGCCTGCATCAATATTGAGGTGCAGTTTTGAGTATGCAGTTGTTAATAATTTGAGAATATTTTTATATTACTTCTATTAGAATATCAATTTACGTTACAAAATTACGTTAACAAATTAATCGATACAAACATACTTGTCTAGAGATTTTCATTTGTTACAGTTGCCAAGTTGGTATACAGTATAACCTTTGAACTCATAACCACATAACATTCTACTTTGAATAGCTTGTGAGTGTTTCGAGGGATAATGCGGTAAAGTGTCTGTCTATTTGCTGTTTTAGGTGATGTTTCGTGACCGTGTCGCTGAAACGATGCAGATTAAACTTCAACAATTGTTGTCCTCCCGGCAAATGCAACCGGCAGCTGAGGGACAGGCCGCGAAGTAGTCGACTCATGTATATATACATATATATAGAAAAATAATTATGACTGATTTTTTCACCGGCGGTTTTGATTGGATTTGTTTTTTTGCAGAGAAGAATCATATAATTCTTACATTGTAATAATTACGATAATAAACGACTGCGGCAATTAACAAACGTAGTTCAATTATACTTTTCACTTTTACTGCACACACTATAAAATTAATAGGGGCATTGAGATTGAACGTTTTTTTATAATTAAAACAGTTTTGTATTAGATTAGATATTACATCACCGCAATTAATATATATATAAGTATCTTTAACGACGATGGTCACAATGACGATGCAACGTCCAAGCAATGGTAGGCACAATGATTAATAAAGGTGTACAGAACAGACATGCAATACGATAACGACAATACTTATCGTTATAAGTTTAATACAATGATGGCTAAATACTCAACGATCTTGGTAGTCTCTAAGCGCATGCTCATAGGGTAAAAGAGCAATATAGAGCTGGCATAGATGACAACGATTACACATATCAGCTAAATATATATTTGTGCTTGCTATTTCCTTTGCTTTGTTATTTGAGTTCTCTACCTCGGTGTGTACTAAAGGGGAATGAGAACCTCCAAAGCAAGCAGACAACTTTGGTGTTGCCGTTTTCGATAACCATAGGGTGAATATGGAGATATAGAGGCTACCACACAGCAAAAAATGTGGCCGGTCAACACAATAATGATTATTGACCTTAAAACTATGTTTTTAATATATTTTACTATGCGATATGCCTTTTATGAGGAAAATTGAAGACTGTCCATACTGCAGAGCAACAAAGCGAGTAGTTCATGAATAAACGAATAAAAACAGATTTAATCTTGGTGTTTTATGATGTATGCTGGTCTCATTTGTCACATTTTAATAGAATTTAACTTGAACTCTCATGATGATATATCTAAAAAAAAAGTGATAAAGTGCACAGTAAATTTAGTTTGGCTATTTCGACAGCCCGCCCGGTTGGTCTATAATGCAGCAACAAATACGGCTTTTGTATCTCAAAATTATAATTGTCTTAGAGTTCAGATTTAGTTTTACGATGAAAAAGTATAAGCTCTGCGCTATATGGACCAGCCTTTTTGCACTGTTTAATTATCATTCTAATAAAAAAACCGTTTTTCAGAAGCATTACCAAAAGGCATTCCTTGCCAAATGCTCCACCCCTGGGATCTTTCTATCCTGCATTGTATACAAGTCTTATGTACTTTTTTACCGAGTCCCTCTACATAATAATAATTCGACCTTACAAGGGTAAGAGTCTCCTGATTTCTTTAGCTAGCTGTGCCAGTTTACAAAGTTAAACTCTCAGTAAATTAAATACCTCAACAGTTTATAGTCTTTCTAGTTTAGGAAGAGTCGATCACATTGTGAACTACTAAGTATCGAAATATTTTTTTAGTATTAACCAGCATTTGTTCACGCAGAATGAATCAACGGCAACGCAGCTCGCTACTATGATTTCAAATTGAACATTGTTTCAAAATCGTCACGAGAAGTTCGATGGCATCTACGCCTACAGCTATCTAAAGCTTTTTCAAAGCTTTGACGATTTATTATTCGTTTGTTTCTGCACATAATCACATCTACAAATTGTGAAGCTCAGTAGACTAAGTGGTTGATCACTGCTTTATAAACTGGATAAGACACTATCTGACAAATCGGATCGTTTATGCTAAAATAGGTAACATGAAAATGTTACCTATTTTAGCATATTTTCAATTTCAAGAATTTCAAAAAGGAATGACCTTTAGGTGCACCTTATGATTTTTGTTTCCGCGATCTTCCAAGTTTCTCTGTTCTCCATATAAAGCATGGCCTTTCAGCTAGACTTTAGCGTGGGCTAAAGCTCAGTGCCTGAACAGCTCCCCTGATTATTTAATGGGTTGGATTCTGTGTCTGTATTAAATAGCGCCGACAATGTGGTGATGTCTATCTACGGTGTATGGCGGCTTTTAGCTTTCAAAATACTAATGAATACTTCTTAAATGGTGTGCCCATTCCTGTGATGAGTTGGATTAAAGACATAGGAATTGGAATTACGCTGGAACTTAATTTCGATCTTCATATTGGTTATATCATTAGATCGGCGTCGATTACCATGATTTCCAGGTGCTTTCTGGTTAAAAACTTCGCGTTTTATCCTTTACAAGTGTTGTTCCCGAATTTGTACACTGTGTTAGAGCTTGACCACGTTATATGACAAAACATTAAAACTGTTGACCAGCTGCAGAACCGATTTCTTCGTAGGGCTGCCCTTAGATACAAGATACAGCACTTACCTCTTTAGCCTATACCTGAATTGTACTCTATGGCAGAGTTTAACATGTTTAATAGGTTACGCGTTTCGGAATATATGACCTTTTCTTGAACAGTGTGGAACGTAGAAGAACGGTGCAGTTGTAGCGCCTGTGCTACCTATTTTCTTTTTATTTTTATTTAAAATTTCCAATAAAATCTTACAATGTTTATGTGGTTTATAGACAAAGTACCTGACAAAGGTAAAAGAGAGTAATGTTGACATTAATAGTTGAGAGACGGTAATGGCGTTAAAAGTGGCCTGGACTGAGAATAGCGAGTAGTCCGCAAGCTTCATCAAAGGCAAAAAATGTTAGAATAAAAGGCATAATAATAATTACTATTATTATTGTTATTATTGTTGTCTAATCTGCTGAAGTATTGCAAATGTGTAATCTGAAGTAACTCTAATTTGACTTGAGATATAATTTATAAATATCTATTAAGTATAGATGTCACTCTCATCCCTGTAAGTTTAAAACTAGTCATAAGGTACAATACAAGCTATAAGCTTTATTTTCCCACTTCTTACATTTTTTTTCTGTACATCCCATGTTGCAAACGAGTTGCAATTTTGTCTAAAATAGTGATGCTCGCCTAAAATGTGATGGTTACAAGCACACTGTGATTTTATCTAACATATATTATCTAAGATTCCCATGAGATGTTCGGTATCCACATCAAAGTGCAACTTGTAGTCCAAGATACCCAGATCAACAATAAATGAAATTATCGACCTTTCGATCTTTATAAAGCGAATTCATTCACGATAGTTCCATTAAAAATGTTACGATGATTATCCTACACAAGCAGAATGTGTTATAAATAGCTGCTCACCGCATAAGCCACTATCGACCAAATATTCATTTAGTCTGATATTTATGTATAATGACCTATCCTTTTATGATATCACGAGGCCTTAAAATTAAGCCATAACGATACACACGGTACGTAAGCCCGGTTTTCAACGAGGTTGACTCACATCCCCTGAACTCTTCCTTATTCTAGTCGGAATCTAGTCGAATTCTTCGCCGAGTGCGAAATCGTCGTGCTTCAAGAGCAACCTCTTCATCTGGATCAAGGTCTACGTACTGATGCGGCATCTCACTGCAGTAAGTCCATTCCTTAACGGTTTTATCGAACTGAAACCATAGCATAGAAAAATAAGTAAGTAAATATAGTCCTAACGCGAGGTGGGTTTCAAAAATGGTAGTTAAGGTCTCATCAAAATAAAAGATCGAAATAAAATTGTAATAACTTTACTCTGACACTG
>NW_019211460.1:34722178-34729397 GCF_002443255.2 Varroa destructor | reverse complement strand
ATATTATGACTCCTCTAGTATCACTAGAAATATCAGCTCTTCTTTTCTGCAACAACGAGGAAAGACCAATTCATGTTAAAGCAGAACAGACCGTCTGCCGGATCACTTACTATGTAAAAAGGACCTAAAACGCTAGATAAGTGTAACGTTAAAAAGCTAATTTCATAAGCCGAATCCAGTCAGTCCATTTCAAAACTTTTTAGAACTTACTGATGTTGACATAATTTTTGGTGCGTATGGATGCCACGATACATCTCGTACACAGTCCCGATGCCCCATTAGGATCCGCCTGGGCTCGCCCGTTAGAACGTCATAGACGTAAACCCTTCCGGAAGCACAACCTGTATAGATATAGCGCTGGCCTGTGGTAAATATTGGCGAAAAGCGACACCGAATAAGTGTCTGCAGAACTGTATGACCCCTAAAGCAAAACACATACAAATAAGACAGTTCTGATAAATACTTAATCCATTGTATACATCTAAGTTTCTATATATCGCTGATCTCAACAACGTGCTCTGTTTGAGCCCGATCCCCCACAAAATCATGAAACGAAAATACACAAATAAATAAAAACAAACAAATGTGGAAAATTGAACACAAAAGAATTTTTGTTCTGTTTCCTCGTCAGTATGATGGTAACATATTTTAAACTAATACCTGTAAAACTGATTCGACAAACGTATCGCAGCTAATTTGAAACCGCTAAATACTAGCTAGCTATAATACAAATAAACGCTGTAATAGTTCTTTCATCTCGCACAAAGTTTGTATTTACAAGTTCACAAAATGAGAAAACGGTAATGCGATTGTAGTCAGTTGCCTTTCTCGAGTGCTGAAATCAGAGGGTCACTGTTCATAAAGTCCGCAAATTTTCTCGACCAATACAGACCTGTAAGTCATCACACTAACATCCCCTGGGAGCGGTGTCCATGTGGCAATTCGCTGCGATTTTCGGACGGGTTGCCAACGATAGTCCCATCGTTGATCGCCTACTGCTGCCAGAGTGGCTTCGATGCCTTCATGATCAGCAAAACGGCGCACGTCCCATAGCTTTATGCTCTGGTCCTTTGAGTTTGAAAGAAGGTAACGGCCGTCGCCCTTTGAATCTACAAAGGTTACTCCGTTGCGGTGGCCAGCGAGTACGCCGACGGGACGAGCGTTAGCCTCATTAAGAACACGTCTGTCCCACACTTTTACAAGCCCGTCATCGCCACCTTTACACAGAAGGGCGCGAGTAAGAACTTGTATTTTCACCAATAAAAGACCCCCCATTTTTAAACAGCTCGGTTTTTACAAGAAGTAAACGCATGTAGCAGGTGTCACAAAATGGGTTGGTCACTAACAGTAATTAAAGAGAAAGTGAGTGCATATTTTTGTCTTGTCATACTGTACCCCGTAAGAACTTATAAAGATACTAAACAAAAGAGAAACCTGTAAAAAGGATGTGCGAACTTCGGTCGGCGAAACACACAGCGTTCACTTCGTCATTATGGGCCGGAATTAGCAACGTCCGTTTTTGGGCTGAGAGACTATAGACGTATAGCGATGTGTCAGAAGCTCTAAATACACATTCGAAAAAAGGACAGAGACCGAAACTCACGTTAGGAATAGCCGCACCTATAGAGATTCTATAAGCGCTATTCTTAACACTCTAACCTCTTTGATAGTATATATGTCATATATACTCGTTCGATCGGTTCTCTGCAAGGATAGATTTTTACCTCTAAAGAGCTCTCTACAGGTAGGTAAGGAACTCCGTTCAATTCACACACTATACGCTAGTTGAACGTACCAGTCTACAATATTTTGTTGTCATTGACACCATAACTATACAAAGTAAAAGCAGTTTATCTCCATATCATTCTTTTAAGAATCAAGTCACTGAATGTTCTCCTTATCGAGTGACTCACTGTAGCTTAGAGGAAGCGGTTTATGACCTGCTAGTGAACTGATTTAAGTTATACCTTGCAATGAACTCAAGTCGACGATTATACTAACCCGCAAAGAATTTCTTCTCCGTTTGCGGAGAATTTCAGAGAGAATACGCAGAAGCGATTCTCTAACGGGTTGAGCTCTAGCGTGACACTTTCCTCACTTTGTCCATCAATTTGGCACAAGTGGACTGAGAAGCAGAAAGAAAGGAACCCAAACACAAGTGACGTAAAATAGGTGTTTTTTTGATGAAAAATATTCTTAAATATATAAGAATATTAAGTTACCCGCTGCTTACATACGATCAAGCAGTACTACTGATTAATTTCATGTTTAGCTTTACTTTTTTTTTAGAAGGTACATTGCCAATAAAACTGCACTTTTATGGAGTTAAATATATTTTTAGTTATATGCATACTTTCAAACATATCGAAAAACTTTATGGTAAATCTTTTATCGTAAATGAAAAAAATAAAACTGTAAATTACAGTGTCAATTAGCCGCAGTATTGGAATAAGGCGGTTTCAGTAGGGCAGTGATGACACTCACGATTTTCTGACCAGGAGGAATAGACGAAAAGACGGCCATCCGGCGAAACGGATGTATCAAGGATACTCCAGCCAACATCCGTCGCGTGGATCGACTTTCTCCAGATCGGACGGTTACCAGTTGTATCATAGATCCTAAAATAGTAACATAATTATTATAAGTGTTCTATACAAGCGTATCTCTTAATATTCGCAGTATGTTACTACTGTTTCTTACTATCTATTGAACGGCGTAACACTAGGACCAAGTGGCGCAGTGTAATGTAACTTTCAATGTGAGTGTTTTACTAAATATTTTGCAGAAAATTGGTTTATAGTATGATTACACAAGTGGGCAGTACGTACCTGACGACGCAGTCCTGAGAGGTTGTAATGAACATGTTTCCATCTTTTTCGAAGGTCCCGCAGAACACCTTGTCACGATACCTGATACTGTTTTCATGTTGATGCTCATTTGGTATTACATGGCAGCCCAAATAGCAACGATCACCCAAGCTCACGCGGGTGGATGTGGCCAACTGTACCAAACAATGTACAACAAATTAACAATATCTTTTAGATGAGTGAGCTAACGGAAGAGTTTGTGTCGCAAGCGCTGAACTGAAGGACGCGTCAAGTTCAAACGCAAAAACACACTGTGAAGTAATGTTTTCCGTTATCTTCAGTTTTATATACTGTATTCAGTTCTAGATCAGCTTAACGTGGCGCGCGTATTTCATCTTAAGTAGTGTTTGTCTAGGACAACAGGCCCTTGCAAATCATTAAATTATTGGAACCTATGCTTGTGCTCGGGTTTGTTCCAAGTTCAAGGTAGATTATATCGTAAACGACACCGCCCAAAAACCAACTACACAATAAAAAAAGGACGGAATGGTTTTGTTATTTGGATTTCGAGCTTTGTGATTATTATATGAAAGATGCAAACCTCATCGATGGTACGTATCAAATTGGGTCGATGTTTGCGTTTAAGTGCGCCACTCTGCTGTCCAATGATATAATAGATGTCATTCTTCTTGAAGGTCGCCGTATCTGGTTTGTAAGTAGGATCTACACAAGAACAAATAATAAATCTCGATTTACTCGCTTACTGTGCGCAGATACGTACTAAAATCATGCATTGCTCAGTTCAGGGTGCTTGCTCATAATCACTATGTAAATTTCATATTGCAAAGATAAAGTACATTAGTTGTAATAATAATGATAACAAAAACCTACTAAGTCTATTCTTAAGTATTTCGTTAAACAAAATCAATTCAACGAAGAGCAACATATATTCTTAGTAAGGTTTAGTATTATTGTGGCTAAGTATCCACACCAATCTGGCTTATGTAAAGGCTCAAACTTCTCAGTTGCTATAGGATCAGTTTTTGGTAAATCATTGGCAGGACGAGTAATTAAATTTACGCTGGTCAAACGTGACCATGCTGAGAATTCAAAATGTAAGAAAAAATACTGGGCTTGAGCGAGGGGATCTAACAATAGAGCTCATATGTGTTATTTTCCCTTTTTGGAAGAGTTTGGTAACGCGTACATCTAACCCTTCTTCAAAAAAAGCAAATAGCGACTAATGGTGTCGTATGTAAGACTCGTGTATTTAGAAAACCAAGGTTTACAAAACCTGGGATTTCCTGATTTAGCCAAGAGTCGCGCATGTTTGAAAACTTATTCTACCCATTGACTTATACGCAATTATATATTCGCATTACACTAATCTAATAAACCTCTCGGTTATTCCATAGGTGACAAAGTTTAATCATGCAGAATTTCAACGATTTTCTCGTTTTTTCTTGTCATTTCATCGAGCTATTCGCCTAACTTATATAATACATGTATTTCATTCTAAATGTAATGATTGCTCCAATTACTGATTCTACCTACGGCTTTCGTGCACTGGTGTATTTGCGTGCGATCGTCAAAAGATGGATTGCAATCATCGGTGTATTCTATTGTATCTTACAATGTACCTCTTTTAGAAGGGCTATAGAATTTAACAGGGGACACGGGTTTAACTGGAGAAGTGGTAGGGCTGGTTTGAACAGGACTACGTGTCCACATCGTGCTTGTTCGGATTGGTCTCGTTTCTCCGATAGTCTTTGCTTGGTGCTTGATTTCTTGCGCCTGTTTTCCGGTTAGCTACGCATTGCAACAGTATCAGAAATCAAAGCTAGGCTGACGTTCACAGCGCAGTCGAACAAGCGATACATGATATGCTCAAAACTATGAGATCGCCTTTTTCCGCATTTCTTATAGCTCCGACAAACCCTCCCCAGAAGGAGTATGTTAGTGAAGGAGAGAGCAGCTTTTAACGAGTACCCGTTGTCCTATTTGGCTGTAGCACATGCTCTAGTATGCAACGGATGTGGAAGGTTAACATAGTATGTAGAATAATCGCCTCTTTTTTTCATGTAGTTGTAATTCCTGTTGTGCTTTTTGGAGATTAGCGCAGTCAATTAAACTATTGCTGCATTGCTTTGAATGGAGATACTCCTAGGCTCTGTTTCGCAGTCGAATTACTAGCAGCAATTTTGTACACACGCTTAGCTATAGCTACCTGCGGCAGTAATGCTGTCCTCTCTATTGGAACTTTCGGATTGCTGGAGAATTCCCGACAACCTGCAACGAACCAACACGAAATTGGACATACGGGTAATCAATGCACATTAACTCAGGAAAAAATGCCGCGGATAGTTTCAATTAGAGTGAGAGGACTCGATGCGGCTTGAAGAGCAATTAAGCACTCGCTAATTTAGTACAAACGTGTTTATCTTTAAATATATTAGATATTTTGCGATAATAACATATTCTATATTTTTTCGCATGGGCTGTATTATATGATAAATATCTACATGTGATGGAGCTTAACTCAGCCTCTCCAAACCTCATCAATAAAAAGACAAATGACTGCGCCAATTGCGTCTATTTACATATCTGTGTAGCAGCTGTAAATATACACAGTTGACAACAACAGTCCGCTTATAGTATGATCTTGTACAAATGTTATTACTAATATCAGTCTTAAGACTGATATTAGTCTGATTGATTAGATTAGACTGATATTAATGGTTCAAGATTATGATACGATATAAGTCCACGTATCTATGCTTCTACGTATAGATGACCATGTTAGCGGGTAAGTAAGTAAAGCAATGAAATCATATGTTTTAGAGTCTTAGCTAAACTGAATATTTGCAGACATTTTAGAATTGAGCAGTACATGAAATGCTGTTCTAGTTAGTTGTACTACTATATTAGTCCAACAGGCATTACCCTGATGTCCGTTAACAACTATGAATGAATCCCAGTGTATCTTAAATCGAAACAACCTATAGATACTGTTTAAATGTGCCTGTTGTTTTGTAGGACCTTATCGATTACTAACAAGTGAAGTCAGTGTCTCGTATAGCATCATTACAGAGCGAAAAAAGCGCAATGCAGTCGTAAGAAATATCGGTTGAAAGAAGGTCCGCCAATCCGTGAGGGTAATTAACTTCGTTACGATCATATTGATAAAACACAACGTATTTGGCCTAATAACAACTATTGTATGAACAGGCTCTTTTCTATCAATTTTATAATGCTCCAAACGTATGATCACATTCGACCTGTTGCTAGAATGTTAATGTGTGTTACCCTGAAAACAAACAACCGAATTAGTACTGTCGTTATCTAGCGCATTGGCAAACCACGCGATTTTAAAAATGATCAGGAATCAATACATCAGTACACAGTAAGGTAGACAGCAGACAGATAAGGAAAATCGGCGTAGGCCGCGAGTGTTATTAACCTTCACTCCTTTTCTTCAGGTTAAACTGGTCATCGTGGAGACGGTAACAATACCGTATAACAGTTTTAGATGTTGGGCTGCTGAAATGGCCCATAAAATGCAGAGCATCCCTTTAAGTATCTCATTGAATATATAATGCAATCGCATCCAGTATTAACAGAAGTTAAACTCCATGGGCCAATTAGGAATCTCACAGTATGACAACGCTAACCACGTCGAGAAAATCTACGATGACATATATACATTGATTTCAGATAAGAGATTACTGGTTGATCCCGTGATTGCCATGAATTTTTGCTCCACTCTATATCTATTTGTTTGATATGGTTTTTCCTTTTTTTTTTCATTAAGGAGACATTAAAATATGGAGTTTATTGATGCGCGCGAACACTCCAGTAGTTACGGTGATCTTCGGAAGAGATGCAGATATTTATCAGGAAAAGGTTAGCTCTAGTTACAAAGTAATGATCTACTTTGCAGAGTAACTACAATAATAATTAGCACATTCATGTTGCAAAGGGCTGAAAGCTATTCTAGTAATAAACTACTGCCGATCAATTTGACTGCTTGCAAGATTTTCTCCACGTGTTGTGGGTTTCTTGCCTCATTTTTGTGTAGCTCAGCCTGCATACGCTGTTATCAATAAGATACAGCGGTCCTGACTGTTCAGGCCCATCTTATTGGAGCATGATTTGGATATGACAACTTCCTACTAGCTAATTGCCCAGTTCCTGTCAATGCGTGTTTGATATTACGCGATCATCATAAGAGAAAAACGCAGTCATCGCTATACATGTAGTATAGCTTCTCAAATACTTCTAATTTAAAAGAAACCTTCACGTGCACACTCGACAATATCAGCTTCCGACTTACCCAACAGTGCACTGCCTTTTGTCGTATATATAATCAACATTATTTACAAAATTGGGTGCTTTGATATACTTTCTTTCCT
>NW_019211460.1:34672733-34722078 GCF_002443255.2 Varroa destructor | reverse complement strand
ATATATATCAAACTTGTTTGTACGATAAACGTCGTCCATTATTTTGTCATCGTATGCCACCACATAAAGGTGTTGAGTTCAATCAAGCAATAGCCGGTGCACTCCTAAGTAGCTTGCAACTTGATGTCGTTCTTCTAGAAGTTAACTTTTCAGCTTTTCAACAGCATCAAAAACAATTAAGTATTTCGATACTGCAACTTTCTCTATTTATTATATGTAAACGTAAAAACTAAATGTGACAATACGCATAATTTTCAAAAAATACTTGTTGCCATGCCAAGAGTGCTTGTTACCGTATCGGTTGATTGTTGCCTAATTAGGCTAATACGGTTCATAGGGGAAGGCTCTCGAGACCGTCTTCCAGCGCGTTTTCCAACAAAGCTAGTTGTAGTAAGAGGCAAATAGATATTTCGGGTGTTTTGATGCGAATATTGATAAGATTATCCATTTTTAAATTACTACAGTCGGAAAAATAAATGCTGATTAAGTTATACTCATTAAACAGAAAGTACAATCATATTTCCGACTGTATTTGAATTCTTTGGTTAATTGAATGTTAGTACGACGTAAAGCTTCACCAGCATGCGTTTTTTTGTTGCCTGGGTTCCATGGATTTCACAATCGACATATAAGTAAATCTATACTAAATCGAAACGTTATGATTAGAAGGTGGCAGATATTTTTTATCGAATCTAGAAAACAAGACGTCATGAGTAATAATAAGGGTCTGACAAAAAGGCTACCGCCGCCAAACAAAATTTTTATGAATGAAGAATAGATCTTATTTAAGAGAGCGGTATATTTTCTAAAGACATTTTCAAATTTCTTAAAGAGCATTGAATAAGTTGGAATGCCAAAATCTATTTTCCCCTACTCAAAATTTGTATTCAAAATGAACAAATGTGATACCCGGCCAGTCTACGATTTCGAGAAAACCTGTTGGCGCAATCTGCTTAACGAAAATGCGCGCATAATCAACATCACAGGGCTGATTAGAGATTAACGCCTTGTTTTACTTTGTGCTGCCGAATGTGCGCTTCTGTCCTCTACGAAAACAAAACAGGCCTCACAACCCTCCGCTGCGAGCGTTTGTGTCTTTATTACCTGCTAGCTAGATATGACGCAAATTGTTGAATCGTTCACTTCTATTTTGCTTTAAACAAACGTGGACACCTTAATGAAGGTTAGGTGTTCATGCATAAGCAACAGGCTGTTGTGATGCATGGCTTAATATATTTGTTTTTAATATATATATATATATATGTGTGTGTGTGTGTGTGCTGTGATGTTTCCTCATAGAGACGCGCTCGTGAATTTGGTTTCCAGTGTTAACAGAAACGAAAAATCGGTCGGCTGTCTCTGTTTGTCCAAGAAACATCTAACTGTCGAAAAGTGGTATTTAGCTAACGGAATTCTCGTGGCGCTGCAAGCAACATCTCTTGTCGTGCACGCCAGGAGAGGTCTATTTCTGTTGTACAGTTTGTCTTTGTTCAACCATATAACAATTTTTGTACTTGCCAGAATTATATGGCAGAAATATTACTTATAAAATATCATATTCATATATATATAATTCAATATTAACTATTAATTAACTCGGCTGCATATTAAAGCTAGAAAAAGTTGAAGCAACTTTCTCCTGTTAAGTTACTCTGCATAAATAAACTTCCTCTTAAATTACCTAGTTGGTGATATTTCATCTTACCTATTTATGGTCGAGATGACTGTATCAATGAAGTTCGCACCGTTAACGCTCATGTCTTTCCAACACACAAACAGTACACGCTCTTAAACACAACTTAGTTCACGCACTTCTCATGTCGACTATACTATGACAATTCTGCCTGTACTACGGTTAGGTTTACCACGAACACAAAAGCTTGAATTAGTAGAGCGATCTCCTGACTAGTGGATAAGACACTGTCACTGAGTTGATACATTTAGCAATAGCCGTCTGGGATGCCCAGCACTAAATTACAACAGTACATCTATGACTAACCAGCACAAGCGTTGCTAAGTAAGAGAATAACAGAATATTCGAAAAATTTCATCTTCTCTCTCGGTCCCGTCTAAAGAAAAAAAAATCGACCTAAAACGTAAGAAGGAAGCAGGACTGAATAGGTCGACGAACTACTTATAACAAATGATGCGGTTCCTCCTGTTGTATTCGTTAACCGATGTTATATTTTGAAGACGCGATCCGACCGTCCATTGACGACGAAAACTGTTGCCGCTGTTACAGCATTTACGCTTGCCGTTGTGAGAGGAGCACCCGACAATAACAACAACAACACAAACAGGAGGGCTCACAACTTTATCAATATATTCATACGTACCACACACACAAACACCTACACTATGTCTCCAGCGTGCCAACGAGAACAGGCAATGCTGGCCCGCTGGCACATCTACATGACGTCATTATTTCTGGTTAAAGCACCTCGATGATACTCCTCTAGATGTTCTCTCGGGGCCTAAGATTAGCAGAGGCTTTATCTGCAGCTGGCCGACAGCAGATGGGAGAGGGTGATCTTTTGACTTTGTTTGCTGAGTATCGAACGCTGAGCGCTGAGAGTTCACCGTTGAGAGACGATGGTCCAGCAATGCATTTGTTCGCGGCTTCTATAGGCTGCTTTTTGTTAAGCAGCGCGATTGCCCTCTCCCAATACAGCGTCTCTCTATAAAAACAACAGTCTTGTGTATGGCAACAAATACATCAGTGAAGTCTATAGTAGTTACCGTTGGATATAACCGCGCTTCTGCTTCAGAAAAATAGGCACTTTTAGCGGGATGTTGTGGATGGGATACCAATAATGGATGCAGCGGGGCCACTAGGCCACAATAACTGTTCTAAGATTGATATTAGATCTCTCCATTCGTTCTATCCTCTAGCTGATGTTGTCGTGGGCTCCCTCTCAGCTAATGGCGTCGGAGCTCTCGCCATGGCGCCGGTAGCGCCACTGCCTTGGCAGGCGAAGGATGTTCCTTGCACCAGTCACCCGGCCAGCCCGCTGTGGCTCAATAAGATGGTTCACGCAGAGAACCGAACTACAATAAGGGCTGACGGAGTTTATCGTCGCCAATGAAGCCACAGTTAGCAATGAACATGGGGAGAGTAGCTGGGCGAGAGTACAGCAGCTCAGTCAGAAAGGAAAGCTTCCGAACTGAAAAGTCTACCTCACGTAAGCTCCGATCTACAAGGATCTTTTCCTTTGTTTTACCCTCTACATTATCGTAAAAACAGATGATTCGATGCACATCCAGTTTGCTTCCAGTTAGCAATGTGAGTTCACGCATCGAAAAATTTGGATGCGCGAGTTTCAATCAGAGGAGATTGAGCACCACCCGCAGAGTGCCTCGCTAAGAAAATCTCTATAATAAAGTTGGGCCCGCTTTTAAGTAAATCATGGATTCTGGTAGTCCGCTATTAAAAGCGGTAGCTATTCTCGGTAAGTAAACCGAATTACTAGGTTTATTGATTATGATGATGCCTGATATATTTGTATATAGTTATTGGTATACCTCGATCCTTATGGACTGTGTCAAAACTAGAGAAAACATTATTGTGCCTTTATGTTGCTTTGTTGTGATTGGCGGTGAATACATTTTAGCTAGGATTGCTAGGCCAGGTTCACATCTCTAACTAGCTTAACATTAGCCTTAACAATTTTTTCGCCCATCAACAGGTAAATAATTCTTTATGTTCAACCTCAACTATTCTTTTTTAGTAAATAGTACTTAAAGCTAGATATTATCTTTTCAATTACTTTAGAAAAGGACTCGAACAACGATATTCTATGGAGCTGGGTCTTCCCTTCACTAGAAAAATCGGAAAGGTCTTCGGTACAAGCAAAAGTTTCCTTTGAGGCTGGTGAATTTCTAGTGGTACATCTCGACTCAGAGGCGTGGTTTTATACGCTGTCGCAGCCTGGATCCTCGTCTTCGGGACCTCTTCAGTTCGTTCTCTCAGCTGCTATCGTGCTAAAGACAGACGAATTTCATCCGGAAAAATACATCCGAGTTTTAACCGCTCTGTCGGAGGTATGTACATAGCACAGGCTCAGTAGGTTCAGAGACAATTTTAGTGTTGAAGTTTTAGGTTTCAAAAATAGAACTTCGGAGCAGACACCTTGCCTGTCACAATCCTTAGCAAAACTAGTTTTGATGAGGAAATCGTCACTTGACACATCACATACTACTAATCACCTTTTAAGTGAATAGGGTGTAAAGAATGAAATAACATCCGTATGACTTCGGCTTACGATCGTCATTGTTGTTACATAATGATACATAACAGTCCTGATACCTGCACATTTTGCATACACCATTTTTTATTCAGCGGCCTTCAAAAAACTTTAGATGAAGCTCTAGAATAACTGCAAGAAAAAATAAAATAATGGTCTGCTTATTGTTCCGATAGAAATATATGAAAAAAAATAATAATTGTGGTTATCACGAACTCAACTATAAAAAGAATTGATTGAACAAAAGATTTGGTTATTGTCAAGATAAAAATACAATCCTGGTATCACTAACGGTGGCTAGTTTTCAGAAAGGCCTTCGCCCCTTTCTACGTAATTAAAAACCATTCGCTTCTCTTACATCCGTCAAATTTTTGGGAAGAGCCCTTCAGTGATTGACAGAAATCCGTCAAATTTTTGGGAAGAGCCCTTCAGTGTTTGACAGAAATATCTACGGCTATATCAGAAGGTGTTACTACGGCAGCTGCTATTAGAATAGAACCAGATGATTGCACCTGCTTATATGTCCGAACTACGAGCCCGATTTATGTTAAACAATATGCGTTAAAATAATATGAGCGCTTTCAAAAACTAACTGCTGTTTGTCGATGTACCGCTAAACTAAAGTAACACCTTTATTAATATTATCACAGGCATATCTGGATTCAGGCTCGCCTCCGGATGTCCTCCGAGTGTATTTGTCTGCCCAAGCGGAGAAGCTGATCAAACAGGGTGACGTAACCTTGAGTTTACAGACATTCTCAGATCCTGCCGAAAGCGTTCCAATTAAAGGTATACAGCGTACGACGATGTCCAAATTTATCAAGCCTCACAACAGCGTCTATTTCTACTGCGCTTTAAATGTCACAGCTTCATCCCTATTTGTGTTGTTTTTGTAGTAGTTCGGTCCACCTGAACTGCAATTTAACTCTTAAATAACGTAATGTAACTTAATTTTAATGTTTGCATATATTTATAAGGAAAAGGATTGCGTTGTGTGACATTAAAAATGAACGCCAATAAAACTTAATCTCAAAGCGAACTTTTAATTATCAAATCATTATATTGATCTTAGGTAACTATTGTTGTTTACAGAACTGGTACAATGCCTGCAGTTGGAGACCATCCTTATCTACACTGCACTTTTATTGCGGCTTCGAGTTATCGTCTACCATCATTCGCCGGGAGCTCTTCGCGGAGCACTCTCTGCAATGGCTGCATTGATGGCCCATAGAGACTGTCCGTTTACTGATATGTACCCGTTGCTCTGTAATTCCGAACATGATATGCAATTGCTTAAAGGTAACGGCGTTACAATTTTGCATTCTGCACTCTTTTTTATTCAAATCAATTTCAGCGAAGTCGCAAATTACCGATTCGATGCTTCTTAAAATATGATTATGATGACGACAATTTTAGAACTGAATAAACTTCATGCGCATCTCCATAAAAACATTAGGAAAAGTTGAGTGAGATGCTTTTAATTAAATCTATAAAGACCATGTGTGAATAGTTATAAATGGCAGGTAGATTTGGATTTCGTGAAAATGTATTATATGTATGTATATGTAGTATATGTAACTAAACAGAAAAAGATTGTTGCCGTGCTGTAAAAAATGAAAAAGTATGGGTACACTGTGTTTGTATTAGTGATTTTTTTTATTTCATTCGGTCGTTGTACTTCACAACGTTGACTAACAATAATGGAGGATACCATTTCATAATGACTGCCAGTATTTAATTTAATTGTTTATAAGAAAGAAGTGAAGTATTTGATTATCGATATAATTTAACTGCCAAAACGGTCTCGAAAATAAGTTCGTCAATCAATAAAGTTAGCATAAACGCCTTAATGAAGAGGTGATTTATCGTGCGAGATATAGCGACTTCGTAGCACTGGGAAATTTCACCTTACTGCATGCTGTAAAAATTGCACATCCATAAAAATATGTGGTTCTCTATACGCGCTATCAAAGACCAGCAGGTAATATCCTGTTCTGTCCTTAAATGTTTTACTCTACATAGGTAAAACATCGTACCTAGCAGGCTTCACAGATGCGTCCGTCGCCGCGCATCAAGATCTTCGCGATTTATGGGTGTCGTTGCCTTCAGCTGAGGTTGTGATTACCCCATCAGCAAAAGAAGCTCTGGCACGGTGTAAAACTCATAAAGACATCGCTCTTTTCCTTATTAGGTGCGCCGAGAACGGACAATATTCTGACAAGGATGTAGTAAAGGTGATGTCCTTTCAAAAGCAGAATGATGACAATGCTTCCTGTTTTAAGAAAAAAAAGTCACGATTCTAGTGGCTTTAATATCATAAGCCACTTAATATCTATGAATATTGGTGTTAATATGAAAATACTAGACACAATGGGTGTAATATGATTGTGCTGGGATGAATAGTTTTAATATGTATACTAGAAAAAATCAGCTAGGATTTTGTTCTTTGTCGTCGCGAGTGGAATTGGGAACATACTAATGGTGCTTCTCCTATGATGCAGGAAATTTCGGCGAAGACCCGTTCACTCATAAGTACCATCGGCAAAATAGTGCACGAAAATGCATCACTAACGGCGGACAAAGCAATACAAATAGCAAATCTCCCACCTGCAATGGAATCCTTCTACCGAGCCGTGGCTCGTGTAGAAAGAATACATAATTAAATTTCCATCTACAGTAGTTGAGCATACAGATCGGTGAATGAAGCCGTTAACCTCACATATTTGTGTACCTGAGGCGGTAGTTGCCACTAATAAATTATTTATGTCGCTGGTGCCCTATTGTGGTGAACACATACTTTATCGTGCCATTATGTTCTGACTACTTCAATTAAAAACCCCACGAATTCCCTATTGTTGCGCGTATGCATAATACAGATTCTAATAGGATGAGGTATATCTAGAAAACATATTATTGAAGCTTTTCGTTTAAGTACGATGAGTTCACTTCGCTTGGTAGAAATCTACGGGGATTATACTCGATTTTTTGTGAGTCTTTTTGTCCTTGTAGTAACATGTTTTAATTAATAACGTTCCTATTGTATGTAGGGGCTCACCGATAAATTATACATCGTATGACAGCTATGAAAAGGAAGATGCTTGTGCGTTTAGTGCAGTCAAAAAAACAAAAAAAAAGCATACAACTGTTACACAGTACAATACCACAGGCAAAGTATTGTGTATATACAGAATAATAAACCAAAAGCATTCAAACATAAGCTGCTGTATTTGTTGCTAACCAAAAAGAAATACATCGTTCTCGGTTCGAGCACCAGCGATCGAAATTTGTGCAAATCCGTATTGCTAAGTTCGTCTCGGTCCTAACAATTAGTCCCCATTCTAAAATTGCAGAAGCATTGGCGTGGAGAAATTTCACTACTGGCAGGAATTCTGTTACATTATTACAACTTTCTCGAAGTCAAGACGTCCTGTAAATGTAATAGGACCCATGCCCTTTACTAGATACACGTAAGCCACAAAAGTGAGCTGATTTTTTATATTGAACACTACGATAAAGTCTGTCTAATTTGTGCGGAAAGAAAACCATTTAAGAATCTGGACTTTTCAAATTCACTTTCTCAAGCTTATCCCTATATAATGAATGCAAAAATTAATTAAAGATGAAAATAAATGTTAGACGAACAACTCTATAATAGTTCTATACGCGAAACATCCTAGCCCTGTAATCTGCGGTGTGTAAAATCTAATCCGAGATAGTCAAGAATTTAGCTAGAATTATGTTGAGAATTTAGAGTCTCCATCAGCCTGGGACTGAACACTATTTCCTGCTATTATTTGCTACTGTATTAGGTCACCCGATAAGCACTAGACATGGTTAATAGGGCACGCCTGAATAGTTTGTTGCAACTGGATTTGACGGTCGCTGGCGAACTTAAATTGAATACAACTTTAGTCGATTTCCCGCTTGACCACTTCCTGCACACGGTAAGTCTACCTTCCAGCTACTTACAGCTATTGTCCGATTGCAAATCAACTAATAGCGAGAGAAAACAACGGGGTGGCAGCGAAACCAGCCGCATACGCAGTGCCGTAATTTTATGGTGTCGAAGTACACATGAAACTTTGAAAAACCATTGAAAATTATGTGCCCGGCTAAACACGCACCTATGTCGAAACAGGTTTAAAAGTGTCTTTTTTTTTTCACTAAATACTGAACGGCCTAGAGCCTGGTAGACCGCCCTCCTTAATACAAACCGTATACGTTTTTGTTTTTTAAAGTTTCATAAACAGCGAGATAGGCATCATTTCATACAAAATTGATACTACCAACTGGTACTGATCATTACTGATACGTTCAAATAGCACTCTGATTATCTTTGAGATTGTAATCACTAGATTGACAAAAAATGATAGAGGGACCGATTTGTGCAAACCTTAATAAGAACAACCAAACACAGGACATATCTGTTCATTGAACCCATTTGCATTCAAAAACATTCTGTTTGCATCTCTACATACCAGTCAGTGTGTATGCTTATAATATATACCTAGCATTACGTTAGGTTAATTTATAATATATAAACTATCCCAAAGTGGAGTTTGGGCTCATATAGATTTACTTTTCCAAACCTAGAGTAAAAGTAGTGAAATGTCGCCGTTGCATATAAAAAAAAAATAATAATAATTTGCTGAAGGACACTGGACCCAATAATTTTAGCACATTTCGTAAATACATATATTGATTGCAATATATAGGATTTTGTTTTCTAGTTTTATCGTTAGGGGTTGTTACACTGAAATCATTTGAGACCATTTGTGGACGGACTAGGTCTGGGTTTACGATCGGTCTCTATGTACATAAATCAGTTTAAGCTTCGGGCCATCGAAAGAATCCCCAAATTGAAGAAGAACCCAGATTTTGAAGCAATTGTCAAAACAGTTTCGTTTTTCTGCCCAGCTGTTGTCTTATTTACCTCTCAGAACATTCTCGTTACTGCATTGTCATCAACACCTGTTGAAGATATTACTATGTTGTAGTTTTTATTTTAACCTATTTCGAAAGTGTTAACCACACAACAGATCCCAAGGGTTTTTTTTTATGGAAAGTTAAACTCCGATAGTCAAAGACCTTGGCCTAATAACAAACTTCCACTTGAACTGAAACTATTAGTAAAAACAAAATTCAGCGAGACATTTTTCCCGCTTCATAAAATTGGTTTTAAATTGCTTAACAATAATCACTTTCTCTAAAAGCCATATTTCTTTATTTCTCGCACACGCATTTAACATAGTACTTTTTGCTCATTCTGCCAATAGCAGATGCCACGTTTGACAATTTTGACGTTGCTGTCTTTATCAAATGTACTGTTCAGGTATCTGTCTGTCCCGCTAATAAAATCCAAGCATATTTCACACAGATCTTTTACCGAATCTTCATCTAACTAGATTAGTTTTATTTTTTTTATTTCGATCCTCATTATTTAACGTATCCATTAAAAATATAATTTTCATTTTAGTAACTAGTTTCAGTTAGTCGTATAGTAAACGTCTCGAAATTAATAACGTTAAGTAGAACGCAATACCGTATGTCTTTATTAGCTCGCAAAAGTTATTCAGCAAGACGTAAATTTATATTACAGCTATTACTTGATCTCTTCCGGTATATCTATTGTCCCCTTGTCTGCAATGCCGTACTATGCTTTCTCTCTTATACTCTATGGAAGTGCAAATCACTTTAAGCATAACTTTCATCTCGTTCGACACTTAATGTACCGGCATTTTAACATAAGCAATAAGTGGCGAAAAATAAGTTGCAGCCGTAATTAATTATCGAACTGTTGGGGAGCCCCATTAACGAGTCGATATTAATTTAGAGTCGGTGTCGTCTTAATTCACTAAGCTGACCGGTGACGCGATCCGTTTACCCATAGTCAAAGTTTATGTCTTATTAAGTAATCACTCACTTCAAATACTTTTCAGTGATGCAAAACGTGTACCTCAAACTTGGGCCGTCTTTTTATTGTGAGATCGGGGTTTATCCAAATCAAGCTGATCCTTCAGGTCACACCTCATTCTAGCCCCGGCCTGATTTGATCCTTCATACTTTCCACATAAAGTACTCATGAAATTAAAATTTAATTTCTTTACGCTTGCTAATATTAGTCAAACACTGTATATATACAAATTCGAAACGCTACATTGCAACATCTATATTTGAATATAGGACCATCAAAGCATTTCGCATGATATACGTTATTCGAATCTAATCAACTTCATACAAATTGAGTAATCCGCCAGGCATCCTGAAGAAAAGTAGCAGGCGCGTTTACAAACTGAGATCTCAGTAGCTTTGTTGGCGGGGTTAATTCAAACTTGGCGATTCCAACTCTTCCAGCGGGAAGCGGCTCGAGTAGCGGGCAGGTCCGTCAGGGCAGATCTCTCAATGAAACATAATTTCGCCGTTTAGAGGGTCAACTTGAAAGACGAGCGCAACTGACTTGTATTCATCTACAGATCCGTGTTAAGAAAAGTGTCAATATATTCAACCTAAATCACGCCCACTACAAAACATCCTTTCGCAATTTTCGATGCAGCAATACCAGCCTGACTGTAGATTTGGACTTCGCCATTTACCGCCCGTAGGCATCTAGTACTTCATTTGCTTCAATGCATTTTTTTCTTCAGCATGGACAGGTCCGACCCAGACAGAAATCTATGCCGTTGCGCTTAACCACTTCGGTTTACGATACCAACATATAGCGATGTGTATATCAAAGGCCAGGAATCTCAGTTGTTATGTCGGGGTACATCGCAGTTAGCTATAATAAAATCTCGCAAAGATCTTACGTCTTTTTCTTTTTTGCCAGTTACGCTTCTCCTTCGGATCTTCCTTTCGACCACCAGCTCGCTGTTAACCACACCGTGATGCGCATGCGCCCGAACCTGACTTAGCGTTCCGTTTCATGGCTCGCCTCTTTAATAGCTGGTGATTGAGGATACAAGTTGTAGTCGTTGCTGAGTGTCGGCAACTCGATTTGTGTTACTCCTGCTGCAGCCGCCGGCGCCGCCGCCGCCGATGTTTCGTAGTTTGGTTGCTGTCGCCGCTGGTGAGCAGCACAAGACGGCAGCACCTCATTGGGCGGCGACGGACGGATGGACGAGCAAGCTGACGCCGTTGCACGAGACACAGACAGCATGAAATAGAGCGAGTTCGTTAACTGGCATCTAGAAGTACAACACTCGCTCTTGCTGCTGCAGCGGCCAGTTAGCGAAAGGAAGTGGCTAGAGGCCGCGGCCGTCGACAACCGAGACCCCCACAGTACCACTGAGAAGTGGTACTCTGCGATCATTGTTCGCCGGCACTAACAGAAGCAAGCAACCTAGCCAGCGCTAGGAAACCAATAGGAATAGGAAAAGAGACGAAGTTAAGCGCGCCACGTTGTGTCGGCTATCCCCATTGCCGCTGCTCCTGCTGTTCTCAGCCGCAGCCGGTCGTCGTTTTACTTCTCATAGTAGCAAAATAACGCAAGCAGACAACTGCAATAGTGTGTCATTGTTGCCGGCACTGTTACGCGGCTGCTACTGTTGTAGCAGCTGTCGTCGACCGGTGGTGTCGCCGACAGACGATACCGCCGCTGTCCCGTTTACTGTCACTGAGTTGTATCGTCATCGTCTGTCGTCCGTCGTTGATGAACGTACTGTTGCCTCTCTCCCCCACACCCGGCGGTACCGTTTACATATTTGTTCGGTTCGTGAACAATTACCGCTGCCGCCTCTGCTGCGACAGACGTAGTCAGCTGCAGCAGTACACGAGTGGGCTGCTCTCGCTATTGCTCTTTTAAGTTCTATTCGAATCTATCCTACGTCTACTCTATTATTGTTGCTTTCAGTGGTGATCTCTGTAGCAGACCGACACACTCTGTCGTGTGCGCTGCTGGTAGTAGGCGGCAGTTGCTGCCGCTCCAAGTCGACTGTCTCGCAGACCTCTCGTTGTGTTGTGATTGCTCTGTTCTAGTATTTCTGCCGCTGCTGCTGCTGCTGCCGCTGCTGCTGCTGTCGTCAGTGGGGGCGGCGGTGGGGGGTGAAGCTGGTGCTGGTAAAGTAGTCGTCGATCTGGTCCGCCGGTAGTCGCCTGCCGCCGGCTTCGGCTGGTCCGATAACACTCGCTTGCTCCCTTCGGTGTTTGACCGGTGGCTACTGGTGCAGTTGTTGGGTCACCGCAACTGCTATTGCTACTGCTGCCAGTTATAGCAGGTGCTGCTGGACCCGGTGATAGTTGTGTCGGAGCTGATAGCAGCCAAAGGTAAATGATTGTGCTATTAGAAATTGGTCAGAAATCGGAAAAATCAGCCTTACGACGGAGAACGGTCTACAGTTGCCTACGGAGCGGCGTGTGCTATTTTTGCTGTGCACTAGTGCTTACCATTGGCGAGCCGGCGCCGACTCAGTTAACTCCAAGTCAAATTGAAGGGAAAGAAATTCCTCGTTCTCAGTGTTGAAGTGAATCGTCGTCGTCGTCATCATCATCATCGCCACCACTACCACCTTTTTTGTTGCAAGTGTATTTTGCGTCTCGTGCTCGTAAAGTCAACGAGAGTTGTCGCAGCACCAACATCAAGATTTTGCAAAATGACGTCGGCGGACGTGGACGTCGGTCAGACCGTTGGTGAGGTAAGTTCAGACAACAACTCAACTGACAAAAACGTGCGAAGCAATAACTTCAGTTCGAACCGATAGAGCGCTTCCTGTGGCGTTGCTGCAGATAGACCATCCAGTTTACCCATAAAATCAGCTAGAAATTAAACCACGAAGTAAACACTCGTCAAGCACTAGACTTTTCCATGTTGCATCTCGTAGAAAAGTATCGTAAATCTTCGATTCCCTCGATTTCCCAAATGTCAACAACGTATTCAGCACTACGATGCGGCAATCGCTTCGACGTGACGATGAACAATCGATAGAACACTCCGTCAATCAGTTTGGCAGATGGACGAATACATCGATCTGGGCCGATCTGTTCTCACTAACGGCACGGGTTTTCCGTCTGTCTTTCTGTGTTACTGCCCATGTGCGCGTTGTACCACTGCCGCCGCCGCCGCCACCGCCGCCGCCGCTGCTGCTGCTGCTGTTGCTGCTAGCCTGGCAGCAGCAGCAGCGGCTTGTGTGTCTGCTTCAGCCAGCCAAGCAGCCTGCTAATGCTGTGTGGCTGGCGACGATTTGCTTTGTGCTCATATTGGTGGCTCGGTGCTGCTGCTGCTGCTGCTGCTTCAGCCACCCGCAGCAGCTCGACCGACTGTAGTATAGCTACTTACTCGTGTGTTGTGCCGAGTCTAAGTCCCCTCGGCCAGCTTATCTGGCTAGAGCCCCACGCCGTGCAATTTTCGCCCAGTTTTGTGTTGGAAATCGTCGCCCTCAACGATCCAGTGAAGGATAGGGACGGGTGCACAGCCAAAATGGTGAGGAGTTCGAGATATCGTTAGTAATTTCGGCCAATTTTGGCCGAAATTTTATAAGTCCCAACACACCGCTTCCGACGGTAGGCCTAAACGTGTGGCTTGTCCAGCCATCAAACCGCTCTAGAATGATCGTAGGTGATGTGCATATAGTGGATAGCTGGTTGGATACAGGTTGAAGTAAGCCGTTTTGGCCGGATTTAACGAAAATCGAAAAATGGTTGGGTGAAAATTTTCTAAGTCCCGTTCGATCTGCGTGCGGCAACAGCTAACAAGAACAGCCATAGCAGACAGACAGACGACCCCAGGCAGGGAGGCAATGCCTGACGAGCAAGCCACCCAGTCGGCAAGCTCGCTTAGAAGGTTTGTTCGTATAAAGTATATCGAAATGAATTAAAATAGCTTTGCCTGCCGGTGATTCTTATCAGAACTGAAGTTACTTTGCTTAGTGCTGTTTGGGGGTTTGGTCAGAGAAAGATGTCGGTTAGTGTAGATACGCATGGAAAGCTGGGGTACGGTGGGGGGATTTCGATAGCCGCATCTTATGCTACACAGGGCGTTTTTTTTGTGCCCTAGGGTGCAGTTACATGTGTAACGTATTTCAGAGTTCATCTGTGTTACCTACACGTTAGGGCGACTTGCGGGCGGATGCGTGTAAGTTGTGATAATCATTTCCGTCGTTCAGGAATCTTAGAGATCTCACAAGGTTGAATTCACCGGTAGAAGAAAAACAACAGTGCGATTGGATTGATCGATTCCTAGCGCCTTGCATATCACCTTAGGCGGGAAGATAGAAAGCACTTGGACAATTCTTTTTGTGTTGGATGTTATTCACTTTCGAATCGGTTCCGTACGTATGCTCTCGTATCCGACTTCTTGGGAATCATCTTTGCTATTCGAGCGTAAGATGCTCTGTCAAACTGTATTATAGAAACCTTAATGAGCAGAGAGCGATAATATCTATTCGATGATGGTGTGGTGTCCTTTCTATTGAAGTCGAATGAAGTCAAAAGGACAAATGAGGTTGCTTACCTGCAAACTGGTTACCGAATATTGAACATTGCACATTTGTTAATTTTCCAAAGAAAGTACTTAGAGGACAGTACACTATCTATGTGAGAAACGTCTTCTTTTCGCCTTGAATTCATAACATCGATGACATCCACTTGTGGCTAGGCAAAAAGCAAACTAACCGGCGCTAGCATAACTCCTCTTAGATACGCTAAGACCATTTAAGCCAGTACCAATTTCTACCCGCATGTATGTCGGCTGAAACTTTAATATACATCTGTTTCTGGTGGCGGTATTGAAAAAGACCCAATTAAGAGAAATTTTCCACCGCTTATCCCCGTTTCATCCCTACATTAGGCTTAGCTAAAAGAACTGCTAATTTGAATATACGACTAAGTGACATTTCAGATGGTCATATTATAAAAATTTTCTACGAAAGTTTTTTGAAAAATGTGTTACAGAATACGCTTACCAAAGAATAGTCGTGACACACCAAGATGGGTTTGCAACAACAACAACAACAACAAATGCACTGTTCTGTCTTCTCAAACCAGCTGATGCTCAATCGACAGAGGTTAAGATACCTCTAATATTTCCACTTCTGCAAAGTCAAAAAAATCATTTAAATAGAGGAAAAAAGTATTGAAGTAGTTGAGAACCTACTCGAGAAACATATACTTTCATTTGCTTCTATTTTAAATTTCTACCGCGATAATGGGTTAGTTGAGACCAATCAAACGATATGTACATTTTCTCTTGTCTTCCCAAGGTGAAATATTCATTACATTAATAAAATGAGCAACGAACGTGTGCTGACGCAATTTATTTTTTAATAACGTATCAATCAATTGACGGGTTGCCGTTCAACGTTATTTTTAAACCTAGAAAGTTTGTTTTGTGTTTGTTATACTTAGCTTGTTTGACCAAAACATCCTAGAAATCGTCAGCTAATTGCTAATACAAAGCTAATGCTTAGTAGACTGCAATCAAAATAATTCGAGCTCTACTTTTTTTCACAAGTTAGCCTCATTGAAGGAAGAGTAAATCTAATAGTAATAATAGTAAATTGAGGATTATTATTATTATTAAACTTTTGCGGATCAGCTGCTTAGGCGGGCCATTGATAAATAGGAAACCACTAGCAAGGATATTTAAAATTCCACCTGTTCACGATTACTTGTTTTGCTTGGTGGCTGATGTTCCCTTTTGGTCCCGTTTCTTTGCGGTAGACTCGATCGTTGAAGAAATTCGATCGAAATTTGGATCGCACGGACGGATCGTTTTGTCACTAACTCTGCTCGTCCAACATTTCGGTGGCGACGTTCTGCCATTTTACTGCGGCCGTCAGGTAAAAGGGACGGAACACAACACGACAAAACTGTGTCCAGGGAAGGACAAACCCTAGGATGAGTAAAGACAATTTAATAAACTTTTGGTAGTAGCGTTAATGACAGCGGCAACGGCGATAACATTAGAATCAGAAAAGCAGCCCCGGAGTCGCCATTCGGTCATCGGCGTTTATCAGCCGATGGCCGGCAACTTAGCAATGACCCGTGTTGTTGTTTGGTCCTCACCTGTTTCCAGAACAGAACGGGTTCACTTACTACAACGCGATTCCATTCACTGCTGCTTTTCCCTCACGTAGTATCAGTTTGGCGTCTATTGCTGGTAGAACCAATTATTCGCATGGTGGGCATTATTAGCCTAGATTGACGGAAACAGACATGACATAAGCCGCTTTTTTTGATGTAAAAGCGGTTCTGTTAGTCTTAGCAGCAGGCAGTTTTCGTTTTTTTCTGCTGAAGTCCTTCTGATCCTAGAGCGTCGCCATTTATTCCAACTTATTCCAGTTAACTCGAGTCAGCACTGTAACTGTTACGTCTAGGTATAGTACATGGCTTTGCCGTTGCACACTAATAACATAAAGAAGAAGTGTCTTCAAGGACACGAGAGAAGATCCACATTTGTTTTGAAAATAAGGTAATAACCTATATTTGCTGTAAAAGCACCTCAGCCGATATAAACTAGCGCAGTTTTAGGAAATTATTCGTTTAAGTAGCACGAAGCCGGCCAAGTTTAAAAAGGACGACTCTCTCAGGAGTCTTCATCATCAGCCGAAGAGAGGTTCGAGCAAACAAGAGCTGTGCTATGCAGCGACTGTAAGCGAAAAACGTTTAACTAAAAGCCAGCTATCTATCGGTTCCCTGTGGTCCTTACGCTTCATTGGAAAACCAATCGCTCGCTGGTTGGGACCATATCTTCAGATCACGCATTTTCGTTTTAAGTGAAACGCAGCCAAATAAGTGATTTGTTCTAAATTAAATAAACTTTGTTTTCTTTTGTCTGTGCTTACATGCGCTAAGTGCTAAATGGTTACGTTTATTTAGCACTTAGCATATGTATTTACATTAGGTGTCCATGGCACATCGCCATTAAACAGTAAATGCGGTGGATCCTAGAGTAAACCTGAACTAGGTCGAATGGAACATAAGTGTATTAAATGAAATGCACGGATCTCGAACCGAGCAGTTCAGTTAAATTAAGAGAATGGTAAGAAAAAAATGGTACATACTTTGAAGTGTATGGGCAAGCGCAAAACGATTTCCATTTCGTAACCTACTCAGAAATATTAGTTCTGTTATATTTTCATTCGAGTATGTATGTTGGAATACCTAAGACTACAAAGGGAGGATATTTTTCGTTTGTATACATAGAAGAAAACAGAGATTATAATAAGCCTCACTCACAATGTGATCGATGGAAATCACCGTTAGAAATTTTCCCCAACTCAGGCAGGATGTTATGGCAAGGACGCATAACCCATGTAATTGGCATTAAATGCTAAGCATGTGTCTTATGTCCGACTAATCTACTGAACAATACCGTATAGTTGTCGGTGATTATTTTTGCTACTTAAAAGTAACATAACGCTGTTTTATTAGGTAATAATACAAGTTAGCCGTTGCGGTATAACGATGCAATAAAGCAATAATATTTAATGAGTTTGATATTTAGGGAATGGTGAAATCGGACCAAACAGTCCGAGTTTGGTCTTTTATTTAAAGAAGTTCATATGAACAGTTACAACACACGATGAGCGAATTCGTATTTGAACTATGCAACATGTAATTCATGCATACGTTTTCATATTTCCATAATTATAGAAAAGTGTATGAAGTCAGCGCAACGGAATACCGGTTTTGATCATGTTTGTTTATCATTCACCTTTCCTGTCAAAAGAGAAGGCAAAATGAATTAAGAACTAATTCTGTATCCGTAATCGGGCTTCCCTTTCAGGCTTCAACCGAGGCTGTCACCGATAAAAAAGGTAAAGTCCCGAAAAAATCGTTTTCTTCAGTGCGGAGTAGCTTATATTCGTTCTATCATGTTAGCTAGTGTCAGAAATATTTTTTTCTTTTGAGCTAAAAAATGGCTCAATTAAACATTAACAAGTTTCGGCCCAAAATTGGTTTGTTTTCAATTCTCATATATTTGGGTGCTGCAGTAAAGAAGTTTCAACAATAAACGGTACAAACGGCTAATGTTAGACTGTATTGGCGTTGGCGCTGTCGGACTTGACAAGAGCCTTACGGTGGTAAAGTTTAAATGACCAATACTGCGGAATTAAGGATTAAACTATGTATTTTTCGCGGCCTGCTATATACCTCTTAGTCATTCGAAGTATTTTCGACGACTGGCGTTGCCATATAGTGGCAGTACGCGACAGCGTTGCGGACAATCGATGCCAATGCGGGTAAAAGACAAATCAACTCGAAAATATTGTTTTTTTTTTTTTGCAAAATATCAAACTAAGTGTACGCTTCGATGGTGTAGCGCCAAGGGAAACGTAATCTAATCTTAGCTTTGAGTTATAATCAACTATTTACGAGGTTTATTGCTACAGATAACTTTAAAAGAGCGGTCTTTTTTTTTTTTTTTTTTCGCTAGATAGCTTTAAATAGGTGGAAAATGAATCGTTTTTCAAAAAAAAAATCTGTTCCGTAACAACATATACTACTATTGAATTTGTGCTTCTGATCTCAAAGTTGCTATTAGAATTTAAGTAAATAAATATATCGTCCAGTATCGCATAATAGTCATAATTATAAAATAGCATTTTTGTTAGTAACAACTGTATTACGCTAACACCAATAACTACTCATTCAGCTGAATACCGTTGGAAATTGCCTCTTTATCACATTCGAGAAGAAACTAAAAGATTAGTTCTGAACTCCTTTTATGTTATTACCTGCATTAATTAATCATCTTCAGAAATTAGTTATGTGCCAATTCGAAATGATTTCCATGTTAACTTTCACTTTACATTGTACAATGTATAAAAACAATTTGGCATAAAGAGCCAACGGCAACAAATTTATTGGTTTTGATGTGACTAAAGTTATTGAACCGCGCACGAACTAAAAACATTCTGCCCATCATGAAGGAATTTGTAATAGTGAGATAACGACTATTTTTATGAATGTAGAAAATTTTTTTTCTACATTTATTGAGAGAAAAAACAATTGGCGAATCAGTTTATTATTAATCAGTATTACCGCTGATACGTAATGCAGAAGCGTATATATTATAAGAGAGAGCTCTGTGAGTCGAATCGAAACCTTCGTAGAATAGGTAGAACCCTAACTAGCTTCTTCTTCTGAACTGTATGTTCTCTGTTATTATGTGTTTTACAGAGAACGGCCACATTAACGGTAGTATCGAAAATGGGGACGCCCATAAAAATGACGAGAAGAGGCACTCGTCATCGGGACATCGGGACTCATCTGCAAAAGACAAAGATCATCAACGAAGCAAAGACAAACACTCATCATCGTCAAAAGATAAGGCAAGCAACCACTCACAGATGCCTTACTCGAATAATTTAGCTTGCATATCCCTAGAACTCGAACAGCGACGAATTTATTTACAATGGAGTTTTGTTAAAGTTTGTTATAACAGCCTGCGGCCCCTTTTTCTGTTTCTAATCTCGAAAGTTGCATTATTTCATTCTCTTTCTCGATAAAGATTTTGCGACGGTAATATTCCAACTGGGAAGATCGATAGACTACACACACTCACACATATATATATATATATATTATCACCGTCATTAAATTAGTAATAGTAACATTAGCGATTGTCAATTCTCACTTTAACGTACATAATCTACAATACGTAGGTTCATAGTTTACTTACGTACGGCCATAATGATGCTTTTGAAATAAGTTTAGACTTTGATCCTTCGCCCGATTCAGATTAGTGTAGTCTTCTATTTTCAATTAAGACATATTCTTTTAACTAAATCATTCCATACTTTTTCTACTACTTGTAAACTCGTCCATCCACTTACGTTCAATCTTAACACTAATCAGAAACATATGTTTATTAATTCTTCGATTAAGGAACAAGCTCTTATTACTGTAGATGACGTACATTTTTAACGGTTTGTAAGCGTATGAAAATCCAAATAGCAACACTAAACTTTATCGTACTCCTGTGTGCAGTTTGTCCTGTAATTATACCCAATAAGTGTGCACATATGTTGCATTGTTATAGGATAAGCACCGATCATCTTCGTCGCATCACTCCTCTTCAAAAGACAAAGATCGCCATCGATCAGATAAGGACAAGGATCGACATCGCTTAGATAAAGAGAAAGACCGGCACCGATCTGATAGGGACAAGGAACGGGCGGACAAGGATAAAGACCGACATCGGGATAAACATCGATCGTCGGATAAAGATAAGCACCGATCAGACAAGGACAAAGATCGGGATAAGGACAAACATCGGTCGTCGGACAAAGACAAAGAAAAAGACAAGCATCGGTCTTCCGATGGCAAGGACAAGGATAAGGAACGGAAGTCACACTCATCTTCATCTAAGGACAAGGATAGGGATAGAGAAAAAGACAAAGACCGGCACTCAACCTCGTCGAAAAGCAAGGACAAAGATCGACATTCTTCGTCGTCGTCGCACCATAAGGACAAACACTCGTCCAGTCACCACAGGTCTGAGAAAGACAGAGAAAAGGATCGCCATCACTCGTCATCGCACAGAGACCGGGAGAAGGACCAGGAGCGGCGAGAACGAAAAGGACGAGAGAAGCGCGAAAAAGAGGAGGCTGATCGAATGAAGAACGGCGGTCCACCTCCAAACAATAATAATGGTTCTGGTAGCGATGCTCGATTCGACGATGAGTACAGTATGGAACTCGGTTCAACGCTCGCTAACGGACTCGAGCCTGATATGGCCGTTAAGACTGAGCCCGACTCACCTATGAGGTGCGAACAACCTATGCCTCGTATGACAATGACGCTCGTCTCCGAAACTGTCAAGGAGGAGGATAAGGACGAATCGATGGAACAGCAGGACGAGGACGATGATGATGATGCCGACGAGGCAGATAGTGGCGCCGATGAAGGCAAGCTAACTCTCAAGGAGGAGGAGGGCAGTGAACCGGAAGATGCCGAAAAGGACGCGCAAGAGGATGATTCAGATAATGAGCCGTTGGCCGCAAAACTAGCGCGTGTCCGGCAGACCAAAATCGAAGCTTCACAAGAAAGCGCTGACGAATCGGATGATGAGCCACTCTCGAAGAAGCTCAGCAGAGTGAAAAAAGCACAAGCGGCCAAAAGCAGAACCGGTAAAAAACGCAAGGTGAGTGAATACGTGTTCGGTTGAATGAGCTAGATCTACGCGCACTGATACGGTGCCTGTTCACCTATTTGCATGCCTCAAAGCTGTTCTATTCTGCGTGTCTTGTTAGGGAGTGTGAACTGCGAAAGTAGACGTGTGCCTTGTCGCTGATAGCGAACGTTGCTGACAACGTGCTGCCTACATCGCATGCGATCGTAATCATTTGAGAAACTCGTGGCTTTTTTCGAAAGTTCGTTCCTGTCGGCCGTGTGTATTTACGAAGTATGCTTGATGTATGTTTGCAAAGTGCATGTACCCTTTGCTTCTCAAAAGATCACAATTGTATGTCTACTGGGCGAGCGAGTTAAGAGAAAAATGACGTTTGTTGAAATTGCCATCGCTTTCCTAGCATTCTCACGGCACAGATGATAGCGATTCCGATCATGGTGATGATGATGATGATGATGACTGCAAGATGGATGTGGATGGTAATGATACGAGTGATGATGATGATGATGGTGGTGATGATGATGATGATGCCGAAGCTGGTGTTAATGTGGGCAACGAGCATAATGGGGGTGATGATCGAATGAAAGGGGCGAAGTCAAGCCGACTAGCGTTCAAAGTGGAGCCTATCGAAAACAGTGCCACTACAGGGAGCAGTTCGGATAACAATGAAGACAGTCAATCAGAGGACAGCGACGAAGAGCCACTAGCCAAGACGTTGGAACGCGCGCGGAAGCGGGCAAGACTCGAAGACCAAAGTATAAGTCAGGAAACTGGCTATGGGTCAACCAGTGATTCAGACGAGCCATTGAGCAAAAAATTGGAAAGGTACAAGGCCAAGAGCAAGATGAAGGCACACAAGAATAAGTTTAAGGTAGGGTGAATATCCAATTGAAGCTGTGACCAGCTCGTTTATACAATTTGGGCGCAACAAAATTGGGTCAAACCGCTGATGCTGCACGTCGATCTCTGACGGCAAAATACTAAATGGTAACAAAAAAAAACCCGACAATATTACGTAGTGGTCAAATAGCATTGGGAGATTGTTGGCTGTGACTGTCTGGAATAACTTCTAGCGAAATTAAATTATACGAATGTTTACATAGGCAATCATTGCGCATCACACGGACTTCCTCGCATATCAATAGTGTTTGTTTGACTGGCGCTTATTGGTCAACACACATGTAAAGCTCATCATTCGATTAAAAAGCTCGCTCTTTGATCATCGGCCTATGATGGAGATTACAGATGTTTCAACTAACCTGAAATCTGTGTAAATGGTTCGCCAGACTGCTTCTGATGACGACGATTGGGGAGCTGGTGGTGACAGCGACGATTCGGGAGCCATGAAGAAACGAAAGAAGACGGCAAAAACGAAAGCTTCAACGAGAACGCCGGTTAAAAAGGGTAGGCAATTAATACATATGTGCTGTGCACACAGTAGCACCTGTATCACCTGCTGTATGTAGTAGAAATATACTGCGTGGCTAACCTCTGATTGGGTCACCTTAGTAAAATGCATGATTCGACAGATCGAAATTTTGAGGGATATTAGTGGTGTTATTGTTCACAAAAATGGCATAACTATGTAACATGAAAGTTGAACATGTTCGGGAGAAGCGTTTCAATAATACCATCGTATAAGGCATTGCTTTTCTCCTTGCCAATAAAGCTTCGATTGCTAGGTTATTAGTTGCCATCAAAAGCCAGCCTCAATATTAGAGGGACAAATTTAAGTTGAAAGGCTCAGGTTGAAAGGATCCTAATTTTATGATGGAAGTTAACGCTACACCGTTTTTTTCGCTGTGGGGTGGGACATCACCAGGTTTTGGGTGTGCTTGCAGTAACAATAATGTCAATTTAATAAACCTCCATATTGGTAGGGTAAATTGTTACGCGGTAGAATCAATTTAGTTCAGGGAGCGGCATAGCCTAAACTAATTAATGATAAACTGCCTTCCCACTAATGTCTATAATTTAAAGTAGTCAAGATTATTGTACCCTATTTAATCGTATTTTGGTTGAGAAGCATTGACAGAGTACAATATAAGTACTGTATCTTGTTAGACCCATATATATCACTACGCGCAAATGATGTAATTGGGCAGCTTGTTCACGTTACGTTGTTACCCGGTAATGCTTTCAGAAGCCTCAATTTGTTTCGTCATACACGAACGCCTTGGTATTTACCTGCCATATATAGCGTAGCAGATTGTGACTGAGCTTTTTGGTCATCATTGCGAAAAATTCCAGCAAAGATTCTTTGAAAAGTTCACATCGTGAAGTCTACTTGTAGCCGCTAATGCAAGCGTATGGCACATGCCTGTATTAGCAACTGTAACAGTAGACTGTGATAATTACGTAAGTCTTGCAAGATGTCAGCTTCCCGAGTAATTATCTCATACTCATACCTCATACGAATATAATTTATAGGTATCGGTTGCCCATAAAACATTATGCCTCAAAATGTAAAGTCTCAATAATATCTCAAGCTGAACTTCTCAGTATAGGTTTAACAACGCAGTGTATCTGTCTGCATAAGTGCAGGTACCATCATTGTGTAGTGGGGTTCATTGCAAGGAAAAGCAACGCTTTGTACAGCTTGAGTAATTATTGTTTGTGGTTTTTATTTGTGCACACCTTTTTAGTCACTTTTTAAATGGCTTTTGAAAAAGCTGACTTCAAGGAAAATTATTAAGTTCTTTAAATCGTTTTAGCCCAATTAGGCAAGGTTACTTTGCCAGCCCAACAATGCCATCAGGTTAGCTACAGCTGAACAATAACTAGATAATTTAGTCTGGCTTTGTTCGAAATTTCAAAAAAAATGTTGGTTTGCAGAGCTTTTCAAAAGCAAAACTTTTAAATAACAATAAAAAATTGATATGTTTGTATTTAATGTTTAAGGCAAAAAACTTTGGTATATAAGGTGTATATAAAAAATATCCTCAGCATTCTTACTATGAAAACGATCTTATGAAGACAGCTATAAATGTTTCGTATTGTTGATGACAGCCTAGTTTAAGATTTCCTTTTAAACAATGTCAACGTAGATATATTCAATCTATGAAAATTCAACGTTTTTTCAAAAGCTACGTCATCCTTTCGTGTGCACACAGTTAGGTATATCGACATATATAGATTAGTGAGGTCCGCACTTATCGCCGTTCCAAAGCATACATAAATGTACTGGAGAGTATGTCTTTTAGAGAATACGCAAAACTAAATTATTTGGGATACGCGCATTTTTTTTTTCAAAGATCACGTAAACTCGATACAATTATTATTAAAAAAAAAAGCTAAAAAACTTCTCAAGACCCATATTGTAACAGCGCTGACTTGAAAGCGAGGTGCAGGGTCTCCTCGTTCAAACTAGAATGGTGCATGTGGAAATCGATGTTGTTCTATTGAGCTGACTTTTAACGGGATGGTACTCTTAACTGTTTTTGGGTGAAAGGCGCGAGAATTATTTTTTATTATTCAATCCAAGTTGATATTCTACGTAAACAGGGAAAACTGTTAGACAGACGAATTCGAGCCGTTTTTTTGCTGGCTAATTTGTTACGATTATTAGGAAACAGGACAATAGCGTAGTTGGAGTTTAGTGCAGAGGTTGCCAGTTGATAACTTTTCTACTCATATAGAATATACCATATTTGAAACGCAATTCTTTATTTAATTATATTAAAAAACAATTTCTATCATTGCAATAAAACCTATGTCATTTGGTAGAGCGGTGGGATGTGGGCAAAGGGGAAATTCAGTACAGGTAAACCGCGTTGCAGTGACCAGTGGCTGGCTAGTTGCTGAGAGTCGAATTACATATGTATTTATGCCTTTAGAATTAATAACGTGTAGATATAGTTATGGATGCGCATTACCATTGAATTTTAACAAGCCGTAGCGGTCGGTTATTACTGGTTGACATTGAAGAGTAGCTCCTTAAGATTTGATGGAAGCGACTGGTTCCGGGTTACTTTGTGTTGGGTCGAATCAGTTGGTGGTTATTGTAATAAATAAACTTTGAACAAGGCAGAATTCTGCGGATTGTCTGTGCTCTGTGATACTTGACCGGGATTTTGTTGTTGATTGTTGACATTAATCCATGTCCATTCGTCCAATCATCGTCGTAAGACTCGTCGGAGCACCAGGAGGAGGCAACAACGACAACGCCATGCCTATCTTTGTAATTTACCGCAATACAACTATTCTTAATGGTTAGATCCCCCTTCCGTGATGATCCTGGTGGCACGTTGCGGGTCAGGCTCTTCCGCCTCCATTAATATAAACCTCGTAGTCCATTTAGTTCAACAACTGTTGCGTTGCGCATCTGTTATTATCCTCGTACTATTGTGCCGTAGTCAACTATGTTTCGCTGTGGGTTGGCTGTCTCATCCTACCGCGTTCCGGAGTTCTTTTGGGCGAACCGGACCGCGCACGTCAGCCATGCATGGTCGGCTTGGCAGCACCACAGCTGGTGGTAACGTTTGCAGTGGGGGGTAACAGTGGTTGACCTACAATGGTTAAATGCCTTTTCGCACTGCCTCTTTTTGCCTCGTGCGGACTATCGAGAGCTCCAAGAAAGATGGGAAGATCCTTCCAGTAGCACGAGAGCTTAGAACTGATCTGCGAGAGCCAGATCGTTTTCAGCGTGTCCGTTGTTGTTCTCGTTCTTCTTTGTGTTGTTGACTAGCGTCGTTGCTTTAGCAGGGTAGTGGGATAACCAGTAGTCGAAATAAGGCGGCACTGCCCGTCCCGGCTTGTTCAGGGGACCGTGCCGATTCCACGATTGCATGTTGCTGCTACTATTTTTGCTGTCGTCGGAACGTTCGCTTGTTCGTTCGTCCACCTGTCCGCCCGCCCTCTTGTCGCCCGCCGATCACAGATCATTCGGCTCCGAATTCCTCCCGACGACTTTTTTATGACAGCCCCGTCACGCTGCGCTGTCTTCTTCTCAACCGGTTCAGTAGCTTCCCTTACGTGTTCCGCACCAGTCCAGCAAGCAGCAGGCAGGCGTTCTCCTGCTACTATGCCTAACTACAGCTGCTGTTGCAGTAGTTCGTGCCCAATATGTGCTGACGTCTTCGTACTGATGCTGTCAATGGAAGACGCTGCACTGTTTTGTAGTGATTGGGTTGTTCTTACGGGCATCAGCATTTTGAGATTATGTCGGGTAGGATGACCGGTAAGCAGCACCAGTCACTGTGAGCGCTACTATTGCGATAGTGACCGTACTATTGTAGAAATGATGAGTAGTACTACAAACAGGCTTTGGATTTCCAGTCGCTTCTGCTGACCGAAGTATATATTACTGGATAAATTAGTCGCTGCTGCCACTTGTATGAGTTGCCATTTGGCCACGTTGTTCCCCGTCTCACTCTTTGATTTGCTCCATGGCTCCGCCTCGATCTCCACTGCTGCTTCTGTACCTTTTGTTTTCTTGCTTTCTTAACGTGCGTTCCGTGTTGGAGTCCAACTCAACCGGTTCGACGTGTGCGTGTCGTTGTGCCTGTGAATATCGGCACTGCGCAGCCGCATCGTTCACCGTGCCGGCTGCTACAAAGGCAGCCGTCAGGCGCGCTAACAAGAAAAGATCGTCACTATTGTAAGAAAAGTCACTGTTGTAGCTGCAGAATCAGTATTATCTGTATAAGAAACATTACGTCTGGATGTGTATGTTTATGTTAGCCCATACAATACCTGCCTGCGATTGTCGGGTTCACTCTTTTTCAGTGGCGTCTAGTTTTATTGGCTGGGTTGTTTTAGGAGTAGAGTGCCACTTTAGTAGTAGTAGTTGTAACGTTAGTAGGCGACCGCAGTAAGTCTCATCGGCCGTGTAGTTGTTACTGCTCCAATGGCTATTGACGCTGTCGCTGCCATTGACGTCGTTCTTATAGCCGTTGTCGTTGTTGAGCGGGCACGCCGCCGTGCGCACAACCGTCGCTGCCAAAGCATGCCTCGTCGTCGTTGGCTTAACGCACGCCACTTGCTAGTCCGTTTGTCTTGTCTAACTTCGCTTAGCGTTGCCGTCGCCGCCGCTTTGCAAGCGGCTCGACCAGTCGATTGCCCTTGCTGAATCGAGGCAGCGGCGGTGATTTACGAAGCAAAGGAGTGCGTTCGTTGCCGCAGTTGTTCAAGTTGATTCGCAGCACCAGCGGTCACGGTGCGCGCTCGTGCGCCCGCTCCGTGGTATCGTCCGTCACGCTCAGCGCCCGCAGCATCGCCGGAACGAATGAACTGCAGCAGCAGAAGCACATACCGACTTGGTTGTCGCTTGTGTGCTCGTTTGAAGCGGCAAAGACGTTACGGTTGCTCCTACTGCTGCTGCTGTTGTTAGGGCAAGGTAAAGGCAGAAGAGGACAGACGGACGGACGAGCGGGCGGGCGGGCGGTCAGGCGTTACGGAGCAGAGCGCCACAAGCGCTCGTCCATACAAGCCAGAAGAAGCTGGGGGAAGACTCACCGACGGTGGCTGGCTTATTGACTTCTTGCGGGTGACTACGGTATATTGCAAAGGCTGCTACCGTCGCTTAAGCAACGAAAACAACTTCAGGCAGTCACCAATCACACTATTACATATATATAGCATAGCACGTACGTAGGATATAATACGTACGGAACACTATCACCACCAATATAGCCTATAGTCTGCTGTTGCTGTCGTCGCAACGACTATTAAAAAGAGCATGGAACTTATCGTGGTCCTTGTCGTTGCCGTAAAATAGCTGATCATTGTAGTCGTAGTTGTGGTTATTGTATATTGTTCATCACTTTGTTAGAGTGCTGCTGCTGTTTACGGTTCTATCCCAGTGATCAAGAATTGACGGCAGCGATGGCTCCTAGCAGCGTCTTGCCTCGCGCTCTGCAGCAGCACTGAGCCGAGCACTAGTTAAGGCACCTGCTCCACCTCGAGCTGTCGTGGCTACATCGACCATAGGGGTCTGGCTACTTCGTAACAGCCATCGCTAGCCATGTCGCCTTACAGGCCAAGACGGCGATTGCGGCCGCGGCTATTACTTGCTAAAACTGGCCATTATTAAGCCGATGCTGATGTAGGGGTAGCAACTCGTTGAATTTCTTTTGCTGCTCTAGCCGGCTGCTTACGCTGAATGACTGTTGAGTTTTCGCGTCGCGTTGAGACACGCTGGCTGGCAAGCTGTCTGATGAGGACGTCGCCGCGGCCGGTGGCGCAATGGTCGTAGCGAGGGAGCAGTGGCGCCCCGTGTTAGTTGCTGTCACTGCTGTTGATTGTGGTGGCGGTGTTGGTCGCTCCGTCACTCAGCAGTGCTATCCGTAACAGTCAGTCACTGCTTGCGCGCGGCACGGACGGACACAAGTCGCTCGCGCGAAAGGGTGATAGCAGCGGCAGCAGCTAGGCTTCTTCTTAAGCAACAGCACAATTTCGAACGAACGAATATACAAGCTACAACGCCAATTGTAATATTGAGTTGATTGGCGATTATTTACAGTAGCCGTGTGATGCATACCCGCTGCTACAAATATCCAGCATTGCGAGAGACTATGCCGATGCGAACTTCGTTTGCTTGTGTGTCATTCATTGCGTGAATTCTGTAAGTGATACGTAAGGCCATATAATAAATCAGTTTCCTCCGCCGATCTAGTAACTTAATGGTGTTGCGTTATACGGATTTAGTACAAGTAACACATTTCATACAGTAACAAAAGGATCGTTACATCGTGTGTTCAATGTGTATGAACTTCATATTGCCGTCGGGTGTTGTCTAAGTGAATAGAGTGCCGAAGTAGACTTAGCCTGTTAATTAAAAAGCAGAAACGTCATATCCATTTGTCGTGATGATCACCATGCTAATACCGAGTGAAAGTGCACTAAGGGAGAGCCTTCTTCTCGGGCACGTCTTCCGCACTGTTCACAATGGGAAAAACTTATATCTGACAATGGCAAATGGATCCGCTCTATTAGTACGTGTCATACTGCGATTTCAATCTAGGAAAGAAAGACGGATATCTATTTTATCGTAGAGTCACAGTGGTCAGGTGTTGCTGTGTGTCCTTCTGTGTTACTTATTACCTTAAGTTGCTATGATCTAGCCATCGAGCCCGAAATTGGTGAGTACTAATAATTCATATTTGTTTGTTTGTTTGTTTGTTTGTTTGTTTGTCGTGTGTTCCTTATTCGTCCTATTTCAATTGGGCCCTGTTCACTGTTGCACCCGGCTACAATCGACGGTAAATCATGTAGGTGCCAGACCATCGACGGACGCTGAAGCAGTTTCACCGAAGAAAAGAAAGGCTGATGAAGAAGAGGAAGACGTCTGGAAGTGGTGGGAAGAAGACAAAAAGGTAGGCAACAGAATACTCTATTGATCATTGAAGGCGCCACACGGAATTACAACATCAGTTGCAACATACGTACAGTATGTAACGTCTAACCTTTAAACGATATTTGACTATCACAATGTTCTTGTAGTTAGAAAGTGAACTTCTATATCGACATTGTGTGTGCGTGTCTATGTCTATACGCTATCTATTGCGCACAAAGCTATTGCTAAAGGGTTGTTTTTGGGTACAGACCGTTGCCAATTACGGTGCTTATGTTCGGAGTTCAAGTAGAGCTGATCTGCTGTACTTTCTGATTACAAAAATATCTTTGCGGTACTACTATTTGCTTCATTCACGACGCATTCTGCAGGAGATAGATGTCCAATTCACGTTGTTGTAACTGGCGTTGTCGGTGTTATTGCTTTTAGCCGGAGGGCGTCAAGTGGAATACTCTGGAACATAAGGGACCTGTATTCGCCCCAGATTACGAACCTCTCCCAGACAATGTGCCTTTCTTCTACAACGGAAAGAGGATAAAGCTTAGCCTTGAGGCTGAGGAGATCGCCACGTTTTATGCGCGCATGTTAGACCACGACTATACACAGAAGGAGGCATTTAATAAAAATTTTTTCCACGATTGGCGGAAATTCATGACAGCACAGGAAAAAGAAACAATAAGTGACCTAAAAAAGTGCGACTTCAGCAAGATGGCTAGCTACTTTAAAGAACTTAGTGAGCTGCGCAAGAACCGCACTAAAGACGAAAAATTAGAGGAGAAGAAAAAGAATGAGGCACAGATAAAGGAGTATGGCTTCTGTATCATTGATGGGCACAAGCAAAAAATTGGTAATTTCAAGATTGAGCCGCCCGGCCTGTTCCGAGGGCGTGGTGAGCACCCCAAAATGGGCAAACTCAAAACACGCACGCAACCTGAGGATGTGATCATCAACATCGGCAAAGATGCTCCTATACCCCCGCCACCAAAAGGCCATAGATGGAAAGAGGTTCGGCATGACAATACCGTAACATGGCTGTGCTGCTGGACAGAGAATATCGCTGGTAGCAACAAATATATTATGCTCAACCCCTCGTCGAAGCTCAAAGGTGAGAAGGATTTCCAAAAGTATGAGACGGCGCGCCGTCTTAAAAGCTGTGTAAAAAGTATTCGCGATAACTATCAGGCCGATTGGAAATCAAAGGAGATGCGCATTCGACAAAGAGCCGTCGCACTTTATTTTATCGACAAGCTGGCTCTTCGAGCGGGTAATGAGAAGGACTCTGATGAGCAGGCCGATACCGTAGGTTGCTGCTCGCTGCGAGTTGAACACATCCGACTGCATGATGAGTTGGATGGCAAGGAAAATGTCGTGGAGTTTGACTTTCTCGGAAAGGATTCCATCCGATATCAGAACGCCGTTCCAGTCGAAAAGCGGGTTTATAAAAATGTTAAGCTATTCTGTGAAGGCAAGAAACCTGGCGATGACCTTTTTGACCGACTAAACACGACGATCTTAAACAAACATCTCAACGAGCTCATGGAAGGATTGACGGCCAAGGTAAGCCGGTGAAAGACACAAATTTGCATCGCGTTGTGTCAAGATTTATTCAATTTTTTATGTCATACACTATGTACATTTCGCACTTTTTTTTTTTACATTTTCAACGACTTCCGATTATCTCTCGTTTATTTTCATTCCGATATCCCTAATTCAGCTACTAACGAATTCCTGTCATATGTTAATGATTTGTCATCCATGATGCGCTGTAGGTGTTCCGTACCTATAATGCCTCAAAGACCCTTCAGGAGCAGCTTGAACAGCTGACCGATCCTGACATGTCGATAGCCGAGAAGATGCTAGCATACAATAGGGCGAATCGGGCCGTTGCCGTACTTTGTAACCATCAACGGGCGGTGCCTAAGACATTTGAAAAGAGCATGGAAAATCTTCAGAAGAAGATTGATGAAAAAGAGGATCAAATCATCGAGGTGAGAGACTGACTTTTGGTGACCTTTGGGCACTTTTAGTAACTCAAATAGCACCTGTTATTAGCAAATATTGCTTTCCAAACACACGACTTCGGAACAAATGACTCAACACGTAATGCCTCCCATAGAGATTACCTAGAACAGGGATTTAATCGATTAGTTCACCATTAGCTGGAGAGTTAGTTTTATCACGGAGACCTTATAAAAATCCTCGTTCATCCGAAGTTAACTTCGGATGAACGAGGATTTTATGAATAGAATGAATTATATGAATATAATAATGAACGAGGTGCTTAGTTCTTCGTGTGGAGTTGGTCGCCTCGGATAGCTCCATTTAGGATGGACCCATAGGAGAACAGTAAGAAAAACTAGCGTGACCCTAAGCTGCGTATCTAATTGCCTAAAGAACTACAACGAAATGTTTGCAGTTCCATAATGGGTTCCAATTATATCAAAATGGTTCCCCTCGGCCATAATGAAGTAGTTTATTAATCTCTTCGCTATGTTTTCATTGATTGAAAATAGGTAATTTCCATTGGGTTTTTGTATATCGGAAATTTGGCGCCAAACATATTTTATGCGTTTGTTTAATGTGTTTAGGTTGCACACAAACCAGTTACAATTTGTTTCCTTAGACTGATATCGTTTTTCATTGACTGTGTTTGGACGATTGGTCCACAGGCGAAGCGTGAGTATCGGGAAGCAAAGAAGCACGCTGACAAAGCGACCGCCGAGAAGAAGCATAAACGTCTACTGACACTTGAAGATCAACTAAAAAAACTTCAGGTGCAAGCTACTGACCGTGAAGAAAATAAGCAGATCGCGCTCGGCACCTCTAAGCTCAACTATCTCGATCCCCGCATATCTGTAGCCTGGTGCAAAAAGTGGGGCGTACCCATTGAGAAGGTTTACAACAAGACCCAACGAGACAAGTTCCGATGGGCCATTGAGATGGTGGAGGGTGACTACAAGTTCTAGTTTTCTCGATGGCTATCATCAATCTGTCATATACTTATATACATAGATATATACAAAACAAAAAAGTCTATATATAAAATATAAATACGATCCGAATCTTGGACGCGGAAGGCCCTGCCATAGTAGGGGCCGCCATCTGCCACTGCTGAAGCGACTGCTGTATGAACTAGTTCTGGTCATCACTGTTCGTTTGCGTGGTACAATGATTTATCTAAGTATATATATATATATATATATATATATATATATATATATATATATATACGCGCATCATACATCTGTCAATCAATCAATCAACCTACCAGACGACTGATCGCCGTTGTGAATTCCGTAGAAAAACTACTGAACAATGCCGGCTGTATTGTTGCCGAGCAGGGAAAGAGGCACGAACAGAAACGAACGGTTGTTAGCCGGAACGGCCCGCAGATAGTACCCGGCGGAGTAAATACGCACTCATAATTTTCTAGCCCTTTTCACTTTTTTGAACGTTTGTGTATCTGCCACTAGCCATTATGACACTCTGTCACTTATATCGGGCCGCACAACGAGACGCAAGCTGGGGAGAGAGAGCGCGAGAGAAAGAGCGAGAGAGAAAGCGAGAGAGAGCCTGTGTAGTTAGGTTGAAAGCAGGGTTGATGGTAGGCCTAGCACAGGGGACCTTCTTGCGCCCGAGACGAGGAAGACTAAGACTGAACGAACTAAGTTACATACATTATGCTTGATGGTAATGATGATGATTATGACGATGGCGGCGATGATGTTGGTGGAAAATACGCAGTAACGAGTATATTAATGTATACATGTATTCTAAGCTATAAAAAATTATCATGAGAGAAGATAAGGAAAGAGAATTGATATAAATATTATATCTACTAGACATTTGGGGTATCAATAGGGGCTGGTAGTGGAGCTCTATGTATGACTGCATGTTTGTGAGAGAAAGCGGGAAAAACTAGAGAAAAATACATAAAAAGGTTATTAGGTGGGTGTCACTAGAACCTCGCGCGATACATTCAGGCAAATTAGCCAGCGCAAAAAATAGTGATGGTAATAGCACAGTAACAAGTGAAAACATAAAGGAAAAGCGACAATAAACACACAAACACATAAAATATAGCGTAAGTTGAATATAGAGTCGTATTGAAATTATGGGGATCATGAAAAGTAATTACCCATGCTAAAAATGAGCGGTAGACTGGAGATGGAAGAATGAAAAGGACGAACGAGGGTGAAAGGTAAATCAAACCTGATTGAAACGAAAAATAGCAGTAGCTAATGAATAGCCAATGAAAGCAATCTCCACACGAATAGATAAGACACGAAAAACACAAACCGTATGATTGACATAGACACATTGAAGACAGACAAAGCAATGACAATATGTGGCCAAGAAGATAACATAGACAAGGCGCAGACACTGTTCTTTATGCGAAAATGGCTGAGCCGACATTAACTTTTCTTTGAATGTGTCTCGAGGTGAAGGCGCAACAAGCATCTAACTAAAAAAAAACTGTACTAGTATATATAGAATTATATTTAAAAAGAAAATATATACAAACTATTATAAGGATAATGATAAATAAATTAAAGAAATAGTAGTCGAAACAAAGATAGATCTAGTAGACACAACAATACAGAACATGAAGAAAATAGCAACGAAAATTTACGACAGAAGTCTTCAAGGTTAACCCACGAACAGAACCTAAATATGGAAAAACAGAGAACGTGAAATGATTTATGTTTTTGCATAACAAATAGCAAATAACAAAAGTACTAGCGAAAGAAGACAATTCTTTGTGAACTTGACAGAGACGGAGCAAAGATAAATAAACATACCAACAATTAGACCAATAAACTTTCTAGATACATTTAACTGAACCAAAACAAAGAACTGGAAGCGAAAAAGGTATGGATCAGCTGCTGATTGAGAATCCAAAAGTGAAGTAAAAAAAACCACGGACGTCGGCGGAGGACACGAGAATCGAAAGTATTCGACGGCGCTGATATCTTGTATATGTACATATATATAAATATATATTGATAGACGTAGCGAGCAGAACAGTATCCTGTCGGGATCTCCCATTTCAATAAAAAAAGGCAACAAACAAATTATCAAACGTACCTTTTCGCACGGATCTTTTTCTTTCATTTGTTCTTTACGTCGGTTCCAGTATATATTCATTATGAAAAAAATGTATTTTAGTACGCATAACTAAAGACCAAGCTACTTTTTCCCTTTTAGCGTAGTGGTTACTCCCAGAGCTACATTCGTTCTATTATATCGAACTCGTGTGTTTCAGTTGAGTAAACAAAACATCCATTCGAATATTGTTGAATACGAGCTTCTTTGTTTTGCTAACCAATGTGGCTTGTGGTGCGTGCCAAATAACAGCCTATCTCCATTTCAGATTATCAGCTTGCTACAATCTTCCGTAACCTCTCTTCTGGCTTGACGATCTCTGAATTGCGCGCTGATACCAAAGTGTTCAGAATCAAGTTGACTACCATCGCGAAGCCTATGGTGGATGCTAAATGATCGACGAGAGAGCAGGCAATCTTCAGCTGCTAGTGTCGTCCTCAGCAAGCATATACATACATTCTTGTACTAAATAAAGTTCTAATAAATTAGGCTAGCTGTGTCATTTAATCCGAATGCACGAGCTTCTGAATCGGCACAGAAGACACTGGTTAGGAATTACGGTCACAAAGTTCTTAACACTGCACCCGTGCCCTTCGCATCTCACACATTCCTTGCACCTGCATTGTGAAGACATGATCTGTGTGGAGATATCAAAAAATGAGAATAAATTTCGGTTTATTCGACCACTATCGTCGTACGCACTTCAAACGTATATACGAAAAATTTAGTTAAGAAAACAGTGTTGCTTCTGCTGTATATGAATGGATTCTCTGTGGAAAAAAAACATGTAGCTGTACATTCATTAAAGTTATTTCGAGGATTGAGAGTAAACATGCATCATGTCAAGCAGATGAGAGCGCTGCGGCACTTGTATATTGCAGAAGATTGAAATGAAGAGTTTCTTATAGAAAGAGTAGCATGATCACTGACAGAATTACTGTCTACGTCTCGATTGTTTGTCTTTGTACCATGCTAAATTCGATCGACAAATCGACCACCGGGGGGTTTCATCTACCTAGCTGCAGCAGCGGCAGCAGCTGAATTGCTGGCGGAACACGGACTTCTGAGTGAAGGTGCCATCCTGCGCCCAGATCTCTTACTTAGCCACTTTTTCCCATTCACGCGACTTGAACCAAAGGGCCTTCCGCTGCCGAGGCCGAAAATCGACCCAGCCACTGGTCAGGAAGGTTTTCCCTGTCCAGTTTGTCACAAGGTATGTTAAATACTGTTAGCTCATCTTTGACAAGCTTTGCCATGTATGACATTAGGTCGTTTAGTATGAAATGCGACAGACACTAACCACGTCTATATATGGTTAATGTTTGTCGTTTAATATATTTTTTTATAACGGTGCGATTTTTGGCAATATTTTTTCTGTATTTGAAGTGCTCTTGAGACCGTTCATTCGGGTATTGATACTCGTATTTTTAGTAAGCAAATGGCAGTGACCCACGGAAAACCAGATAACCGAATGGTAGGGAATAACAGTGACGGAGGCAGTTGGCCGTTTTACTCGATGAAAGATCTTCTACTAGAAAACCGCGAGCCGATGATTCGAAAAGCTCCGGAGAGAGAGAACCCAAAATTCAATAACCTAAAAGACCCTCACCCCCTTCAAAGTTGTATCACAAAAAAAACTGTAGTAGAAGCCGGTCCATCTTAAAGTGCGTCCGTTTCGTGAGTGTGCGTAAAAAGTATGCACTTATTTATATTGATTAGATTGATGAAATTAACGAATTTGACAAATAAATGCCACATGACTTGGAAAAGTAATGGCACGTTACTCTTTGCTCTCCAGCCGTTACGGTGATCCATTCCTGTAACAGAGTTGATTTATAATAAAAAAAAAAAAAAACCGGGTCCCCTGCGATGATCGCGAATGGTCACATCAGTGAAAGGCTGCGATTGAACTGCCGGAATATCACCATAAAGCAAATGCATGGCTACAACAATATGGGGTCTATTTAGGGGGGTTTAAAGCTGGTTCTATCTATTACAGCTTAATGAGTACCGTTTCTTCGATTACGGCTGAAGTATAGTGCAGCAGTTAGACGAGATGATGAAAAAAACTTTGCACTAGGCAGCTAAGATTAGTGAACGGGGGTGCACCATTATCACCAGCACGACTCTGCTCGACCTCGCACTACGCGTATCACAATGGCCCTCTGTCATCCATTACACCTGCTAGGCGTTGCTTCCACCACTTTTTCTAAGGGCCTCGATAGGATCCTAATAGGAAAATTATTCAAATCCTAACCTATGAAAACTGCGTTTCAAGAGTTCATGGGCTCGTACCATAGACATTTAGAGCAGCGAGATAAGTATCTACCTAAATAGCAGAATAATAATGAATAAAATGGATGCATTCCATAAATGTAAGACGTGGAGTTTGGACCATCGCTAAACAAAAGGCCATTGCTACGCCATTAGTTGACAACCATTACTATCATCCAATATGAGGTGGAGTTAGCTCGAAATTTTGACCGAGTAGGAAAATGGCGTTCAGGAAATGCAAGGTGCATTTTCTGCAACATGTACTAATTTACGTTGGCAAGGGCAACACAGACAGCTCTATTTCTATTTAATTTTTATTTTAATAATAATTCTATTTAGGGGTTTCACGTCAAACAAAATAACGGCGTTTTATGATGTATCTTTGTTGGTGTAGTAATGTTTATAGCATTGGTTGTTATTCGTCTATTTCCACAGCATTCAATCTGTACAAGTGAATCTTTCTGACCACACAGATCGACTGATTTGTCGAATCATCCCATAGCAAAACGTATTAATAGTCACTGTCTTTGAATCAGTGATAGTTTTTGCACTAGAAAATGTGTTTCATATTGCCACAAGAACGTTAAGTAACGTTTTTTTTCCTGAAGATTCGTTTTTTTGGCCATACACAAACAGCTATTATCCCTTAAGCTAATTCCATTATTATTATGAATCTTCGACTCCCATCGATCTCCAGTTTGCCCTTTTAACTAGTATTTTGTCTCCAATAAACGTCATATCACTGCAGGTGTTCAGACTGCATAGTGTTATGACCCGGCACAAGAAGATCCATTCAGGCAAAGCCGAGTACGTGTGTGATCTCTGTGGTAAGGCCTTCGGAAGGTCCGACACTTTACTGGAGCATAAGCGAGGAGTTCACAAGATCTACAACTCGTGACGAGAGCTTTCCTACTGTAATTAGTTCTGATAATAGAAGATAAACATATATACGATGAAATGTAGCGCAACCATACCGAAAGAAGTAAAGGGAAGCGATTTGTGAGCATGGTTACATTTTCCAGAGGGGCTGTTTAGCTCACTAAGAAACTATCCTGACCTGTATTATTAAATAAGCAAAAAATTGTACATTATTACTGCTATACTGCAAATAGGAGACTTTACGATATCTTGTATGTACATGATAGAGTTCCGGATGGCTGATGACATTTGAGTTTGTTGATATAATAAGCCGCAGTTTGTACAAGCATGGAGACATGAGTCACATAACCCTCACACACATGACCACAGATCTATAGATATACACACAAAACACCATAAATATATACATATATGAGTACGATGATAATATATCTGACAGGAGTGACAAAGAGTCTGAGTCTGTTTTCAGCAAACGACACAGCCGTGTGTGATGTATCCAAAGTAGAAAGGGAACACTTGTGTAAGGCACAGAAATCACAATAACACAACCTCGACAACCGTGAATAGAGCAAAGCGATTCCAGGAACCTTTCAGCAACAATACTATACAACGTGTATAGTCGCAAAGACCCGTAGGAATGAAACCAGTGTAAGAATAATGCAGCCTTAATGAAAACATCACAAAAACAGTGTTTGTTAAGTAAAGTTGGTTATTAGGGCCAGTTCTCTACATCTTGTGAGAGATTTAGGAGCTTGGCATTCGATCCAAAACGAAAAAACAAAAAAAGATGATCGTTTCGACCAAGCAAATAGAGTAACGAATACCAAAAAGTTTTATATTCCTATTGTTGAAACATGATGGTGTGGAAATGTATTTATTACATGATCGATTAAATATACGACCACTATACGATTACGTAGGGTTATAATAATTAGTATTATAAAGCATTATGTGAGCCTGTGAACGTGTGAAAAGTAAATGGTGTAAGTAAATAGAAATATATTATTAAATGTATAAATGTTTATAATAATTTACATTGTGGCGTTCTTTTTTCTTCTTTATTGGTTGAGAATTAAGTAAGTCTAGGGTTCCGTAGTTAGGAATGTGCTTATGGCCCAATTATACGCTCAGATCCATGTCAGATGTCTTTCGGAATTGAATTGAATAGGTAACATTGCATTACGAATATTGTTGTAAAAGAAACTGACCTCGTATATGCAGCATGTTCAATACTTAAAAAAATTATGACATTCAATTATATATCTAAGAAGGCTGCTTTAATAAGCAAGCCTGGGTAAAAATAATCTTCAGCCTCATAGAATCCATCGTTACGTTGATATTCTGTCTGTGATCACAGTCGTACTGATTTTGCTGTGATCTACCTAGAAACTAGTTCGGTGATTAACGAGCCAGGGGGCTCAGATATCTGGGACTAGTTATTGGGGAACACCCCAGCAACCCCATTTAACAATCGCACCGCATACTGTTTCGAAGAAACATTAAACGACGAAAATTTGTAAAGAGTTTCAAGTGGAACCTCCCATCGTAGCACACGAGTTTTGCACCAGTTCTCTTTCTTACTGTTTTTCTGTTTGCAACCTTCCCTTTGTATAGGTTTGCTAGAGCTCTAGATCCAAGTCGACTATATTGATAAATTAGATATCTGGCACATATTCGAAAGAATAATATGAGAACATCGATACTCGCATAATGGCAGCCGTTCAAAATTTCAGTTTTTGAAAAAGACCGCATGGCCAAATGTTTATTGGATATCACGTAAAGTGCAAAAACAATTGGGTCCGTAACAGTGCAAAGTTCCTAGAAAAGTTAGTTGATTGAGTAAGTTGGGACCAATGAAGCGAAGTATAGTAATTGACATAATAAGCAGTCACAAATAGAGCCAATTCAATCAGGGCTTATTTTTGAGATTGAAGTTACGATCGAAGTCAAAACTAAGCCAGTACAATTATTACCGTTCAGTTATTTTCATCACTGGCCGGCCCTCACTCACAAACAATTCAAAAGCGTACTGGTTTTAAGAGTTTGAGCTGAACCGCCGCGTGCATTTGTTTCTCACTGTAAGGCGTGTAGTACACCATAACAGATCTATGGCTATTCTAGTGCTGTATGCTGCTGTCCTGGTAAGGACAATGGCCTTCGAGGCCTTTGACAAAAAAACGCACGTGATGATGGCCAGGTGCCGTGCTCAATGTCTCAATCAGGTAAGTAACTACGATCATGCTGATCGACCTAACCAGAAATTGAGATTACAACTGTCTGAGGAAGACTTCAAATTCGTACCTCTGCAAATGCCTTTTTATGACGGTATGTATACGTTGCCTTATGGGACTGAAGCCATCTGCGAGCTAAATAGCTCAACTCAAGGTTCATCAGTGCATAGGTTTACATATACTAATCAGTTCTTCAGAGGGGGTAATCTTCGAGGTGAAAGGCAGCAGGGAGCGTTATTTCGACTGTCGTCAACGGCGAACAAAAGTTGTACAAAAATGTACCCTGTGCCGAAAACAAGTTAATATTTTCCAAAGTTTCTCCTTTAGTCTGCGCGGCCTCGTTAATTTCGGACACCTGTAATGGCGGGATCAGAATGATTTTGACTACCTGAGCTCCGTATCTAGGACTTATTTCTGAATTAGCTGAGCTATCGAAACACTGGCATTATCGTAAACTGTATTTCTGAACCACATAATAGTAACTTCTTGTGCACAGTATTGAAGACGTTCGAACGAGAGCGTCCTAAGATCGTTACGGACAGAGCAATCGTCTGAAGTGGCGCCAAAATAACCTCATTTATCGTTTATCGATCATCTAGGGGAGATCCGAGCGCTAACTTAGTTACCGACAAACTTCATAAACTATGTTTTTTGTTTCTTTTTTTTTTCGAACAGTTCTATGTTTTTGGGTCGGAAAATAATTGCTTCGACGACGGCGAATGCTGGATGGTAAGATATAACATTATGGTACTTATTTTAACCATTTAATTCTAATCGCGCTATACTAGCGAGACCATAATTTTGCCGTAATTTGCATTTGTATTATGTACCGGTAAAGTCTGTTTGGGCTTATTTATCCATATCCGACTATACAAGTTCTTAACTGTAGATACCGATATTCTACGAAATAAGGTGAAGATCTCATAAAAAAAATACTATGCATTTTCAGTGCTGGGATTCCTGCAGTCTGGTCTACAAGAGATACAAAGCGTGGGCGCCCTTGTGTAATAATAAACACCTTTGCGTAAGTTATTATTAATATTATTAGATTTCGCTCACAAATGTTTGTTGTTTTGCGACACATTTTTCGTTATTTTAGATATTACATAAGTTTCTTCATCTATGTACTAAGTAGCACAATGGAAACAGTTTACCAGCGCGAGATTCAATACTAAACGGTAAAGTTCAGTAATGTAATGCCCACCTTCGGTTCTCCTTTTTGCACTTTCAAGTTTCCTGGTTGTCAGGAAGCATGCAACTTCCGTCGCTTACATTCCAACTACACCGAGACGACAAAAAATATGGACGTCCATCCCATGCCGCCACTAAAATATAGCTACAGAAAAGCGGATGATGCGATCCATTTCGACTGGTCAGTTTCCGAAACGAAGCAGATCCGAGGCAAGCCATTGGTTTACGTTCTGCTAATACTGGATCAACTTACTTCAAACTGGCAGCAATTAACGCAGACGTTCTACACGAACGTCACAATGCGGCGTGGACTTCTCAAGTTGTCATCAAAACTTCAACTAACTGCTTATAGCCCCAATGGCCAAGTAGGTCAGATAGAGCAATGGTGTTCTGACTTTGATTTCCATAGCGAAAACAGCAGAGAGACCCTTCGGGACGAAGGATACCTCGAAGATAGCGCGCGTCAACGTCACCAAGGCGATGTTTCGCTTGAGTTAGAAAATCACCGAAGTCAATGGATGCCCGTACTTCAGGCTCTGCGCCATTCAACTAAACATCTAGGTGGAATTGATGCTGTCCTAAGCTGGTCGCGTGTATCTTATGACGCAGATATTCGGTATGAAGTTCAGTGGAAACGGACCGAGCAAGCGCTCGACATCACCGGACAGTTGACAACATATAACAACGTTGGAGTTGTCACCCTGTGGCCGAACAGTATTTATCAGGTGAGTGTCCGAGCTTTTGTTTTTGGGTCACTCCGCCCTGTGGCCGAAAGCAAAACTCTCATCGTGGACACGGCCACACACACGTCGGGTTCACGCCCGCTAATCGAAACTTGCTCCGGTTGCATATCCCCTCAGTATATTATCGGAGTGGGCTTGTCGATCGCAACGATTTTCATCATCAGCATCTTTATGGCTGTTAGGGTTATAAAGAGGGTCTGTAGCCAGTGGCTTTCGTCGAACACCACACCAAAGACAAGCACATCTGTTTCGAGCAAATCGGGCAAGAAGCAGTCGCTTTCGAATAGACATGCGTCGGTGAAAAAGCAACTGTCAGCGTTAAGTGCTCGAATCTCTCAAGATTCTCGCAGTTCCACAGCCAAGCATGATAGGCTAGTAGAGGAAGAGGATCCATCGACTGTATTTGAAAAACGTTCAGACAATGACTGCAATATCTAATTGGTCCAGCACTAGCAGACAACAATTATCCATCGTGTCGGTCAGTGCGGAATTTGTTAATTCCATAATCATCGATTTGATCTATGTGCTCGTTTGTCTTTTACGGCATTGCTGAAGTTTAACTTGGCATCGGGACAGTCCTATTAGGTAGATCTTTTGCACCGCTGAAGATAATAACAAACAGATTTTTATAACATTATCAATGATGTGCATAGACGTAATTGTAAACACTGCTGTTAATCAGCAGCGACACATCCGAATAAACATCATAATTTCTATATAAATTTCCCCAAACCTAGCATTGTTTTTCACTTTAGCTAAAATCGGATAGAACTTATGGTTGCCGTCTCGATGAAATGTGTTCGATTGCGGTTTGTGTCACAAAAGTAAAGACCATATCTACCATTGGAAACTGTTGTCTCTTTTTTATAACTTAATTAGTGTCTAGGGCTTTAAATTATTGACTATTAACTAACTTTTATTTGAAGCATCTCGTTCCTTTAAGGCCCTTTGAAATCTTACTTTGTTTAAATGCTGTTAGGACACAGATTTTTTTGGCATGGTAATCGGAACTTAGACGAATTCGTTTTGACAGGTACAGCCACTGTTAGTCGTGGCGCATTTGTAACACACTCTATCACAAAGTGATATGTCCATGATAGTTATTCGGGCATACTTTGCAAGAAAAGCTCTATTCCATTTAAAGACTTGCTGCTGTAGGACGTAACATATTTAGGCAGGAAGATGAAGGACCAGTGCCATTGGAAGGCTGTTTGCCTTCCAATGGCACTGGTCCTTCATCTTCTGATGCGTCTGTTTTAAGGTTACGCTTTCAGGCGTCCATTTTCCAAGCAGACTTACCGACGTTAGAAACAGATATGGCCGTTAGTTTGTTTTACGCGATTATTATAACAGCTTATAAAGCGAGCGCATGTAGAACTGTGGTACTGGAGAGCAAAATAAAACTGGTTCAATGAAGGCGTCTGTATAGCAAATCTACGAATCACGCGGCCTAATATGTTAGTAATGATATCATGCGACATTGAGGGTTACGTTGAAAACTGATGTACAAACTCTATTTAACTTGTGTACAAGGGCTGCTCTACGAGTAGCTTCTACGTTGAAATACTTATTACTACTACTTCAGACTGCTTCGTAAATACTGTTATGAACTCTGTAGCATATTTATTTGTTACAATTTAAATCGAATATGGAATTTTCTTTAAGAAATGTCACCAGCCTTAATTTTTCGGGACTTTGGGGTACATATATATTCTACATGGCGTCGGCGTAGATAGATTAATAGCTAGTTTTGTTATGATTTTACAACCTGGCGAAGAAATACAATTAAAATACATTTTTGAACACGACAACTTATAAATTGTTCTAAGTAGAGCTAACTCCAAGATTTAAAACTCAGAATATAGGCGTGGGCATAAACATGAGAATGACGCGACCCTTCAACGCGACTAAACCTCAGTACATTGCACAGGCATCTAGCGATGACCCAGTTCTATTCAAAAATGCCGCCATGTTTGCTCGTAACGCACCAAAATTGGTTGTTAAGTTTGTTTTTGAAAATGTAGAGGAGAAATTCAAAAACATGTAGTGTTTGATGAGGCGTGAATCCAGCAATACACTTTTGAAAGCAAGTAAATAAAAGGAATGGATTAAGACAGCTACAGTCAACGAGTGAAGGTGGAAAAAACAGTTTCGTATTATCATAGCAAAGAGGGTGTATGGTTAAAACGACAAGTGTTGACAAAAAGGTATAAGTCGACTCCAAAAAAAAGTTGTTCTAATTTTTTTATTCCCGGACTCTGAACAATTTAGTGCAATGACGTATGTACCAAGAAGGTATAATATTTAGTTCCTGATAAGAGGTAACTGACCCTTTTCTTGACAGCACACTGGAAAGAAAAACATATCTAGCAACGCAGAGCATCGTGTGCTTAAATAATAGAAAAAAACAAGGTACACTCTGCCTGATGCTTAGGTTACCTTTCTATCTAACTATTTTTTAACGTTGTAATAAGTAAGCGCGTTTTTAATTATTTTCCTTGTAACCTCATACTGTTTGCTTGTTTCTATGTACCACTCTAGAGTATTATTTGCTTTTATCGTTATACTTCAAATGAAATTTCATGTCAAGTTCAGCTTTTAAAAATTGATGTTTCTAGTCGAAGATATAATTTTGGTACCTACGCTATGTTCTTCCTCATTGAAGCCAAATATCTGTCGAGGCAGGCCGAAACGTCTACACTGTGTACAGCGCGCCCTATGTAACTATGGAAACTGCTTGACTAATACTACGACAGGTAGGTTTAGAGCTGGGTTCTGCGATCTGAAAGGCGTACGTTATTGAGATTCAATAAGTCGTTATCAACCCTGAGAGGAGATATATAACTCGCCAATCAGGTGAAAACGCGGGCTGTAACTACTCAAATATCGTAAAGCATCTTAACTCTATGAAGTTTAATCAAGGCTCAAAGACCCCGGTTCCCCACAGGCTGGATAAAGCTCACAAAAAACGCGCTTTTCATGGGTCCTCAACTAAAGCCGTAATGAAAAGTTTATACTCACAGTTTTTTTGGGTGACAAGAAGTTATGCCTGCATGTCAACTTGAAGTAGCGAAAGAGGAACCCTGAAAGGTACGCGTAAGTCTAGAGTTAAGCTAATTATCCGGTCCAAAAACACCATGATTTGCGCTTGATGGGACTGGATAGGGTTCGTATTTGAAGAAATATTTGAGAAGAGCAAGATGGTTCACACAAATGTTTAAATAACCCAGTTGCATTGATTGAACGAACTCATCTAGTAGAAATGAGCCGACATACAATTTAAAATCATACTTCTTTATTACAATTATATGCTTCACATAACACATGTCGTTAAGGCAACCCTGCAAAATCTCAAGCGGATCGTTTGCTATGCTCACCGTATTCTCCAGAGCTCAGGCACCTTTCGCTGGCATATTAAATTTAACAAAGCAAAGGATCTCAAAAACTGGCAGTGGATGAGTCTTTCAACGGCGGGCTTGGATATTTTCGGCGGGAAAAAATAGATAAATTGGGTTAAAGAGCGTCACGGAGAGTAGTCAATCAATTTATTGCTAGAATTTGGATATAACGCTGCAGGTGAAAAGCCGTTCTTATTTATGTTATAACTCACATATATATTGCATGGTGTGTCTACCGTTATTGGTAATGGAAAAATACCATTGACCAGTATAATTGTTCTAGCAAAACATCTATCGGCGCCGGAGGAAAGCGACGCAATTCATCCAAGAGGAAGGAAAAAACATCGCAGAATAGAGGGAACTACATACAGCTTAAGCGACAGGTAACCCCTGAAGTGCACTCAGCTTAGCGCAGCTTACGTTTAAAGCGAAAGGCTCCTTCGGAACTACTAGACATGGTTTGGAATAAGTGAAAAAATCCGTACTACTCTATGCTGCTTCGATATATATGATTATTAATAAGCAGGAGAGCAGAGAGACCTTGCTTGCGTACCTGCAAGTCTACGACCCACCCGACCTACAGACCCCTCAGGATCAGTACCATACCAACATGACAAAAAGAAGAGAAGCACAGATGTACGTATGCGTATTATGCGCGTCAGGTGAAGCCAATGGGTATAATAATTTGTATTTGAACTTGAAACCTTTCGAAAAGAGCGCACAGAGTTACTGTGAGGTACGTCTTAGGCCTGGCTTTAGAATATTGCTGACTATATCCTAGAATCTGCAGCAGAATAGGCCATATTAACGAGTACCTTCAAAAACCGTCGTGCCTGATTCCTACGTCAGACGCGAGAAAACGCTCATAGACAAAAGAAGCTAATTATTGATTTTCTAATTGTCCATATTCATAGATATAAAGGTGTCATAAGATCTAACTCACATCTTCTTTGTAAAGGACCTGAAAATACTCCTTGGAAAACACAGGCTGATCTACCTATCTATTATCGTTAATGTGCGATATTAGCTACCCATGCAACCACTTATAATAATTGGACCTAGTAATTGAAAAACTCGAATGTCTTTTGTAAGAAAGATGGTCACATCGAATAAATCATATACAAATACTATTTTATATTTTTGGTAAGAAATTGTAGAAGACTTCAGGAAATATTTTTGGGTGCTCGTATTTACCTACGTACATTGCTCATAGTAAGTTTCTATTCTAGAAATATGATGACAGAAGGGATAAGTTCATGGGCTAACGTAGATAGGTAAAGTGCATTCAAATGGTCTGAAAAAGTATATCAGAGAAAATAGAAAAATTACTTTGAAAACAAATTTAGTGAAACTGTTTCTGTTCGATGGAGAACCATCGTTGTAGAAACCACTTTGGTGATACTGCTCAATATTGAAATGATGAATGGGTGTTCTCACAAAGCTACCCCAACAGAGGTCATACGTATCCCCGTAGTTATTCTAAAATGCTTTTCCTGCCTATATCCATCTGCAGACCAATTGTTGTCTAGCATCGGACAGTGCTTTCCTCCCACTACAAATTTTTGTGGTTGTTCTGTACGACAAAAGAAGTTCCAATTCTCGATCTGCCTAGCTCAGACCATGTCGAACTAAAAAGCTCTAATTAAACCCAATTGTGCCCTGCCTGACCCAAACTGCCAGCTCCACCTCAACGCTGCAGTTACCTGTGTCTTACGGACACCTTTAGCTCAGTTATACGTTTCCATAAACTACTGCGGGACATGAGTTTGTGCAGTATTATGTGCGAAGGCAGACTGTTCTGATGCAGGACTCGAAGACTCCTGTTACAGCCGGTGTAGCTGCCTTGTTTCTAAATTATTCCTGGTGCCGAGGGGTATACTGCTAATGAATGCTTCTGATATGTATAATCGTTTAACTGCTCCTGAAGTCGATCGTTATTGTTGGAACTTAGATTTTTAGCCACACTCGAATGGCAAAGATGTTACAGACATTAAATCACCTCTAGGATAGGTGCGATTTATTGAATTTCTTCTATTTACCGCTTATTATAATTACAGTGAACGCGAAAACCTATAACATTCAACTTTTTGTTTCTGATTCCTGAACCGTTGTTTTTTTCAATTCAGCTTTTTTTTTTTTATTTGTCTTAGACTATTTTCTACAAATAGAGGCTTAAATTTTCAAATCGTAAGTTTTTGCTGCGACTCCACGCAGGGGCCTTGTCGGCACCTACTCTTATTTTAGGATACCTGGGCCATAAGCGGTTCATTTTAAGGAGTTCTGCTATTAATTGATTTGTACAGGGAGTTTGGCCTTTGCTCATGTTATGTATGAATTTTATAAAATTCCTACATTGTCGACTTCTCAATCTATCCACGTTAAATCGTGAACTCGATGGGCAAGTGTTATGAAGTCGATGAAGTGGAGATTGTATTACCGATCAATATGGAAGATCTGGCCGGATAATAAACAATCGTTGGGAATAAAAAGCAATTTGTAGAACTAGAACGGTAACGTCTCAATCATAAATACTACAAAAAAATAGTGCAAAGTTGGTCTAAATCATGATAACGAAATTTGATGTTGAACGTTTTGCAGAATTTTATTCACTTAATTTGAATTAAAATATGCTTTATCTAATACGTGCATCGAAAACGGATTGTATACGTGTTTTCTCAATTTTTTATTAAAAGTAAAATACACTTTGTTAGGTGCTATAGAGCAGCAGTACACACTCCCAAAGCGACCCTAGAAAAGGTCATTTTTTTTTAGACGAACGTACCTCTGGCGGAGTTTTCGCACAATTTTTTTGGAAGGTTGTAATGCTAGAAGTTATCTTGTGGTCGCATTAGATATTACTACTCAGAAGAGCTTTGTATCATCTTAGAGAGAGAATGTACCCAAATTGCTACGGCTACAATAGCAATCAGTACGCTTATTCTGTCCAAGCCAAGCGCAGTTAGTGTTGAACTTTGACAGGTTCTGTAAGCGTCGGTGCTGAACCAGCACCTCTCCGTCAGCCTGGGCCAGCGAGGTGAACTAACCTTTCCCCACATAATGCTCTGAACTACCCTCCATTTATGCGTACCATCTCTTGTCGACTAAGAGAGGGCAACGCGGCTAGTTAAGAGAAGTACTGCCGTTCTCTAGGCCAGCCACGATTCCAGAATACGGCGGCCATCTATCGTTGCGTCTACGTTACATACGGCGATCGTATCATGATAGTTTCGCGCTCGAAAGCAACATCAATACGAAGAGCTAGGGAATGTCGTAAAGCGGCCCCGGGATAGGAGCTGCGTTCTGGTTTTCCATCTAAATCGTTGGTGCTTATCGTCATCGATGCCTTTGGATAGATGGAACGCGATACCACGCGATAATCGGCCATGCGGATGCTTCGTCAAGCTACATTCGCCATGGCGGTTCAGAGGAGGCTGTTTGTTCTGCTGCTCTTCACCGGCCTTGCCCTCACGGCACCAAACGATGCTAAGTAAGTAGGTTATGTACCATATTACGCCCTGCCATAGCTGCGTAGACTACTATATGGTTCACACATACTAGCTGTGCGGGTCATAATTAGAAATACGTTCAGCTGCTGTTATGATGTTTAACTTAGATCTATCCAGTGGTTTTACCCTTTTAAATCGTTACATATATTTGTAGTAACGTAATGTAAATTTACTGTTTGGGGCATTTTATTCAGGCGGAACATCGGATTAGTTGAAAATAAATATGTGTACATATTAGCATGTCAGCTTATATTTAATTATTCAACTTAGGCATCGTAAAAGCTGTACATGTGCAAATAAATTGATTTTTTACTCGACTTTTCGGCCACCTCGTTCATCACTCAAGTAAATGAACATCATATTACCTATATTATATTCGTTCTGCTCTAATTTGACTATCTTATATATA
>NW_019211460.1:34527718-34672633 GCF_002443255.2 Varroa destructor | reverse complement strand
TATATATAGCCGCTCCTATAGTCATCTGCTCGATAGTTAACTCGAGTATCAATAGTGAGAGTGCCGTCAAAATTATTTCACAAGATATTGTTACTAAATAACAGAGATTTTCATTAAGATAAGACCGAAAGTGGGGGGTTTTAAAGCATGTTGAAATCGATGACGTGATCAATGGGAATCTTTCTATTTTTATCCGTGTAGTAATGGAGCAGAAATTTATGAAAATTATGAGGCTGGCCGTTGAGAATTTTTGCGCGAGTAAATTCAAATCGTTCGGGTATTTGTGAGCAACGACGATAGTTGATAAGTGATACTGTTATTGTGATTTAAAAGTCTTGTGGCCGTTTTCAGTATCGGGGTGTACCTTAAAAGGATCAAAATGTCGACAGTGTGCTTAGGTTTGCATCGTTTATGTCCTGTTTAGTATTAGCTTCATTTCTTTAGCATTAAAGCGTCAACTCAGATGCTCGTAATAAGTAATGGTAATATCACACAGAACTACCTGATTAAATGAAGCAGTAGCCAGTTGTTAGCTATATAATAACACATATCTAGGTAATGTCGTAGCAATACTAGCCTTGACTTTTGTCGATCAATAAAGAGATTTTTAATTGAAAATTCGTTTGCGTAGCAACGATGGCTTTTCGTCAACGGAAGTAGCCACGTTTCCGTTGATCTCGGTGGAGGGATCGAAGGGCCTAAGGACTGATAATGCTCAGGTTAACGACGAGAGTTTGGATCCGTTCCCCAAAACAAAAATGGCCGAAGCCCAAGGACGAGTAGGACCCGCGTAAGTTCTCACTCTCCAACATAGTCGTTTATAGCAATGATAGACCCATGGATTCTGCAATTCGGAGAATAAGGCCGACGCTTATAGAATTCGTCTTAGTTCCATAGTTAATTGTACATTTAAGGTTATCCTTTGCACATGCAAAATAACCTTGTCAATAAGATACGACTAAAAATAACATCATCGACGCTTTATCATTGGAACAAGGAGAGTCGAGTTAGCGCTGCGACTGTGCCCTAACAGAACGGATGATCCACCTACAATGCTAAGATGATAAGGTACTAACAATTGAGTGTCGCATGCAGTGAACTTCCCGCGAAGCCGAGAGCTCGTTCATATCAGATTGCGGCGCACGCTAAATTCGTGGTAAAAGGACGCACTGAGACTCTGCATTTCGGCCAAGAGCCTACGAAACCATCATCCCCATCCAGGTGGGCAAAATCGTTATATAGTTCCGCCGACGGCAAAAGGTTCCACGAATGTGACATTGTCGAAAACCACGTTCTGGTCAGTATATTCACACATGTTAATAACGATATGCGATTGCTCGCAGTCTGTATTCAGTGGGAGACAAACCAGCGCTCGAAAACCTGAACAATGTAAACGAGACCTAACCATCAAAGAAGGTAATCATTATCATCATACAAATGCAAAAAACAAAAAGATGTACGTAAAGGCTTAACATGTATGGAGCTATTCGATTTGGCAGCTGATTAACACTTCGCTAAAATGGCCCCCAAACAGCCTCACCGTAAAGCCACAGCAGCCCATCTTTTAGCCACCTAAATCTTGTAGTCGGAATATACTCAAGACAAGCTAGCCAGCCAGCCAATTTTGTATTAGCTATCTATGCGTATGTTTCTAAGGTAATATATAGAATTTCTCTTTATTTAATTTTACGCTCGAACTTTTTACGCGGGAAATTTACGCTCACAACTGAATAACAATTTTTCAGTTTTGTGACGGCAATGAAAGGGGCAGTTAGATTTGGCTTTAATTCAGTGTGTGTTACATCGGGCCTCACTTGAGCGATTTCAGCCAATGTTTCCTAGCCGTAGTGCCAATAACGAAATGCGCGTGTCTCTCTAGCGATACTTCTCACGCTTACGTTAGTGTACAAATTACATTCAAACACAGTTGGCCGCGACCATTTAATCGCTTACTCAGAGCTATAATGAACAATATTATTCTCGATATACGCAGACTGATCGACGCTCGCGTATTTGACCCTGCGTGTTATCGGACGTTTCCTTGCTACAGTATAATAATTCTTGCATGAAAGTGGTTTTGTCCGAAGAAAAATAGGCTTTCTTCCGTGACAGATTGTTCTAATCTTCTTTGAGTATCGTGTGCTTTGTCATTATCCCAGGACCTCATCACTGTTCCGTGCAAGCTGTAACTAAAGTATAGCCGCTTATCCTACCTGTATTTGGGAGGTTATCCTGTCTTCACTCTTCCTTTTTCCTTGTACAATACCGTGACTAAGTACGTGTACGAAAGTTCACTTCTCCTTACGTACTGCGGTAACTTAAACAGGTAGACTTACGGCTACAAATAGAAAAGTGCTGATTTGAACTCGCGTCAGAGACATATCCACTCAAGTTGTCGCTCAATGAACATTGTTACTAAAGCGAACTCGTTCGTTGAAGAGCCAAACATAAAAGCAGTATGACTTCGAAATGGTGCTACCTATGTTCAGGTCATGATATAACCTGAGAAACACCCGTATTGGGGATTAGCGGCGTCTGTAGTGATATAATCACGAGAAATGATAGCAATATTCATTACTTGTTTACTTTGTATAAAAGGGTCAAAAACTTGAGCTAAAATTGCACTCAGCGTTTTATATTTTAATGCTGTATGATGAGCCCAAAATGACCTCAGAAGCTCGATATTTTCACTAACCTCGTTGTACAGACTCGCTCTAGGATTTGCGAAGGAATGTTTGTATTAAATTCTTTTTTACTACAGCTGACTATAGTTCAGAAGTTTCAAAGGAACTTTGTCGGCGTCCATTTTCTTGATCTCCAGAAACGGGGTGAATACCTAGTGAAGAATTTCTATATTTTTAATAGACAGTAATATCAGTACATTTGGTGAAGTATGGCTTCAGATACAGTCATCAAGGCAACGATATTTGTGAAATTTTTATTTTCAGTTACGCTGAAAGCTATGACCCACAACCGCCTGGTAATGCAGTCAAGTCACGCGTCTACACGTCCACGTTCAAGCCGCACAGTCTTGCCCACGGGAGCCAGGGTGCACCGTGGCATCCGCCACATACTTACGAAGCTTCACCTACTCAGACTTCTGGCGCCTCAAATACAAATGCCTATGTGCCGGTTTCAGAAAACCAGCCTGCACAGAGCCCAGCTCTTACACTAACCCCTGGGCCAATCCACAGCACTGGCAGCAATCCAGATCACAAGCAGGTCTCAAAGGAGCAAATCTACAACTCCGCACCTGGTTCACAACCCATTTATGCCCCTGCGCTGGACGTGAGACCTAACCACGAACTGGCTCCGCAGGTTCAATCTAGTTACCACGCGTTACTGCAGGGACAACTTGATTATGAAAAGAAACCACAGACCTCTTCTGACTATGATTTTGCCCCACAAGCCCAATCCTGGTATGAATTATTACCACAAGCCCTGCCTAAATATGGTCCAGGTCTGTACGTCCAATCTAGTTACCAAAAGGACCCGCAAACCTCATATAACCGTGGTCCTACTCTACAGGTCCAGTCTGGCTATGGATCGTCACCGCAAGCCTCATTTAACTATGGACTAGGTCCACAAGCCCAATTCGGGTATGGACCGATACCGAAAGCCTCATCTAATCACAAAGTAGCTCTGCAAGGCCAACCTAGTTACGAAAAAAAACCACAAATCTTGTCCAATCATGGTCCTGCTCCACAGACTCTATCTGGGTTTAGATTATCGCCGCAAGTTTCGTCTAACTTTACAACAGCTCCGCAGGGCCTACTTAATTACGCAGAGGAATCACAAGCCTGGTTAAACCATAGCCCTGTTCCAGAGGTCCAACCAGGAAATGGATCATCTAAGTATGGACCAGCTTCACAAGCCCAATCCGAATATGCATGGTCACCGCAAACCTCTCCTAATTATGGTCATACGTTGCATACTCAGTCTGGCCGTCAAGAAATACAACAGTCTTCTTTTAATTTACAGGCTCAGTCTAATAACGGAGCGCTTTTGGAACTGTCAGCTAACCAAGCAATTAATTCACCAGCTCGCTCAGGTTATAGAGCGGTACCACAAGCCTCGCCAAACTCTGGGCCAGCTCTACAGCTCCAATCTGTCTACGGAGCAAGGTACGGGCCAGTTTACGAAACTGGGTCGAACTATGGGCCTACATCTCAACAGGAAAATTATGGCACTTTGAGTCACACAGTTTTGGCCTATCAGTCAGCTTTACAGGGACATGCTCAGCCCGCTGTGTCTAACTATGGAGCTGATCGCCAGCCTCAAGCAGTCTCCGGACGAGCGTCCAAAATTCATCCCACTTCCACGCCAGACATCCAAATTCAAGGAACCTACGTCCGTACTCCGCCGACTTATTACGGCTATGGTCCTCCATTTCAGACACCAAGAAGATACGGTCTTGCCTACCAAAGTCTCCCAAGCTATGGATATGAACAAGTTAATCACGCAGGTGCTCCAAAAATTTATGAACGTCCGCCACAGATTGGTACGCAGCATTCGATAGACCCTATGCAAGGTTATCTTCCTACTCTCCAAGATCACTTTCAGCCTACCAACACTTTTAAAAATGTAATGGAGCATAGCCCTCAAGCAGGTCATGTGCAGGCACAGCCTATGCTGAATTTTCGGGTCAACCATACTCAATCCCAATCCGTACATATGGTTCATCCTGGTTCTAATCAGTTTATTCCCATACAGAGTCTCATTCAATCTAATTACCGTCAGCTCAAGCCCGTGCAGGGACCTCAAGCTGGTGGTGTTCCGTCATCGAGCAGCGACCAGCTTGCCCAACCTGCTAAGTTCGGAGGCACTCCTCATGACTTCCATAATTCGCCCATAGATGACTTCATTCAAACTCGCCATCCGTACATGGACGGCAAACCTCATGCCTCAGAAGTGACACCTAGGCCTTCCACTGCCTCGTTCCACCTGCCGATTGAACATGCCGTGGTAACGCTGGAAGTACCAGCGCCTCAACAGGGTTACGGCACGCCGCGGAAAGTCTCTTATGAACCACAGGCACATACTCAGAATACTGACTACACGCCCCCCAATGAACCGGATAAACAACAAAATCAGAAATGTACGCCGAAAATAAGTTCTTTATAGGGTATATTATATTCATCTGGCTGAACACCCACAAAAAAATTTTTTTTAAATGCTACACAGAAACAAATAGTAAGCACGTGAGCGGCGTGTATATATTCCGTGGATGTTGTACAAACTGTTATAGCTGAACCAAATGGAAGCTTTTTAGAAAGCGTTTGGATAGCTATTTCAGCCTTTGAAACTGTGTGGGTCACAGCGTGAATATGGCATATTTAATTTCTACTCAGAACAAGCCTCATATATTTCTACGATTTCAGCGGATGATAATGCACCGGCAGAATCGGATGAGGTTCTTCGTGAAATGCCTCAAGAGAGCCCTGATCAAACGTCTGAAGAAACAAATACAGAGGGCCCAGGCCGAATTGAAAATCAAACGCGAGCGGATGATGCAAAGCGTGATCCACCGGTTAGTCACTCCGATCAAATAGAAGAACATGGAGATACTAAACCTGACGAAAAACCCAGAAGTAAAAGTAGACTTGCTAGCGCCAACGATAAGTCTAATCGACCTGCTCAGACGTTCCACAAAAGCTATGAACCGCCCACGGAACATAACGATACAAGGTATAGTGCCGACAATCCTTTGAAATCGCCTGATGATCTATCATCCGAAAGAACCATTCATAGGGCTACCTGACTCAAGTTAACCCAAGTTAACAAGTTGGGTTAAACTAGGCTTTTCGGTTATGAACGTAAACATGAAAGCATGAATTATCATCATAAACTTCAAAAGAGCGGCAAGTCTCAGGTGGCTTACATGGCTAGCGAACCTTCGATGGTAGCGACATTACTGAACTTTTTTGAACCCCTTTTTTTAACTTCTTGATTCTAACGCACTTCAGATCCAGCGAGGATTCTGCAAACAAACATAAACATATTGGTCTACATTCTGCGGAAGAAATTCCTGAACACCTCGTTTACATCATGTATGTTCGACAGCAAGCTGAAACACAAAAGGAAAAACTGCCCACGAGTCCGCAAGGTGAGTATTGGTTGAAAAGTGCTTCTATAGAATTTTTCAGGGTGAAAATAGGCTATAGTGGAGCGGAATTGTGTACTTATCTTTATTCATAGAAATATTCCAATCTGCAGTATTAAAACGTCCTAATGACATCGAAAGCATATGCAGCCTTCCTATACTTTGGGCTAGTCGGGCTGCTACTGAAAACTCTAGGCCACTCATGAATTTTCAAGGAAAGGAATTGGATGTAGTTAGGAGTATATCGTTTTGAATAGCTCATCGGTTTGTCATCGCAATAGTACCACCTGGTCAACAATACTTGTTTCTGAATCAAAAAAGTTTGCACTTTTTTTCGTTGAAATATAAAAAAAAAATCGCAATTTTTAACTGTCAAATGAAAAAAAAATTATAAAAAGCATTTAATTACAAGATTTAATAATGTTCATGTTAACGTGTATCTTGTATACAAAAGTAAATAAAAAATTTATCTGTCAATAATCTTACTTCGACAAACTAGTTTGACTGAACATTATTTTTTTTTATTACAGATACTATAAACCAATCCTAAGGGTTTAATTCAGGAACCCAGAAAGCTCATAGAGTATGTCCGATGCTGTGCACCTAAACGAAGTGTATATATATATATATATATACATCTATAAATACATCTGCGGAACACAAGGCCAACATCAATTTTTCAGTTTGTTAGTTCGTTTATAATGTTGAATTATTTTCTTCTCTAAGACAGTGAGTTTGATGTGATAAAATAAGAGGACGATGTAATAAAACAAGGTATGTTTTCAGAATCAGTCGCTTTCTTTTGTTTCTTGTGACAGTTCTCACTTGAAATCTAGATCGTCGATGAGAAGGCATTTGCCTAAGCGTGGGTCAAAGTCCAACAAACAGTATGAGACAGTGTAATGTAACCGCTTCAAATGACATAATTGTATTCACGTTATTTCGGTACCAGTCGGCCATCAGCCTATAAAAAAAAAGGCCCAACATTTCCCGACTGTCAGATCAAAGTTACGTGCTCTTGATTCCACACAAAATCATGGAATTTATAAATCATTCACACCGCACTTCCCATTTGTTCGTAATCAAAGTTGTCACAACGTCGATTTGTAAGTTACTTGCCGCGGTATTCATATACGAGTATGGCTTCAACGTCGATATTTAAAATTTTTTCCGCTCAAAAATGCGGAGAACCGTTAAGATTTTTTTACTTTTATATATATTATAAAAGTTCTTCATTTCTTTCATGGCGGCTTATGTCGTCATTTACACACGCAAGGCGGTCAGCCGACCGTAATGCGTATCAGCAACACTGGACAGACTAAACCTCAAACATTCATATATACCGACACGCGAAGAATGTTCTTGCGATGGCGGACGTGTCAATTTCGAAATTTTTCGAGGAATTCCTGTGCAGTGTGTGGGGTAGCTGAGTGGTATCCGTGTCAAGTGGAAGCCAAAAAGTCACGTCTGAACTGAAGTCTTAAGGGGCGTGACGAACGATGCATAAAGCTGAGGATAGCAACACAAGAATCTCGGCTTCGATCGGAAATATCGTCTTCGCGATTCACGGTACAGTGGTATCATGTACTGTAAACAATCCTGGAAGATGATACGACGAGAAAATAGCCTTCTCATGAAATGCTAACGCATTTCTATGGCACCGATTTGTGACATACGAATGATGAACATTGTGACAGTAAGTATTTAGGTGATGAAGTTTTATGTTCAGTTCAACTAATTAGGGTTCCTCGCTTGTGGGGACTTAACGTAAGCGGGCATGCCAATCATGAGCTTCAGAAGTAGGACGAAGACCGCCATATTTTGGTCTTTTTTCTTATATGCTAATAATAATGATCGACATCAGTATTGCGTTAACGAAGATACGACTTTCGTTATAAGAGCTATAATTTAAATGCTAGGTCGCCGCCATTCACTAACTAGGACATACAATGCGCACATTTGGCGCTAGAAGTACTTGTATTTTATTGCGAAATGGACCTTGTGGTGATGCTGTTTACGACTCGGGATAAACTCTGCATCTTCGTACGTGTGAACCACCTGTTTGGCAGGTTGCACGTGTCACTTTGTTCTTCGCTCATTATAACGTACCGACTAAATATCACAATGAATTTTAGTAAGATGTTTAGTGGCAATTCGTAGTAGGAAATACGTTCCTATACGTAACTTGTTTTTAATATTTTTTTATTATCACATCCCTTTTAACTTTTCCTGCAGTCAGGCTCGCAACTTGTACCATAAAAATTATGTTATCGATTACTTTATTACGTGAACCTTTCGTACTTCGTTAAAGTTTTACTGACATTGTTAATGGCCGTTGAAGCAGAGACTTTGCAACCATTTTAGTATTCTGTAATATTTCAGTTACCTTTTTTGTGATCTTTCCGCCTGTCCAGTTGATATTCAACCGGATTAACTTTAATTTTCAAGCTGTAATAATATAGACATCAGGCAGAATTTGTACACGTTCAATGCACTACCCATCATCTACTTATAATTTTTGGGTTCGCCTTACACTCTGTTTCTGTTTCACTGAAAATCTGTAACCCATCTTCTACAGGCGATATTTATAGGAAAGATTCGGCGACTGGGAGACTTTATGGTAGATGCAATTATAAATAGAAAAAAGCATTTTATGCAATCACTTATTCGCCTACTCGTAGCCGTATATTAGACATGCGTAGGACGATAGCTTTTACGAGGCCTGATGTATTTTGGCAGTTTTGGCCTATATAGTTGATTGTCTACTTAAAGATGTTTTTAGCATTTAATTTTCACGACCGCGATATTCAGGCTCCTTACTTAATACGTGCACAATCAAAATGGTGCAGAAATGTTACGTAGCGTAATGTTCGGCTAGTTCATCTACTTGGATTTTTTGGATAAACCTTCTTACTGTTGTTCATTTTGGCTGTTATTCACGAACGAATAATGATGAGAATTTAGAAGTCTGCGGCAAATTCTCAATAAATGCCGATATGTCGGAAAGCACCAAAAGCTAGGAACAATTTCGAAAATGATTACTAATTATTATTACCAATTTTGTTTTCGAAAAAGGGATAGTGGAGCAGATTTAAGACGATCTTGGTCGACAAAGTGAAAGAAAAAATTGTTTTAGCCTTTCAATAAATCATCATTGAAAGTCTTCCCGATGTATAAGAAATATAACAACACTGTCGTGTGGGATATGAGTAACAATGAAACGACAGGATACTTACAAAATAATTTTTTACATTAAAGATAACAAAATAAGTTGACACGCATTGGTATGTCCTCTTGATTAATCATAAGCAGAGCTACTGAACTGAGATGTGATGAATATTCTAAGGTTCACGCAATGGCTTCTATCCAAGAAAAACGTAAAAACTCAAACAACCCGAAGAATATCGATTGCAAAAATTTTTTTTGGCTCCCTTAAGAAGTCCTTTAGGTAAGATGTATTTGTCGATCCTAGTTCTATAACAAAAAAAAATTAATGAATGAAATTTTAATTGAATGAATGAATGAAAAACGACGTCTTACTGAAAATAACGGATTAGACAAACTTGGTCTTATCAGGGGATAAGCCGTGGATTCACAGGAAATTCATAATTTTACGCTTTTCTCTAAATTTCATCACCTTCTATATGCACACAAAAACTAGCCATAAGCTTGAGATAGTCTTACCATAAGTTTGTATCAAACTTAAGATTATCTCAAAAAAAATGTTTAGCTTGTGCGCAAACTTATGCATTTGACTTTATAATAAATATATTCGGTTCTCAGTCAAGTACAATAATTAATATTAATAATAATTAATAATAATCAATCATGAATCATTTTTGTTCACCACTTTTCAATTAAGCATGCTTATGGGCCATAGAACAAGGGCCACGAGAGCACCACTAATGATCACCTAAACTTCGTTGTTCTTTAGTTCTTACATGCCGAAAATAAACATGAGCGAGATTATGAGACCTATTTTAAATATCGTGTTAGATCACCATACCACTACACCGTACTGTAATTACCTGCCAAGTTTAACCCTTGCCAATAAAAATGAAGTTTTATCCCAATTTTTATTATCTTCCATTTTAGTACGATATAGTGGACGTTTATCAGTGTCATCTGCCTATAATTTGTGTGTCTACACTGATAATTGAAACAACAGCATTAATCAAATATTACTAAATTGACGATCGCACATTTACTTTATCGCAAACTGGTAGGTGAAAACGTAACGTTTGTGTTTGCGATAGTCAAATAGGTCGCATGACCTTGAGTGGACCGTCAGGCCGCCGACAGACGCTCGTTATAGATCCAGCTCCATTCCGAAAAAACACAGCGGTCAACCGCATAAACAGCCAGGAGCTGTGCTCGTAAGGAATCGGTGAGACGAGAGGTTATCTTTGCAGATCTAACAGACGGACCGGATGCATTCTGCTTTCGAAAATACAGAAGCACCAAGTAGGGCGGCCGACCGCACACGAACCAGGACGGCTAGAAGACTAGCTGCAATAGGATGTAGCTTTACACTGACGTACAGAGAGTCAGTACATGGTGGGTTGACTGAAGCTAGTACACAGGACTGGGTGGGGAGCTGTGGAGGCGCCAAGGGATCCTAAGGGAAATCAACGGCAACGCATGGCTGCTTTCGAAGAACACCATCCACACAGGGAGAAATAGAAGCAGAGTTCTCTGTCGCTGTTGGCAGTCGGTCGGTCAGTGGTCCAATGGTCCCCAGAACTCCCAGCTTTCTAATTGTGTGTGTGTGTGCGCGCAGTGGTGGATCCGCTACACAATGGCAATGCGGTTAGTCTAAAGGACAAGCAGGAGACCTAGGGGAAAACTTACTTTTTGGGGCAAGATGTTCGACAGAAATAGTTGCAGGATGACCATCCCATTCAGTTGGTCAGATACAGCTACAGGAAAAGAAAAGGGGCACAGTAGCCGGCAAGAGCCCAGGCGGTTACGATGGATGTCGATGTTAAGTTGGTTGACTAATCAGGAACGATTGCCCCTTTGCTACTTTTGCTCCTTGCCACAGCTCGCGGTTACGGGTTCCTGCTCCGGACACTGAAGCAAAACAGAGCAGGGCCCGACAAGAATGACATGGTTGTATTATTGTGCCACTGTACAACACGTTTTTTCGACTTACACAGAAGGCTGACGTCAACTGTAGTAGGTCTGTATTGGCTTGTGCCGCCGAAGCCACCTCCAGTACGCACACGTACTACTTTGTGTAAGATGTAGGTGACCTTTCGTTGCCAATCGTCGCGCTACTATATTCAAGGCTCCTTTTTTTGCTATTGAATCTTCTAACTATCTAATGGCCTTCAGTAAATCTAGCATTCCCTGCTCGCGAGATTCATATACTCAGCTAAGTAAAAAAAAAATTCATCGGAAGAATCCTACAGCATGTGACGAAAGTGTAGATTAGATTATCATGTAAAGATACATGAATAGTTTTGTCGTTAATAATAACGGTAATATTGTTCTAAAGAAATATGAATTAACTATGGTTAGGAGTGTTTTGTGTACTTTGACACATCTTTCTATCGTTATGGTTATAGAAACCTCAATGTTGTCAAAACCGTGGAAAACTTGGGTAAAAAAGTATGTACTTTATTTCGGTAAGGCAATTTTGCTAATATGGTTTACAACTAGATAATTATATCGTACATTGTTTTGAATCTCAGAGGTATTTCGCGCCATTTCATCTTATAACCTGTACCGTACCACTGAGTTGTTCCTTGATTTATACGCGCAAACTGATTTCTGCATAAGTAGTACCACAAACTTGGTGAACACGTGTCGTGTTTAAGTTTAAAATAATTGTTCGAGTGACAATAGCAGTTTTTCTATTTGTTCTACAGGATTTTTTATAGCATTAGAAAATACAAAAAGCAAAAAATAGATATAAATATCAAAACGTAAAGGCAAGATTGTTATTAGACGAAATTGCAGAAGACGTGGAGCGCTAATCTTGCCCTTAGCGTCGCCGGCCTTCAAGAGTGAACGACGTAGACACAACTTTTGTTGTGTCTACGTCGTTCACTCTTGTTTGTCAAGCATTCAAATCGTATTACGCATCTATCTATCAATGTTATCTACCCCACTTCACCCATCTCGCCGTTGGGCGAGTATATCCTCTAACGAGTATACACCCATCTAAGCATATTCTCCCATTATTTATCTACCTCGTGCCTGTTCTATTTGATAGGTAGCAGCTATTCGCTGGTTGAATCCCGTCCTTGGCTTTCCTTCTGGCTATTAGTCCGAGCGTTGACATCGCGTTCGTACGGTTAACGAAATTACACATTGCGCTACCAGCTTGAGCCGTTTCGAAGTCTTTTGGTCGCGTGACAAAGAGGTCATAGAACAGATCAGCAAGAGGAAAAGAAGGAAACCAACTGAGGCTATAGTCTCAGCAAGCCATTTTGAATCGGAGGTCTAAGTGCGAGCGACTTCTACCTTCGAAGGGGTTTGTTAAGACCGTGCCAATAGTCTATGCAAAAGGCAAAGGGAATGATGTAGCTGTCGTTGTTCCTGTAGAGCCACCACCCCCGTTTTGGTTGGGTGGAGATTTAATCCGATTCAATTCGGTGGGCGCATTTGTCAAATAGGCCGACGGCTATATGTTGATGTTGTTGTTCGAGTCGTCAACTCCTGTTGTCTCGTCCCGAAGCGAGTACTTGTGTCTGCTTACAACCTGTACCTCAACCTCCGAACCCCCATGCTTACTGGTGTGTCTTAGCCAACAACTAGGACAAGAATGTCTGGGCTGAATGCCTAGCGCCCAGTGTGCGTGGACAGAGCGAACGGAAGCCGGAGTCAGTCGTTTCGTTATTTTAGTGCCAGTGGCAGCAGCTGCATAAAAGAGTTTGATAAAGTGGTCTTCTGCTCTCCCGTAGTAGAGAGTAGAGTAGTGGGTAATACTGGCTTATTTGCGTTGCTCGATTGAATTCTAACGACCGTGCAAGGCTGGGGCTCGCTCTCTTGGACGAAGGAGACCTGGATGCATTGAGGTTGGTACGAAGAAAGTGGGCTTAAAATTGCCCCGTAAATAAACAATAGCAGTGAAGGCAACAGGAGAATCTGGTATGATGTTTTGCAATAAAGTGAATTAGTCAAAAAGGGCTCTGACGTGAAACACAATATATACACAAGGAAATAAAGGGATAAGTTTGAATTTGAAACGATTAACGGGCATTTCATGGTAGCGGTCGTTCTAGTAGTCCCTGGATTATCTACCAACTTCGCTTTTTTCGCCCGCAACATAGACAACAGTCAAAGTCCGATGTAAGTAACTGCGTAGAGATGATAGAAAATTGATGAAGCTGGCCCGAGAAACGAGTTATGCCTACAAAGAAAACCCACACAAAGTCACGGTCAACCATTTGAATCTAATGTAAACTTAAGTTTTAGTGCAAACTTATTTTCCAGCCTTCTGGTCCTTATATGTGTATTTTTTTAAATGCAGACGTTCGTTATTATTATTGTTGTTACCCGAAAATTCTGAAAAAAATAGAAAAGATGCTTCGAAACAATACAACATGTATATATTGCTAGCTTTCAACTAATTTTTTCAATAATTTTTTTGTTTTTTAATATCAATGCCTTTATCTTAAACATAATCTAGCACGAGCGTTTTCGATGACGTGTACGGAACAAGATGAATGTTGCGTGTAGCAGGCTTTTAGATGAGTATTCGTTTTTTACTCCAGTTCTTTGAAAGGGGCTAACCAATTTGACCCTCAGGTAAATAATTCTTTGTTTTTATTTTCATCATACTTTCCAGGCTAGTCGGGCTATTTCTAATCCCTGCGCACCGCAAACATTCGGTTGGACCTCACGTTTTACGTTACTAGATTGCTTTGAATTTTAGGGTATCTTCCGAATCTTCACTTTAGTATTCCTTACAAGCAAGATCTGTGTGGATACATTAAGCAAGTCAGATTCCAACACTTAAAAAATTCTCAGTTTCTGCAATATTGTAGTAAACTAGCGCATATATATATATATATATATATATAGTACACAAAAAACGCACACGAACTCTTCCCAAATTTGCGAGACAAAATCAGACGTGTCACTGCATCGGATTGTATTGCTAGTTCGGCTTATACAAATCTATTCTGCTGCTTATTGTTAGAACACATGAAGCCCTACAAGTATAAGCTTTTATTGTGGCTGTTGGCGTTCCTGACTTCCTGTGAATTCCTTCATTCCCTTTTCAAGGTTTGTAATTATCAGCAAGCACGAGGCTACATCAGGCAAAAGAATCAACGCAGTCTGCTCGAAGTTGCCCCTTCACATCACCTCGAAAGAAAGACAAAGTACAGCTTGATTTGAGAGTTAACTCACGTGCTAGTCAATTCACTCTTTACTGTGTCGTTTTCTCTACTCGCCCTCTACCTACGCCCATCCGTGATCCCATTTAAGGACACAGACATCAGGGTCAGGCAGGCAAACGCAATAGATCAGGGAAGTCTAGCAATCCTGTAATTGTGCTGTTTCCTGCCTAATTGAAAAATCTCGTTGCCATGGCTACAACCGGCAGTCTGTCTATTTCGTGCCGTCATCTATCTACCTACAAATGTAGCAGCTCATTGTCGCATTCTCATTCGTCGATTTCTACCTTTGTTTTACCCACCAACTTCGTATCTTCGTCATGGCTTTCGACGATTTTTGGAACAAGCGTCTGCCATCCCGTTTGTTTTGAAACCCCTAAAACCGTCTAGGAAGCAACGGGACACGACGAATACAGCGGACCCGCTACATAGCTAAACAGCCTAAAACAAGCGACACGGTAGACAATGATCGCGCCGCACACCACGCTGCTTCTGCCATGGTGGATCACCTGTCTCGACTACCTGCGCAGTACACGATCAGTGGCAGCTTCTTCATCTCTAATAATGTGGGACCGCAGCCGAAGCCTCTTGATACGATGCGAAACTGCCCCCAGATTGTCTTCGACTCACGCCATGAAAAGCAAACAGCCGTCGTGTTATTAATGCGAAAGTTTATGTTGGTGGAAAATATTCTACCTTGCCAAATTAGTTTTCCTTTATCTTTTTCATCGGTACAATCTGGTCTATGGCTGCCTCTAGCTCAGCCGCTGCCTTTTCGACGAGTGGCATTGTTCACTAGTACTAATACCGAGCTACGGTAATTTTATGGTGAATCCAACAGGCGGGCTCAAACACGAATAGGGGAAACCGAACGGGGGCTAGTTGCTTGTCGGGCGTGGCTAACAACGACAGCCAACCGACGGAAGCTGCAACAAAATAGTAAGCTAATATGAAGAGTAACCTGTTTAAATATTAACCTATGTTTAGTCGGTCTCATTGAAAATCCTATGCTAGGCCTTGCTAAAGAACGATACACGAAAAAGGCAAAATGACCCATTTAGAATAGATTAGAAACAAGATGAAATAGATTTTTCAAACAGCAAGCTACTTCAATCGCAGAAACTATTCGTGTCTCGCTTTTTTTCCGGAAGCTGAAACTGATACGAGAAGCGGTATAAAGTAGGACTAAACGTAAAGTTTATGTTGAAGCGTGTACCGATCTAGGTTCTTATCAAGAAAGCACATAGCAATTCAGGTTCTAGCAGGCACAGTTCAACATACGTGCCTAATTTCTATTTGAATCCAAGTATTTTCTTAATAGGGTATCTATCGGCTGTTGGCTAAATGAGAGACTGCTTTGTAGGGAAAACGCAATATAAAAACTGCATCGGAATAGTGTGATATAAATGCCTTATAGTGTGGTAAGATGCTTTGCTCTACAAGTCTGTTGTGACTGTTTTGTCCAATTAACAAAACTGTCAGGCTGGAGTTCTCTGTACGCGTATATCGTCTTATGAAAAAGGGAAAAGTTCAATATCTCATAAGTAAAATCACAACTACGATATGAACATTGGGGCTAACAAACGATCCCAGATTTTATTAACGTGGTCAACAACGAGAAAAAAAATTAGAAAATGATTCAATAATGGTCTTTGCCTGTTATTTATTGGCCTGTTTCTATCATCATTTATCTAAACCCAGCATGCTGAAGGCAATTTATTTTCTTTGAACGCCAAAATGCGCTATTGGAGCCTTATATACAATGCACTGTTCCAATGGCGCTTTACTTTGTAGATACGTGTTTCATTGATGGTTATTATTGCTCGCTAAGCTGCCGAGAGACTAAACGAGGTCTCTGCTTCAGAATCGTTTGAATGCCATTTTGGAAAATCAATCTGCGACGACTATGGGCATATTTAACGAAGCGCTGTTTCGGAGCATGTCGCTAATTTCGTTTGCTAATGCTGGCAGCGGGTGCAGAACCAGCGGGCTCAAAGGGATGCCTTTCTAAACTGGATCTGTTGTCATCCAATTCTGTGTCTGTTGTGTTATTAAGTAGTGAAATGATGGGTTAAAAAACATTTACTGCAGGGATGCTCTACCACCCCTCTAGCTTTTGCAGGTGATCTGATATAGTCCCAAACCCTTTGAATGGAGTATGAAAAATTGTGCTGGCTTTGATGGAGTTGACATTCTCTGTCTCCGCTAGCTGCCACGCCTGTCTTGTAGATATGTGAGACGGTTGAAGCCTTAAAAAATACTTCAAACGCCCAATAAATTTCAATAACTTATGCCCTTTGAAATAAACAGTTGGTTGACAAAATGCAAGTAATTAAGTTAGCCGCTGGAGGGAAGCAAATATAATTGGTAGTAAAAATGAAAAACAGCACTTAATGCCTTCAAACAGTTGATCCTATAGAACGAATTTGACGATTATTTCCAATCTGAGAGGTACTCTGAAACGTTGCATTAATCACTTGATAAATTTCTGCGTTGATTCGAGAGACGGACCTTTGCCCGATATATTTCACTGATGCATCTTAGTACAAAGTCTTCAAAGTTTTCTTCAAACAAGAAGTTCTCGATTGCGGTTCGGGTTGAACTGGGTAAGGCAAACCTATTTACAAAGTAAAAACTCTATTTTAACAACGTGTTTCCTGCGGGTCAAGTGCCGAGTGAGACAATTTATAAAAAAAAATAGCTCGAAACCCTGGTCGCCCGTTATATCTCTAGTACTTGTTTCGAAATATCAGCTTTTAAGATTCAGGTAACATAACTAGACAAAAAAAAAGTACACAAATTTTAGCTAACCGGCAATACGGCTGACGCGCGAACGATAGATTGCTGGAGCTTTAGCTACTGATCTACGGTTAATTAGTTAACTCTAGCAACAATAGCAGACTATAGTCGGCTTATCATTTCTGTGACGCGATTTGGCGCTGCTTGTCTTATTTGCCATCGGCATAGTTTTGTCGATAAATTTATTGTAGCTCAATAAACCACGTTCTTTGGTACCCGAATCACTTTTGACAGAAGTCGTAGAACATACGTTTTGGCCATAATTGGTGCTCATTGGTGAAAAATAAAGTAACACAATAGTTTTGAGAATGATGCCATCCGAGCTATTAGTTTGATTAAGTTACTTATTTAAGTTAGTACGAGGTCGAAAAGTTGGCCCGGAAAGTTGATAGTCAATAGACGTTCCGTGATAGAGCTTTCTGTTTAGCTAAGAACAAACCGTTTGCTAGTTGCGAATACGTCTGGGTTTTTAATTTGAAGGCCGCCCCTTTTCTTGGGCTAGAACAGGCCAATTCAAATGTACTCTATTTAAATGGAATTTTATTTTCTTTTCTTCCACGGAGTAGCTAACATAAAAGGCGTTCAATTAAGGGGTAGTTTCCAGCATGGCTATGTCGTCTTTACTCACTTTTATTCTAAACGTACCTGAAATGTAAAAATTAAGTATTATTCGGACAAATAAACATGGTAACAGATTTAATGTTGGGACATTGTTAAAATTACAAGCGTATTACGAGAGACAGCTTTGCACTTGGTTTTTCTTTATGTTGTTCTATGTTTAATAAAGTGTAATGCAACATTTTTTTGTATCTTATATATAGTCTTGACGATAGGCCTATGTTCTAAAATGCAATGATCGCTCTTTTCGTGGCAGTAAAGCAGTACAACGTTTTACTGAATTACGTATCATTACGGTAAGCTACCCGGATCTATTGGGGCTAATATCAAATTGGGGAGCAAATATAAAATTGACTATATATTTGTCGTATTATATTTTGTATATATATATATAAATATAAAAACTGACTATACAAATTAAATTTTAAAAACTTTAATCTTTTCCTTACAAAAGCAGAAGCCCAGTAACAACACGAAGCGATGACATCGAGAGAGTAAAAATAAGCGAACACTTTCCTTATATAACCCTCAATGCTTCGAGTTTGACGTGCGCTATCGCCATTAGGCCTAATTCCATCAGGCAGACAGACGGCTGACTGGTTGGCTGGCTAGCTTTTAGCCACCACGAAACGAAATCTCTTTGTCTGTCTATCCATGCCCAGGTCCGAAATCAGACCACAACGTGTCTCCAAGATCAGGCGACAAATACGTTACCCGCTAAGCTATCTCATCTAACTTTGTACAACAATAACAAGACCATCTGTAGTTATATGCTTCAATTTTTTAAGGTATTTGATAAAGCAACCTATTTTAGGCTAATAGATACTGGTTTATATTCATATTGACAAACACCCCAAAATTCTGAATCTGTAGCTATCTTAAAAATAGACCTTTCCATGTTAAATTTAATAATAATTTTAGCAGACCTATTTTATTTTTATGTTACATGTACAAAACGTGATGACCTCTATTATAAAACATAGATTATACGCAGGAAATCTCGAAATTATACGGTGCCCCTAAACACTTGTGAGACAACTCACCCTACGAATGGTCGGAGATAATAATTTTCAATGATGTCAGCCGAGCGAGATAAGTAATTTTTTCCCAGACGCACTCTCCTACACTTAAAAGACATACTTTGTTAACTATAACAATTTGTTAACTTATTGTAAATGGAGTTCCTATAGTCAAATCTTTCAGAGATCTCGGTATCATTGTAACACCCACATGATGCAATACGTAAACAATTCGGTCCGTTACTCCATTGGGATATATTATCTTCTAATGCTTTCTTATCAAGAACCTCGTGTCTTATATCGACTTTTTTAAAAGTTCAAGTCAAAAGCTGTTAAGCTCTCACAGCCGCGCTTCAATTAGACTAGGAATTAAATCAATGTCCTGCGTTGTGTCACCGGCTTTTGGTATATTTGCGGCTTCTTAGGACATAGCTATAACTATATTAGCAGTAGGTATGGCGGCCGAAAGCACTCTAAAGGACAGATAAAATGGTACCTCATATCTTTAGCGATTGCTGTGTTATACGTTGCTTGAAATATAGATGTCTCCATCTTGTGATGAGGTCTGGATCGTCAATAAGTGTCCTATAACTAGACGCAAAATTCTCCAGTTTTTGACATGTCTGAAGTTTCTCCGATAGTTCCTTTTCTTTTTGACTAAATCAAGTTAGGCTAGTTGGATAATTGGCTCCTACCGTCATTCTGGTTTAATTTCATTTTCCCAAAAAGATTTTCTAATTATTTCCTTGGCGTCGTAGTTAGCACTTCTCTTAGATGAATCGATTGCAATTATTTCGCGGGCAGAAAGTTCCAACAACTCGGATTTTTCTGGGTTGACTGAAAAGCAACTTATCGTGGGATGGACAAGTTACGCAGTTTTACTCCGGCCGTATTTTTGTATTTTCAGATGGACGACTTACAAACTGCTCGAGTCGTTATCGGGTTGTAGCACAGTCTTCCACTCCTATCAGATGAGAGATTTTATTTGCAATTACAATGACCAGGATGCGCAACGCGTAAGTATTGCACTGGATGCCCCGTAGCATCGCAAATATAGTTCAGAGTTTTCTCTGACGGACGATCGGACCTAATTCAAATAGAATGACTTGGAGGTTTGTGTGTTTTACTTTTACCGAAAAGCAAGGAAGAGCCGACTCGGGAAGGGCGATCGTACCAGTGAGATCTCACACAAACCTTACCTGGCAGAATTTCGAAAATTGAATATCCATAGCAGTGAAAAAATAATCTCATAATTTTCATTAATTTAGTTCAGCTGCAAAACAGCTGAAACGAGTGTAAAGCTGAACGCCTCTTTTATATATATAAATAGGGCATGTGATGCAGGAAACGCATCTCTCTCTCTCTCTCTGTCTCTCTCTATCTAGTTTCACTAGTTGGCAGACGGTTAGGCCACTACGCTCCTCACTTCAAGTTACATTAAACGTAACTTTGACAACAATTAATTTACTTTGAGATTGACTGACATTTTCGCTGTTTTTATGAGCGCTTGCAGCGAATGTGAAGCGGTTGAATAGATTCGGTCTATTGGCGTTCGATTCTGCCCCCACATGTATCACATTCTACTAACTAAATGGCCGGATTAGCAAAATGCCTATCACCGAGAGGTTATTAGAGCGACCCCCTTAATACTCGAGGACGAACCACAATAAGATAATGCCCTTTCCATTAAAATGCGAAAAAAATCACCTCTCAAAGCGTGCAAAATACAGATCATCGGGCAGAATTTATCGTTGTTTATATTCGAGGCACGAGTGCGTCGTTAGGTCGGCACGGCTTATAACCGACAGCACGTCAGCGTGCTGCATAATGAACACCTTTCAGCCAATCCTGTACGTTCTGTGCTGTGCTACGGAATTGACCCTCGCTGTTTCCGTGCAGAACAGTCATTCAACTTGGCGCAAGTGGTTTTAGGTCGCACTGTAGATGCCGACCTGAACGGTCATCTCAAGTCTGACGATTTTAACGTACATACTGAAACGTCGAAAAAAGCGGCCATCAAAGGGAGTGATCGTTGTCGGTTACAAAATGAGAATTTTGACCCAATTAAGTGTCTGTGCCACTCTCCAAACAATCTTTCAGTCACACGGCTGATATAAACTTGCTTCATCATGAAATATACGCTGATTAACTTTCGGAGAAAGTTGACTAGCGTGTACATGTAGAGGAGGCAGAGCATGATGTCGTCAACGAGGAACATCCTAAGCATTTGCTTGCATCCTGAGCGTTTGCGAATTTAACGTCGAATGGAAATCGAGCAACTCTCGATATAAAAGGGGAGAACTTCTAAAATCAGGAGGACTTCAAAAATTTCTAAAAAAATAAAAGGGGAGGATCTAAAGTAGAAAAGGTTAAACGACGGAATACCGCAGCTATTGATCATCCAAAGCAACGATTTAGTGACCAGGACAGAGCTTATTCCAGTCACACAGCGTGGCATTCTCACAAAGGCCAACCTGAAGAGCGCAACGATTCAGAACTAGGAAATTTGAACAGCGGTAACGTTCTTGATCAAATAAACCTGCCCCACACGACATACTGCCAAACTGGTCTAGCAGAAAAAAATAGCCCTATTTATTTAAATGGAATTCTTAATAGCAACATGATCTGCTTCCCCTCGAACTATTTTTCCACTTCTGTTACTGTTACCGACGACGAAACTAAGGACGATGCCGTTTATACGAATAATTTCAGTTTGACAAGGGGTCCCGGCTAGAGTTTAGAGCGGTTGTCCGCTCATGCCGCTGATACCTAACGTATACTTTCAAGACCTAGAATCCACGTCTTAGTTTATCCTGGCAACTATCCCCGATTCTCGACACTGAGCACCACAGTAGATCTTGTACTCGCATCGTCGTACGCGGCCTTGATATTTTTGTCGGAAAACAAAAATGTGCGGCTTCGACTTAACGCAGGCCGTCTGTTTATACAGTTAACATATTTTATGAGCGCAGGCGTGATCGAATCAGATCTGGGCGGAACAGAAAAATACGTTCAGCGCTACAAAATTACGAATTTACATACTTATTTCGATAAGAATGAAATTGAAAATTACGCGATCTTGGCCGGAAGCTTCATTTCGATCGGTATCCGTTAGGACTAAAATAATAGAAATATACTATGGTATCTCTGACTATGTTCAAATATTAAAAGAAATATAATAACCGTGTAGAAATTACTTGGACGGGACCTCAAAATGAACAACTATGAAACAAATACATCTCCAGATGGCAATTCTACTAGTTTAATTTGCCGCGATGAATTTCTCATGGTTATTTCTCATTTTCCATTTTTGCAATCGTGTATCAGTAACCGTTGTAAATGAAGTTAATAATGATTGTTCTTTGATTCTATCGGCTTTTGGATCAATTCTTTGTACCGTTCTACGAGATTAAAATTTTATCATGTTCTGTTGTATCAAAACATTCGACGCTTTTTTCCTCTCCGACAGCGAGTTTGCCACCAAATGCACCACGCGGTCTCGGATAATTTATGAAGAGCGTTTCAAGGAGAATACGATAGAAACGCGACGAGGCTTGTCTAGTTGCTCCTTAACATGAATTCTACCGTAGTATAGCAACGTATAACATGATTCTTTACTCTCGACCATGTAGCACCGAATGCCAGGCCAAACTAAACCTGTTGCACAATTTGCCTCTTTACAATATTTTTGAATTCTTTGAGTGTATCTACATGAAGCTCTCACAATGAGTTAGTGCTGATAAGGCTTCTGCCGTCTGCAAGGATAGCTGTTATTCGTCCCGATCGTGAGCGGGGGCGGGGGGCATTATCAACTCGATCGGGTTAACCTTTCTTATTTTAAACCTGTCTCTCAGTTCATTTTACCCTGCTCTTCGGTGAACATCACTTTGTGTTACCCCCCCAACGTTCCCAGAACCCGATTCGGCTTCACGCGTCCCCCCTTCGCCTCATTCGCGCTGCCGCCGACCAGTTTACACCGAATATCTCTCCCGAGGATTCGCGTGTTCGTGTGACGGGGCCGTAAAAGTTAAAAGTGTTATAAAAAGGGGCACTCACACTTGCACATAGACAGACATATATATATATATATATATACATGTCGGATAGGGCGTACCACGTCGTTGCCAACAAGCCAGCTCTGTCTGTTCTTCCCGTGTGTTGCGAGTGGTTGCAGAGATAACAACATAAATAGAAGCCTTCATTTCTACCTAGCAGCTATTGCAGTCTACGCTGCCACAAGTCGCGGAGAAGGACCTAGCAGCTCTGAAGAGAACCTGCAGCTGTTTGGGCATAGCTGCCAGTGGCAACTTTGCCGTGGTGCGAGGCAAGGCGTGTCTAGCGTTTTGGTGGAATCGGGAAGCCCATCATTGGAGGGTCGTTCTGAGCACTGTTCTTTGCAGTTGACCGTAAAACAGCGAACAGACCAACTATGGGCCAAGCCCATTAACGCTAGCTCCACTATTACTTGTATTCCAGGTAAGGGAGAATCTGACATGGCGCTTGAAACATACCAGGAGAAAGCTTCTGCTTAAAAAGGCCTAGTTAATCTGAAGCATAAAAGGCCAGAACCAGAAAAGTGTCATGTAACCTTGTGTTAATATTGTAGCTATAAATTAACGCGTCCCAACACACAGGAACAAACGCCCAATATAGGCCAATTAACTGGTGAGTACTAGAAACGCTTTACATGGTTTGTTTATTTCGTTGTCATTACCTAACAAGCGGAATTTCTTTCTTTCGACGCTATTATATACTATATTTAAAGAAAATTAACGATGATTTAGGTTAGACTAACTTGCACTTATTCCAGGGTCTATGATTTAATATGGCACTTGTTTATGCTCAATAAAAAGTCTGAATGCGTTTGTTTATGTCTTCCACAACGATTTAACGCCCATCATAGCTAGTGCTGCTACGGTTCTTGTCGTCGTTGTCGTTATTCTTTCTCTGTCTGTTCTCATCCTTCTCTCCCTAAATGAATATCGAGACGATACCGATTCCTCTTTAGCATTCTTGCTTCAGTTTCTTCCTGTTTCTAGATCTTGACCCTGCCGGGCCTGCCTATTGCTGTGAATTCTGCGACAGCCGCGTTTTCCCTGTCCCAAAGGAGTAAATATCGCACGCCGTGAGCAAAGCAAATTGAAATTGATCACCGTCACCGGCTTCTGTCGTCCAACGACTTGCCCATTGAGCGATGCCAGTCTTTCTTCTTGTCGACTTTCTCGCAGTTTCGCCTCCGCATCTTTGCCCCTGAAATGTGCCTTGAGCGCCCAAATCTACTCCAGCAGACGGCTCACAACATCACGGCTTGCCAACCCATCCATTCATTTAGTCGTATACGTTGCGCGCTTCTAAGGAGGGGCAATGCTCGTATTCCCCGATGCCCCTGCTACCACGACCTCGTGACGCTTCTCAGGCTCTTTGTGACGCCCTTCTGCGCGACAACGCTCTTCGCTTTCGAGCAGCGATCCGCCAACGCAACAAGGGCGCAGCCCATACCAGCCCACCGGCAACTAACTTCTCCACCTTGGATCGACGGCAGTAGACCAACAGACGATCATCAATTGATCTACCCCACTCGCGCACTTTCACAACTGTACTCGTTTGCATTGATATAGGCACACGCATCCACCCACACCCACTCATTCGGAAGGAGAAGGTAGCAGACATTGGAGCTATTCGGAAGCGTTGGGCGGCCGATGATGCTAGGGCAGCGTCGTAGCAGCGCTCGTCTTTTACTCATTGGTTGTTGCCCCTAGCTACCGTATCAACCGTAGTGCCGATTCTGGGCTAGACAATGTGGGCCAGAAAGTGGGATGTCGTCGTCGGTCCTTTTTCGCCTACCCTCTTATTCGTTCCCATCCATAGCCGTTGTGACAAGGTAAAGGATGCCTTGCTAGTCACCTTTGACACGCGATCTGATTTTGCACTTTTCCCATCCGGCCAACGGGGCAGAAGCAGTGCTTCCACAATTTGCCCCATGAGGTAGTGAGGAACTGAGGACGAAGATCTCAGCAGAATCCCATAGCTGTGAAAGTAAAGCGAGCACCGTACGTCCTCCTTTAAACGAACTCTGTCCAGACTGTACGTATTCTACGAGAAGATTAAAGGTGGTTATTTAATCAGCGTCATGTATATTATTAATGTCGTAGATATAGGATAATGACGGGTATTGAATCGCATCTATAGTAGTTGACTTTTAAGGACAGCAACGCTTATTTATTCGTTTTCAAAATAGCCAGTTGTTCAAAAAAGGAGAGGACAAATTTAGTATACTGTAACACGTTTTACTACTGGGATTATATCTTTGTAATTATACCTTGAAAATATCGATTGTACTACGTAGTCCAGTGATTTTAAAATAAAGTATTATATGTACAGGACTTACTTACCATTCATGTTTTTTGGCTGGTGGCTTTTAATGATTGGCTATATAAAAAAATTACATTTTACCTTGTAGAACACTTAATTCTAACGGAAGATGCTAAAATACTTTTCAAACGGTTAAGTAGATTCTTTTGAAGCTGATGTTTGCATCATTTCATGTTGTTTTCTATATCTTAGTAGCTTAAATCTGAATATTACATTGGAAAGAAATATTCACTGTAGAACTACCACGATTAACTCCTTCAACTTTTTTTTCGGTAGGAAGTAGCTTCTCATTTTATCGTTTATGGACGTTATTTAAGTTTTGAATAATAGTGCTATTATGGTTTTTGGCACGATAGAAGAAAAGTCCCGTTCCAGAGAGCTTTCGAAATCTCCAAAATATTAACAAGCACCTACTATTTTTTAGATACCTACAGTTTTCAAAAAAATTGAAAGCTCTCAATAAAGCCTATAAGAATTATTAAAGAATTCATGTTTCCGCAGCGAATAATGACCAAAAGTGATATTAGTAATAAAAATATTTTATTATAAAAACAAATTGTATTAAAGTAAATAAAATCCAGAAACCCGAGTGTTTCCGGGATAAGCCATAGGCATTTCTAATGTGCATCCCCTTCGGTCTGTTGCCATGGTGACCATAGACACACAGCCATTGCTAATTTAAATTTCAGCATTAGTGGATTATATAATGGAGGATAGTTACCGTTCCGTTTCTTAGATCTGCTGGAGGAGCCCTGGCATAAAAAAAGCCGGAATAAATCCGGCAAGACCCATTACGACTGCGTCTTCTAGCGTGGGCAGATCCTTGATGCTATTCTGCAAAGGTGATTCTGAGACTTTATTGACGCAGTGGGATTAGCTAAGGATACTAAAAAGAAAAATAAGTACCTAAAGTGTCGCAAACTTAACACGATCTCCTCCCATACACACATAGCTACGTTTAATCAACTATGGTTCTTCGCACCACTAATCATAACGCTCAGTGCAGGGGTATTGGTGACGATAGGTCTCAACCCGTATAAAAACTCCGAAATCTATAAAAAGTTTTGCTCAGCTTGTGACGCTCAAATATGGCAGATACTCTCTAACAGGCTAGTCGAGCGAATGTTTCTATTACGTGGATTAAATTCCTTCCAGAATACTGGGTTCTACACCATACTGTAGACCAGAGGTACTCTACAAGCGAAACGGTTTGTACCCCACTTTTCACAGGTGTTGGCTAGTGGCCGCCCCTATCCTCGTATCGGGTACACAGCTTTAACCAGACGAACGTTTGCATTTTCCATCACTGTGATCCAATGATTTCAAACGGATTTGCCAAGCAGACTCGCTTATTCGCGGCCAATAGCAACAAATAAAGTAGCGCAAGTAGTGGCCATTGCCGCAGAGTAGTCTCTGCCATCGTCAGTTGGTTGGCTTACAGACGAATAGCCTCTCTTCACGAAGGTGTAAAAGCGGACGAAATCCTCTGACTGGCATTCGAATAGGCCAAATCGAATAATAGGCCACACGAGCCTAAATTGTGGGTCCCAAAAGAGCCTTTACCGCCGCTAGTCAGTAGGAGAGAAAAAAAATTCGCTGTAGGACAAAACTATTGACGACTGGGCGACGTATGCCTGTCGCTAGTTGCTTGGTGCTAAAACGTTCAGGACCAAATCAGCTAAGGTGTCATCCTCGACACGACAAAACACATGAAGGAAATTACTAACGCTGTGTGCGCGAGAATTGTATACAACATCTAAGCTTGCATGGGTCAAAGAGGGCCCCTATTTGATTGTATTTGGCGAGAACAAATCCTAATCGGGCTCTACCTAAGAAGGCACCAATACAACTAGCTCACGCATAGAAAGCGAAACTTTTTGCAATATCCTTTGTCAGGGTGCAGCGTACGTTGTTCTTCAAACGATTTTCAAGTAGGGACACGTATCCCAGGGGACCGTCGGATCGCCACAGATTTTCCCTAACTCCCTGATTTAACTAGATGTCTTGCGCGTCATTTTGGCTACTGATATTTGGCTACGAAGCAAAAGTATAGACGCTTATGCGTACGAAGTTACGAGCGATTCGAAGACATTATTCAGCGAGTCATTTTCTGAGCATTAAATAGCTCACTCACACGGAGGCGTATTATACTTCGATATTCCTAGAGAGGTACAGTTTGTAGCTTGTACAGAGGAAGTCTTCCGGTATGAGTTCCAGCGTACAGATCTGAACGTTTCCGATGGAATAATAATACATCAAGCTCGCAAAGAATCGACGATCCTACCCGTCCAAGGTTTTATTGTTTTCACAAATATTGCAACTGTTTAAACAATATTTTACTAGAAAGTAGTTAACATATGTGCACATACAGGTACATCGTACAATGCAAAGACTGCACCGAATTACTCTACAGTAATATCGCAAAATAACAAATAACATTTGATTTGAAAAGTCTTCATCTAAGGTTGAAAGTGATACGCATATTACAGAATTTCAAAAGAGGGCGCGAAGAAAACAGAACAGATACCTCTGGACGCATTTGCTGTGACTGTTGCTTAGCAACATAATAATGCATTTCCACGATGCTGACGCCCGAAACAGCATCAGCCGCTACCGGTACTTTGATGGAGCTGCTCTTTGCTGTTGTTGCTGCTGCTACCAGCGGTGCAATGTCTGCCATTGTGGGTGTCGTTATAGCCGTCCCAGCTATAGTTCTTGTATCGTTGTTTGTTTCCGTCCGTTTATTGTGGGCTGTGGGACTCCATAATGTCCCTTACTTTCTCATCTTTTAGCCTGGCCCAAACCTCGAAGCCCCTTTGGCCAGCCCAGCTGTCGTGTTCCTCCTTTCTCTATCAGCATAGATTCTATTCTGTTGTTAAGCATACCGCTCAGCTTGGTGGCGCTAGTAGATGAGTAGCTGGGCGGCATTCATGCAGTCTGGGTGGCCGGCCCCCAGCATCCAGCCTTCGGCTTTCTCTCAACGTCGTTGCCGCAGCCGCTGCTGGAAACCGAGGTCTAGAGCTCCACAGTCATGAAGTCATAGAGTTCCTCTTCGCTCGTATCGTCCTGTAAGGGGCCTTGCAGTGGGCCCCGCGTGGAAAGGGCGGGAACTCGAGGTAGCGAGGGCCCCCGCCAATGGAGCAGCTCTCTAGAAAGCGAACCGACCAATGGGCGTGCGCCTGGAGATTTCCAGCCCTGGGGACCGAACAGATGTATTGAAGGCGAACGAGAACGACAGGAAAAGCGGAACTAAAGCCGAAGAACCTGTTTCAAATCCTGCCGTGGCATAGCCATGTCGGTTGGATAGAGGCAATGCAGAAGCTGTACGGTAATGGTCGGCGCCGAAGTGTAAGAATAGCGAAACTAATGCTAACATAGCAAGGCAAAATAGAAGTCTATATAGGCTGCGTCGCCTTTTAATACAATCTTACCTTCGGAACTGGAGGGAAATAAATGTTATCAATCTATTTTAATTAGTTTGATTGAAAAATACTAGTCAATACTTTTTACTATTAGAATAAAGCACTGTTTAGGCAAGCGGAAAATTCGCCCTGCTAATGGAACTGTATGGATCGGATGGCCTTACTGAATTTGTATTCGTTTGCCGTTTTCGCTAAATTCAAATTTAGCGCGCAAATTCAATTATTAATCAGCGTTCTTTCTTATAAGCCGACAATGGACAGCGACAGTTTGGTTCTCAGCGCCGTTACTAGCTCTTCTTAATATGCAATATGTCAGCTCTACAATTGCTCAAGTAGGTCACACCGATGACATTGGTAATCATGGAAGAGAGAGAGAAGCAGTTGTGCTTACGCTCGTATTAACTAATTGTCCTCTTCTTGAGCTCGTCTGATAAATGGTGGTTCGTCTTCTCTATTGCTAGTTGACCCTTGAGCCTGATTTAAAGGACAAGTAAAGAAGTGGTATCTTGCTTTAATTCATCCAGATAGGATTTCTACTTGTTAAAACTTGTTGCTTTACCTACAGGAGTCTGTTAAGGTAGGGATTTACTTGAAGGTTTCAATCACTACGGTAGAATATACATCATATTCTTGCGACGTAGCGTTATTAGAGGTATCAGCCCTACCTAATCTCAAAGGTTTTAAACTAATTTAGCGAAGTATACATGAAGTATGCAGTTTATTAACTCATCTAGCGTACCGCATCAAGGCTCTTCCATTTTTTATAACGGTCAATAAATATTAAAGTTCTCCGCTAAGAAAACTTGCATTTAAATGGTGAACCGTTTCTTTTCTAAGTCTGTTATCCTTGTGTTAATTTCCTCCTAATGTAATAGTAATAACTTCGTAATGAAAATCATATAATGTACATAAAGCATGCAAAATGTAAGGTATAACATGTTTTGAACTATATGAATGCCTTGAGTGTAAGAAAATCCTTCTCTATATAAATTCTGTCAGTCTAATCAAAGTACAGAATTGGCTTAATAAGTAGTTATAGAACTGAAAAGGGTCTGTTGGGTATTATTTTTATCCAAAATGTGAAAAATGTTTTCTTGCAGTAATACGAAAGGAAAAATATTGAGGAACGTTCTAACTTCGACTTGCGCTATCGACCGTATCCGTTAAAAATGTATTAAGAAACTGCGACTGCTTTCTTGAGTTACTTTTTTACAGCGTAGCTTTCGTACTGCTTTCAATGCAACCAATAGAGAAATGCTCTGATGTCGACACAGCAAGCTCAGAAGCGTGCTTGTGTGGGTACAGCATTACCATTATGTGTCATCACCTACAAATCTTCCATAGAATTGTGTGCAATAGTTATAGGCGTACACTCGTTCAGGGGCTATAAACTTGGGCATCCATCATAAGTCCGTCGTGGTTAACGACTTTTTTGGGTAGTCCACAGCTATCTGCCCTAGATACGATTCGAAACCTCCTTGTACGCCTTGAGCTAAGTCATAATTATGAAAGCCCACCATACTCAGTCTTAGCCTCTACCTCGAAAACTCTGCTCTATGGCGTTTACCACATAGGCCTAGGACGGCCATTATTGAATGACGAATTGTCGTCGTTTCGCATACTTCATAATTTCATTTCCTCTTCATCTAGAGAGGCCACAAACGTTCACTTATTACTCAGAGGAGCACTCTGTCGTATGTCTTCATCTCACTAACAATGAATGAATGGAAATATGGGAAACTCCAATATAGACTTCCGGTACTTTAGCATCGATAATACAGAGTTTTAGGCTCACGATTTTTGCGGCCAGCCGTGCGCGACCCGTTGCAAATCGATGGGGACAAAACTGACCCCATTGGCTCTGCGGACAGGAACGATGAACTCTTACAGCTATTGGTATTAAACGTGAGAGAAGGTCAGAAAGGAAAAAATAGCCTAGATACACAATGCCACCGTGAGGGAAAATAAGTAGAAAGCATTGAACAAATAAGGGGTTGAAGCAAGGGTGCGGAAGAAGAGGAAAACTAGATAACGAAACATAGTAAAAGGTGGGGTCGTCGCCACAAGAAGATGGCAGAGCCCGAGAGAAGGGAGTTAATAGGGAATCATGGAATTTTAAGCGGGGAAAATCGCGGGTTTTTTTGGGATACTTCGGAGGAGGGATCTAGGGGCCCTAACAACTACGGTAAGAGCAGAATGAAGAAGAGAGGGAGGACGTCCTACAACTGAGAAGAAGTAAGAGCCAATTTAAAATTTTAGACACTTCATTTTTCAGGGTAAAAATTAAAACATTTTTGTTACCGCTAAGCTCCTTGAGACTCCAGCGTCGGGACTTTGAGAGGAACAGAATGAAAGAGCGGTGCAGCGATAGACTCTGAGGTAAAGGAAAAGCTCACCAGTGGCAGGATATGCGGCGTTCTAAACAGGCGCCCGGTACCAGCGAGCTATAGCGCTCGCCTTTAAGAAAGAAGAAGTAAGCGTGATGCAGCGTAGTGCAGGTCTTGCTAGTACCTACAGTAGCGCCCGTAGCGGCAGAAGTGAGAAAGATGAACAAAGAGGGAGAGAGGGGGGAGAAATATGAGCGATGGAGTCCCTATTCGCTCGCAGGTCTCTTGAGGGTTTATGCGAGCAAGCGAGTAAGCAGGTGAGCAAGTAGTATGAGTTTCTATCGTTGCACAACTAGCTCCTTGGCTTTTTTGGCTCTTTACTGCACCGTTCTAGCTTCTTTCGCAGGCCTATCATCATCTTTTTCCTCCTTCCCTTTAGCCACGATCCCCGAACGAGGACCACTCACGCTCGTGGGGGCGAGTGGCGAAGGCGGCCAGTCGACCGACCTACCGACTGAAGAGGACAAGGAATTTTTGGTTCCTTCGTCTTCGGCTACTCTTTTCCCCAGCAGCTCGTTCTTCAGCTTCTACTGACCTAACGCGGTGTCTCCACTATCCGCAGCCACCCGTTGCGGTGTGAGCTGGGTAATGTATTTTGTCTAATGTCTTTTCTCGCCACTGTCTGTGCGGATAGCGTGGCTAGCCGCGCGAACTGCATGCTATACAAACTTTTTCGTAGATCCTGTTCTTCACTGGTTTGTCGTCCTCCGCTTCTCTACTACAGCTGCATATCGCTGCTGGCTCACTATTACTACTACGCGAGCTATCACAAACGCGGCGAAAGGAAAGGAACAACGAGGACAGGAGTGAGCAAGCGAGCAGAGACGACGTCTTCATCTTCTCCAAGTAATAACGTCGTTGACTTTCTGAGTTCAGCGGTTCATGTATGCAGCGGTTCGACAATGCGGTGCCACTACGTTGGTTAAACTGAGCTTCTTCACTGCTCTTTATTCCCAGCGAACTATCACGCCAAGAACGAAGATACCCCCAAGCGTCCTATCATGCCTAGAATCTAAATGATGAATATATATTGCATTAGCCACAGGGTGCGCGGAAGCATCGAGGACAGTGGCTGGAGAGCGATGGCTATTGAGTGGCCGGCGCATCGGGAGCCTATTTAGAGTTTTTGGCAGTTCAGTTTTAAGTAGAAGGCGCGTCGGTTGTAATAAGTTACCTTCTAACTACCTTCTAACTAACCGCTATTTATTCGATTCTAAATAATGCGGTATGGTCCTATCATAATTTATTCATGCTCAGGAGTAAGCTAGCAGAGATTTTCAGAATGGCTTGTCTATCATTTCACTGAGCTAATTTAATCCCAAAATTACACTTTTTACGTTACTACAAGCTAATTAAGACATCGATCTTGTGCGCAACATGTTTTTGATTTGCTTTTACCAGATTGGACTCCGTTATGCCTAGATAAGAGGTATCATTTTAATGCCCTATGGAAAAAGTATTTTTTCGGCCTGGCCATTACACAGTGCTTTGTTTGACAAGCCATCGAAATCACCTTTAGTCTAAATAAACAGTCTGAAAGAATATGTGTCGATCTAGCTTTACATTGCTCCTACGCATAAAATTATCGGATGTTAGTCTCAATGCGTAGTTCCTATATATATTACTAGTTTTCTGATCGGTTAATTCATAGCTCCTCGAAAATGATTAGCAGATAATATTAAAAGCTAAGTATGAAACTTTTAGCTGCGGGAAGCTGCGCAGTTGATCTCTGGAGAAAACCATCAAAAATTGTCTTTACCAGTATCACAATACGACCAATGAATGTTTGTTTCGTCACAGTGCCCTATTATTTGTTTGGACTCAATTGGTCCGCTGGTACTTCTTCCCCCGCACCTTGTTTCGGCTGAATTTTTTTCTATCTCGTTTAGATGATTCCTATAGCCTCACCGGTTTGTGCGTTGCGGTCCGTTCGCCGACTTCATAAATCAACCAATCGCTCACGAGTCGTTGCTCTTCTCTCCCGCTCTCGTGTTTCGTTACTTTTGTTGCTGTTGGTACAGCTGTAGCTGCGTGAGTTACTAGACAAGCCGAGATGCGGCAGGCAGTAATGGCAGTTACGGCCAATGCGGTCGTGGTGCTTCGCCAACCGGCTCAGTGACAGGATCTACTTTTGCGCCGGAATCAGTAAGGGAGAAAAACGCACCAGCGTTCCCAATGAGTGAACTGGGGTAAGGTAAATGGGGCCGCTAGCGTCGATGTATGGGTAAGAGGGGCACTACATCGAGATCATCTTCTCCCAGGTGACCTCGCAGCGACAGCCACTGCCGCCGCCACGACATTGCTGGTGCTCGCGACGCTCCGTCAACATTACTACTGCGACTACCCTCACACACACACGCTCTGCGCGTTGATGCTTGTCCCACCAACAGCTACAGCAGACTATCACAACTATAGGCCGCTGCCTCCATCACTGACTGACTGAAGCATTCATTCATCTTGCCTCCCCCCATCTGCTCCCCTAAGCGTTGCTTTCCAGCCCGCGGTCTTCGAGAACGGTGGCCACCCCAACCCCCTTCTTTTACCAGGAGACGACTCTCGGGAGGAACCAACCGACCAACCTGACTCCCACTACAGCGAACCGCGGTGGCTACGTTGCCGCCACCACTCAATCGAGAGGTACACCAGTATTGGGGGGGGGGGGGGGTAACACCTAAGATAGAGGAATGGGTATCTGTCAGGATCTGTGACGAGGGCTGGGAAGTCGCTATACTAATGGTTTTTATAATACTGCTCTCCGCCCCGTCGTCGAGCCGGTTACACACAGCCAGATCCAACACGGATGCAGCTGTACGCGATGCACACGCCGCATGTATAGGGTAGACTGAACGAAAGGTGCAGGCCAAGAAGCCAAACCCTTCTCTACTTTGTTTTGAGGTAGGACCTTAGTCGAGAGGACTCTACATGCATGGCTAGATGGCAGGCAGTGTCCATAAGAAGAAAGTAGCATGTCTCGAGTAATATACGCACAAGCGTATTTGAGCGCCATCTCGGAAGAAGTGGACCGACGCGCTGGGCAGATGGAAGAAACACAGGCAGATAGACGAAGAGGAAAGCACGTTCAGCAGGCCATGGTGAGGTCGTCGTTTGACGAAACCGCCCAAAAGGGAACGCAAAGCGGCATACCCCTACTCACACGAAATCAGCAGATTTGGGCCAGTTTGTCGGGAGTTGAAGCATACGGTCAGGCGCATTGGGCCGTCACCCTTATGATCTACCTGACTTACCCAGTACCATGTCAGCTGATCACTTTGCCTACTGCTCGGCTGTTGAGGGATGACAAAGCATCAAATGGAACAAGACCTGTGAAGTTAGCATGAAATGCTGTTCGCCATCATGCCGATGGCTCATCAGAATACAGATACGCAGAATAGGTACAAGATACAATTGCATTCGTGCCAGCGTCAATGAAGCGATATGCATTGGGCCAAACTAGATGACCTAGTAGGGTTAAATCGAGTACCTTTAAGAGCAGAGATCTTGCAGGTTGCATGATAACTGAGCACGGACGTGCGTTAATGCGTATGATTACTGTCAAATACGAGCAGCTATTCAAAATTATTCTGCTTCCGTGCAGAACATACAGCATGTGTTTAAATCGTACCGGCTTATTGAACTTTTTACAGACATATACCTATATGCTACTTAAGACTAATAATCCAATTTATATAGAAAAGTTAAACACGCCAGTAGATAACTATATATATATATATATATATATAACGTCAGAGTTATAACTTACCTAACTAAGTTTAAAACAGTGCCTGTTGCAAAACAAGTGACTGAGAATGAAACCAGATCTTTTCGACTGTTTAATTGAAATTGTCCACGTAGTCGTATGGTGAATAGTGATGGCATACACTATTTGAGTCAATGCTTACATGACTCGTTTGTTTAGGGTGAATTACCCCAATAACGTTGGCGTTTAAACTGCAGCGATGTATTATTGCTCTGGGCTCAATTGGCCATTCTAAGCTCGGATATAAACCGGAAGCTCCAAAATACTATCTGCTGATATAATAATATATATAATGATATAATAATAAAAATATAATTATAGCTGATGCGGGTAGACTCGATGAACTATGTAGTGTTGTTTTTAGGTCGGCACATAATCGGTTACCGATATAATGTAAGTTCAACGTATTCAACAATTTAATATTTACACCGTGACAAACATAGCTTTATTTTAAGACAAATCAAAAAGCATACAAAAGTATTCCCGGCAACGAAACTCTCCGATGTGAGGTTAGAAAACTAACGAGAATGTTTCAGACCTTACAAGTCTAAATGCCATATTGACGACATTGTGTAAAGTGATACTACTGCTAGCGGAAATCACGTTGGCTTACCCAGTGCGGCCATATGAGAAGATCTAAGATCGAACAAATAACAGAAAACTGATTGTTAAACATACATATTCTCTAAAATAGAGGTTTGTTACATTGGGTTCGTAGGTACTCATTCTACTGGACAAAAAAGATTGATTTATCCAGGTGAGCAGTACGCTTCTTTTGCAGCGAAATCATAAACACCTATCTGATCATTAAATCACCTATTCATTTCAATGTGTACCATGAGTGACAGTAATGCTGCGGGCTTGGGTCGATTCAGGTGCTGAACTTGAACGCCAACACCATTTCGGCCTTGCAGTCGACGTTCCAAATGCATTGGTTTCAGGGATAACCGAATTAACGTTCTTGATGATCTCTCATCACTCGGAGTGCCTTTTAGGAGTTAATCAGGTGCCACTTGAAAGAAAAATTCATCATGACAGAAACTGGGACGCTAATCGAATCGCAGTACCTAACGCAGGAGAACGCCGCAACTGACGCGTCAGATACTTTATGGAATGCCGTCCAACCACAAGTAACGCAGCACAAAAAACCTGCTTCACGTGGTACTAGTGGAAAACATGGCGGACGCGGTTCTAGTTATACCAGAAGTACGCCATCACCCATCCTCAGCCAAAACCAGATCGTTCCTTCAAATAGTCAACAGGACTTAGCAACTGAGGATGAGAGTTCGTTCATCGTACAGGTACGAAGTTTCCGAATTTTTTTGTACAAAATGAATAAAATCAGGTTACTGTATACGCTGTTCAAGCTGCACTAAAAGTTTGTTGTGGCTGATTTAACGCTTCTAAGTTTTCAAACATCGCTATATTCCAGGTGGCAAACAACGCGTGTACCACTATAGAAAACTAGATGCGGTTATAGATCGGTAGAGAGGGTAAACGACAATTTCAGTTTTGCCATATCGTCATCCGTTTACTTAGTTAAATCGAATGGCTTTTTATGGAGTATCTCTAACTGTGCCTACGCAAACATGTAGTCTTTGTGGAGGTGTGCTACTAAGATTATGGACTATTGTTAGGTAACATCTTCAGAATCGATTAGAATAGAGTCGGCTGCAAGTACATAACATATTTTGTGTGCGTTACGTTTGCTGCACACTACTAAATCTATCTCAATGAATCAACAACTGTTATACGAGAAATGTTCGATGGAACGGTGATCCGGGGGTTCCGCAACAGGTAATTAACACTGTATTGTGTCATAACATTGTCATAAATACTCAATAGGAGATTGATCTTCTGCAAAGACAAGGTATTAATGTGGCCGACATAAACAAGCTCAAAAGCGCTGGCATTTGCACAGTGAAAGGGGTTCAGATGACAACCCGGAAAAAGTTAATTAATATCAAAGGACTATCGGAAGTGAAGGTTGACAAAATCAAGGAGGCGGCTGCTAAAGTCGATAGATGTTGTAACGGATTCACGACTGCGCGCCTGTATGGCGAACAAAGACGTTGCATATTTCACGTGTCAACCGGTTCGTCGAAATTGGACGCAATCTTGGGTGGAGGCCTTCAGAGTATGGGCATCACTGAGGTGTTTGGTGAGTTCCGCTGTGGTAAGACTCAAATTTCACATACCTGCTGTGTAACGTGTCAGATACCCGTTGAAGATACAAATTATCCTGGCGGGAAGGCTCTTTTCATCGACACTGAAAATACATTTCGGCCGGATCGGTTACGTAACATTGCCGCACGATTCGGCTTTGATGGCGACATGATTCTGGATAACGTACTGTACGCACGGGCATTCACGTCTGATCACCAGATGGAGCTACTCGACCTAGCTGCTGCGAAATTTCACGAGGAACGCGGAGTTTTTAAACTGCTCGTCATAGACTCTGTGATGGCTCTCTTTAGGTGCGGGTGTTCTCACAATCTTATTGAATAAGTATTATTTGTTGATCTAGAAATATCGTAAATATATGATGTATTTGATATATGCAGTTGGAAATGAGAAATGTTCGCAGAAGGCATAAATATTTACACAAGCACCTCAATCACCGTATTTGTTTATAATAAAATTTAATTGTAGAAACTTTAATAACCAAGGTAGGTGGATTATTCAAGCTCTGAGTTGATATGAGAGTCGGATCAAGTGCGAAGGACGGACTTCAGTGCAACAATAATCCACGTGAGTAATTAATATACTTAACATTCACTTTTTTTTAATTTAGAGTTGACTACTGTGGACGTGGTGAGCTTGCAGAACGGCAGCAAAAGCTCGGTCAGCTGATGTCGCGACTTCAAAAGATCTCAGAAGAGTATAACATCTCCGTGCTCATCACGAATCAAATGACTGCTGACCCCGGAGTTACAATGACATTTCAAGCTGACCCAAAGAAGCCAATCGGAGGCCATATCCTGGCTCATGCCTCGACGACCCGCGTTCAACTCCGTAAATGTCGTGGAGATACGCGCATTGCGAAAATCTATGACTCGCCAGAACTCCCTGAAGAAGAGGCTACTTTTGCCATCACTCTCGGCGGCGTTACGGATGCTGGAGAGTAGTGCTCTTGAGATCAACAGCTATTACCACGTTCTTAATATTACTACATCCGTCCTATCAATTTAACACTCGTACTCATGAAATCTCAAATCCAATGTAAACTAGCAAGCAAATTCGAATTATTTGCAACCTTTTATTCAAGTAAATTGAGTGCATCACATTGAAGGCTAGTCGAACGACTAGTTTATCCGCTGAAACAAGCACAAATAGACAGTGGAATTTCATGTCTAGCACTATTTATAAAAACATCGCACTGAAGTGAACGTAGAAACCTCTTAAACTGAGGGATATGCAAAAGATAGATTCTCAGTTACAGTGGCAACTATCAAAGTCGATGGGATATCCTTTTTGTGGGAAATTAGCTCTCTTCATTTCTCTTTCTTGTACTGAAATGTAGTTCTTCTATTGCGAAGGGCTCTCGGCTCTAAGCTTCGTTAATCTGTAGTCTTCGCAGTTCGGCAGTACTTCGAAACCGTGGATAGTCAAAGTACCTAACCAACTAGATGGGATAGATGAAGCGTATTTGCTTTTCACATAATCCAGATACTTCCTTAAAGTGGAACCAACTTTTGATGACTTTCACAAATTACGATTAGAGTCCTAATTTTATAGAATAAGTTAGAAGTTAAATGTTGTTCTAACAGCTATAACCGATAAAGACGTAGGAGAAACGAAAGAAACGTAATCGTTAGAAGTAAAGTCTTCGGCACAATATCACTAAAGACTGGTCAACAAACAAATATTTATTGAAAAAGCGTTTAAGATATTATCGGAATTCATATTTTTAGGTAAATAATTCCTGCCTCATGGCAACAGTTATATAATTCACCTAGCAATTCTCACGAAAGATTTATAAACTTTCCGCAGATACGTACGCTTCCAAAGCTCAACACCAGGTTTGGTTGGAACTAGAGATGCTCTAATGTTTTATGGAACACAGTGGGCCAGGTTAGAAATTGCCCAGTTTAGGGTATTTTTTCTGAAAACGTTATCAGTTTTTAAATAAAAAGCAGCATTATCGATATATATATATCATTATCTATATCAACTATTGCTTTACTTACGGTTTCTATTTTTAAGGCTGGAAGTTGTAACCATGTGTTACAAATTGACGATATGTAGATTAACTTCATGCATATAAGGTCTCTCTCTATACTTCGAGAAGGTACTACTCAACACTAATCCATAAACAATGATACGCTGTAATAGGAAACTGCTTGGACGATATAATTGCAGACTGAGGCGGGATGCTATATCTTGTCCTAGTCTGCAATTAGATATTATATTAGAACCACTTATATTGGGATCGCAAATCACTAAGTTTTTCTATTCAGCTAAGACCTTGAGTACGTAAACCAAGCACCCCATAGTATGTTGGAGTTTCGCTTATTTTGATGTTAAATCTACCGTATTTGGCAACACGAAGAATTCAATTATGCTATCTATAACCGGGAGCGGTGTCACCACAAGCCAAGATTCATAAGATATTAATGCCACCACAGAGATTCATCACTGCACCTATGAAAACTTTCCTACCGTTTTTCATTCATATGGCGTTCTTTTCCTTCGCCGGAATCACAATTCATAAACATCAAAACGATAACAAGTAGTATCTCGTCATAAGAAATGCACTTTATTTTTCAAAAAAGAAAATTTGCACATGCATGCGTGCACACTTATACATTCTCTCTAAGTGTTCCCTATTTTATCCTTACACATTTCTTTTCATTCGACAGCCTGATTCACGAACTTATTAGCGGTTACAAATTCTACCAAACATTCTGTACAAGTAAAGTTACTGAGTAAATTCCTTTTTGTTTTTGATACTCTTCGATAACCGTAAATCGTTATTAAATATCGACAGACCTTTTCGACTTTAAACCTCCACCATTTTATACTACCTGTCAACACACACTTTCACTCTGTTCAGCTGCATGTTAATATCGCTACTGTAATCAATATTATAAGTGATAATCTTTAAAAATGACTTGTCGCCACCTTGAGTAAATGGCGAGTACTATCCTGGTTGGTTCATAGCAAGCAATCGACCCCTTTTTACCAAAGCGTACAACTCGTAATAGAAAAATCCGCAGTCTCTGATCATTTCTAGGACACCATCGTAAAGGGATGGGAGGAAGCGAGCCAGATGCGTGTCATTTTCCAGAGGTTCACCTTTCCTAATAGGCCGAATGAATTTTTGAGGCGTTTATATTAGTAGAGTTGTTCGGCCTGATTTAATTGGGCCTAGTCTGGCCCAGTTGCTATGTATCGGTGGTTTAGCATTGCGATTCAGCCTTGGCTAGATTCGCAAGCATTCTCCTACCAAAATAGAGAGCAAACGGTGCCGCCCACGTGAGGAGGCGCAGTGTAATGAACATGTTATTGCCTAAGTAGAAGAGATACTCGATGTAGAGGATGGCTCCGAGCGATGCCTGGAACAGAAGTGACGATGGAGTTATGGTCGACATCGATATGCCAACTTTCATCCATAGGAACAGCATCAGGCCAAACAGGCCAATGATTACAAGACAGAAGACATTTGAGACGACAACAGGCGGTCTTTTTTCCGGCTTGCGGAACGTGTGCACGATGTCGGGCTTGCGCGCAAAATAGTCTTCTGGCGGTGAACCGGGCTGAGAAAACTTAATTTCTACATCAGATATCGTCCAACGGAATGACTGGATTTTCGAGTCGCCAACGATGAGAGACAGCTCGTATTTGCCATTAAGGCTATCGAAGAGTTTGGCCTTCGTTTTCAGATCCAGATCGAGTTTGTATAGGTTCTTGCTGTCAGCATTTGGCAGCAGGATAACCTCCGTGTGAAGAGATGCCAGCCGCACGAAAACCTGCTGAGGTTGAATTGTCGCACCGGCTGCATCAACCACCGAAAATGTGAGTTGCAATCGTTGTTCGTCGGTCATTTGCAGGGAAGGCCCCTTCTGTAAATGGCCTACACTTTGGAAGCCCTGCGACCAGTCGGCAGCTGATACCTCATCTACTACCCGAATCTTGAAATCGTCGACTGTCACTTGCTTGGGCGGCAGCTTCGTAGGGGCCTGACCATGGACACCGCAGCTGGACAAAGATAGCAACGTTACTATTGCAACGCCTATTCTCGCTCTTATCATTGTGGAAGCAGGAGGCTCGTTTACGTACATGTTCACAGTTCGATACGGTTTGACGTTCCCACTACACAGTAAACACCTATACAATCGAACACTAACGCACTCTGACAGTTAACACTAACACAAAGGATCAGGTCGATACATGCGAACAGAAGATGTTTGCTTGCCGGCACATTGACCGGTCGCAAACAAATATGGCCACCTTAACAGCTGATAGTTGACACGTAGACTTTATCATCCATACGTACTTTTACCATAACGAGTCAATAACAAGCGTCGATAAAAAAAAACTGCCTTAAAAACTTTTTCTCTCTTAGGTATTCTTTGATTATTATTATAAATTGTAAGTCAAACTAGCAGCAATGGGATGATTTCCTATAACTCACACGCAATCAGCTGTGGCGGGAGAATTCAAAATTAGGCTATTACATGAAGCACAACCGCCGTGACTTACCAGTCAGAGAGGTATTGGCTACTCATCTTAATATATTCAATTTATGTCTGTATTACTACAATATTACTATCTGTGTAGAAAACTTGACTTGTATTTATGCTTTATCTATTAAATTCGCACATTTTTAAAGATGTCAAATGCTATGTTAAAACTATAATGGATGACACACACGATAGAAAAGGCCAACAAAAGCTAAGAAACGTCTGGTAACGATAATGTACCTCTACAACTTACGTATTGTTACTACGCCGTATGCTATTGTCCGTACGTATGTTTACGGAAAACAATTCGAGAGAAACTGCGTAATTTGCAACTTCAAAGGATAGGTCCACCTATTATGGTTCCATTTTATTAGAGCGTAGCTCTTTTAGTACAATATTATAACGCAAGTTGCAGATACACGTCCTTATTGCCCTACTATTTGTTAGGGTACTCTTGACATGTTCTGTCTGCACAAATAAGAGGAGACTCGAATCTAAATTTTGAAAATCAACTTTTGAGGGGTGCATGCAGGTTTCGGTGTGAATTTATACTGATTTTAAATGACTCATACATCCATATATGTTTCAAGTTGAAATTAACTTATTGTTATATTTGTTGGTAATTCTTTCGCGAACTCAGACATAAAACGCATCCCATTGTACGAATATTGCGGGAATTTTATTTTAATAGTAATATTACTAAATAGTTTTTTTTTGTTGATGCAGAGTGGAACCTTTGAAGCAGTTACCTATTCTCCATTGATTCGCTGCTTTCAAACAAAGCACTTGTCCAAGCTTTGGACCAATCAAATGTTTAATTAAAACTGATTCATAATTCGTGAAGTGAAACGTTCGTAGGCCTTTTCAACAGTATCTCTGTTTCTAGTACAACACAACAAGGAATAAACAGGACACCGACTAGGAATAGGAATCATTCACGAATTACTACTTCTGTAACGAGCGCCAAAAAAACGAACAGAAATCTGATGTCTCTATTTCGTTTTTGTTGGCAAAAAATAACCTCTAGGAGAGCTGACAAACTAGCACGAGATCAGCAACCTGATTTAGTACACGTTTATATTTCGTATAATGATTCGGTGATTGCCGGCGCCAGCGAGTTTCCGATAGTTCCGTTTGCAGCTACACCGCGGGAGATATTCCTCGGCATTGTTCTCGTCAAGCTTGTCAAGGTTTCTTCACTAAGAAGTTTATCCCTTGTTAGCTATTCAGATGGCTGATTTCAAAAGTTGGTCTTTTTGAGCGAACCCCTAACCGCGCACGGGAGCGCTATCGAAACTCGAGGGGTAAAGCCTCTGAAGGCGCTTGTCAAGAAAGAAAGGGTTCAACCTCCGTTTTGTTTCCTCGATTTCCCCTTGCTCTCTGCCTGTCCTTTTGACTGACTGTCATTTTGGGTCGGTCCACCTTCAATAGTTTGCCGCCGTCGCTACAGCGTCTTTTGCTATCCCTTCGGGGGGAGCTTAAGCTACCCTCCGGTATACTGGCAAGATTTCGTTTCTTCGTCCTGTCTTTCATTGGTTCTGTGTTTAGGGTTTTCTGACCCATTTGTAGATCTTCTTCGCTGCTGTCTACCTCGTCGGTCGGTACTAGGCGCCCCAGTCGTTCTGACTGGAGCGTCTACTACTGTAGCTCTGTTCCGGGAGTTTGGGGCAGGATTTTTGTGCGATATCGGTACGACGTATTTACCTATACTAGCCTATGGGGCGGGTATTAACTCATATGATGATCCAGCTGCAACGGTTCATGCTCTCAGTAGCGAAGCCACAAGAGAACTAAATGATCTAGTGGAGTTTGTATGTTATGTGTTCGCCTCGAGAGTTTATCAACATCTTTATTCAAATCAGCTAGATAAAGGATATATAGTAATCACCTTAGCCTGGCTTGTATTACTATCTTTTACTAACTGAGGCTGTAATAGAGCCAGCCATCTGAAACAACGCTCATGTTCCAGACAGAAACTTCGGAATACTTAAACATCAGACAGATAAGAGTCCATATTGTAACCATGTGTGTAATATAATTTTTCAAGAATGAACCCAATTTTCAAACGCTTTACGTTGAATTGTGTTCCAGGAAATGCACGTCACTATAGTGACGCTACGAAATAGCATGTCTACCGTGCGACCCCCTCTGTTGAAATGACTGAACTGATAAATGTGCCGTTTCTCGTTCACCGGTCTGTTAAGCATCTATTGACTATTGGCCACATTCATATATCGGTGATAAACACATAATTGAATTATGAGACGGAAACATTTAGCACGGGACAGTAAAATTTAAAAAGTTACATTTTAATAAGTTAAGAAATCAACTGTAAACGTGTGCCTTTCAAACGATTTCGTTTTGATTGTGGCTTTATATTTTGAGTATATCCTGCGTACTTACACGTCGATCGCATGGTATGAGCTCGATTACAATCCATTTGGGTGCATACGCAGGAGGAATCTAAGTTCTAGTTATTCGATTGGATTGGAAACACCGTAATGATCACAACCGGCCACTTAATGGTGTTCGATCAAAATTTAAGATTGCAAGTCATGCTGAATACGATAAGCTCCTATGTTGGCAACGTGTTCGTGGCTCCTAAGTTACTAATTAAGCTACATCACCACACCGTTTTTGGCAGAAAATAATGTATTCAAAGCTAAAAACGATCAGGCGTTTATTTCAGCGCCAATCAAGAGGCCAGACCAGCAAGCTGCTATTATAAATTCCGCTCCTTTAGGGTTCTGCGTCATGTTGAATGTATTAGATGAACTGGCGGGGAACGGAACGGGAAGAAGGACGCCTTAAAAGAGTCCCCGCTTATTTTTCACCCATAATGAATTTTCTCGTATAAGCGCCGTCCTAACATTTCCTGCTCTACTGGGATTTCGCTCCATTAATTGCTCAAGATAAGATTTGACATACACTCCATTACTGTCGTCAGATGCCCAATAAAATACTGAGATATGGAAAGAAGACATGACGATTAATTGCGCTCTAAATCAGAGGCACTTCGAAAAGGAGTGATACTTTGCGTATAAATATCTAATATACCAATATGTCCTATTACATTCGGTGCCATGACGAGAAACATTGTAAAATTCCAATGTAACAAATTCCGTAGCATAGATTTACTCGTTGCCTGATAATGGTAGGCCTTGGCAGCCCAGGAATCAATTCGTTTACGAACTTCTTTCACGCGGGCTCCTTAACTGATCCGACAATCTGAAGGTTAGTAATTCGCTAATCTAATAGGACTAGTAGATATTTCGTAGTAAAAATTTTTGAAAATGTCCTAGCATCTGCAGAGTACAGCGTCCATGCTCCGATTTTTCGTTTCACCGCGATTTGCTTTTTCAATGAAGTGGCCACTACAGTGACCAAAGGAAAAATATGAAGCATTGGCTGTATCATCCTTCGACACATTTAGTCAACTCTATTTACTTACTCACGTAGTTATTGCCACTAATAGAACGTGCATAGGTAAAAAGACATTAAAAAAAAGTAAATTTAAAAGTAGAAAATACTTTTATTTCAGCAGCTATATTCATTTAGCATGTGTAATATAAAGTATAAGCTTTGGTTTATCTTTTTTGCATGAGTTTCATTTCATCGTCAGGCTCAAGCTCAGTTCGGCAGAATCTACTTAATCGCCAATTTAGATTGTATACAGATCCTGAAAGGAATGAAAAACCTAGCATACTTAGATCATTAGGTAAATACTTCGACGGCCAGTTTAAAAACAATTGTACATGGTCGAAACTAAAATACACACAATTGTTATAAAAAATTAAAGCGTATGGCTCAAGTACGGGATCATCACTAAAACTGACTTCATTAAGGCCTGAATGTATTAAATGTGTTAGGTAGATGAACATACGTATGTCCTTGTGTATTGTACCTTCTACAAGTATAGCATAGGGTCTACTGAATTAGTTTGGGAGGATAGAAACGGTCAGCAGTTAATATTCGGCTGGGATAAAAGTTCTTGCTTACATGAAAATTTTATTTCACCGATGATCTCGTCCAGACGAGAACCTAACATTACTAACGGGGTGCTTGTTAGTTTAACGTCGTCGTAGGCCAGTACAATACGTCTCTCCTTACGGCTAAGGCTAGGCAGCTTTTTCGCATGCTGGAAGGTTCCTGTTGGTTGCTGGAAGTCATCCTCGTTTGACTCTATTATGCTATCGCTGACCTCACAGCATTTTTCAAGATTGATGAAGGATGGTTTTATTTCGGTATCTTCTTTTTTCAAATTCATACTTGACTTGACATCAATGTACTCTTCGGATGGAAGCTCCTCGAGAACCTCAAGGTCGTCCATCGGGGTCAACACGACCTCGTCTTTTATTTCGGCTTTGATAACTGGCAGTTCGCCAATCGGTGTGAACTTAAGATCGAATCCGCAGAGTGAAAGAACCTCCGAGAGGCGTTTATCGAGGGCGTCTTGCAGAAGATTACGGTGGTATTCAAGCACGTGGCATACCCATGTCGTTTCAAAGACAGGCTTCTCACAGAGAGAGCAAGCGAGACGTTGAAAGGGGTCAGACGAAGCTTTGAAGATGAACCACGGTTGGTCTAAGGGAACGTGTTGTGCCAAAATGTGCTCAAGAAGAGCTTGTGACTTGGTCCAATGCTGTTGGCAACACTGCTCATCTACTACGGTAGGAGGAACCGTACTAAGCATTAATTGCATCGGCGCAACCCGTTCTCGGTAGGCTGTCAAAATATATGCCCATTCAGGGTAGAGTTGCCTGGCGCGAGTAAGCATACTCAGGATAACTGGTTTTACGAGGTTCCAGTGAGTTTGCTTGAAGTGAGCTCCAATCGCATCAGAGGGTGATCCGCAATTATCAACGTTACAAGTGAAGCAAGGTGTCTCCCTTTCGGGTATCTTCTTACAGCATAAAACATGCCGTTTTGACTCTTCTTCAGTACATGGTCGATCGCACCACTTGCAGCGCATTGGGCGCATCCCGAGATGATAGAGGATAACATGTTCTTCGAATTCTTCCGCATCCGCGGGTAGCAGGATGGCGCACTTCATGCAGCGGAGTATGCCATCCCGATAGCAGATCGACGTGAGCTCGTTGACCAAGTTTCGCTCGGGATTGATACGCAAAAGTCTGTCAGTAACTTCCATGATAAGGCTAGAATGATGTCTATTTAGATGCTCCCGAATGGAGGGCACATCCTGCAAATACGAGCTGCATATACTGCAAAATAAGACATGACCAGTCGATACGTGTTCTGAAGCGTGGAAGACGTCACCAAACCGTTCTTCGCAATTCGTACAGTCGTATTTATGCGTAAGCAACTGGAGGCTGTGCTCGAGTATGAGATGCCCAATGCCGACGGCCGGCATATTTATGTATGCTTTCAGGCACATCGGACATCGGAACATGCCGTCCCGACAATAGCGTTCGTACACTTTCTTGTACTTTTGATGGATGAGGCAGCATTCGTCGTTAGAACAATGGAACTCGGTGATAAGTCCGCAGATGAGACTCTTGTTGCGTTCCGAATTTCGAACAGGAGTTCGCTCAAACCGCCGGATGTCTGTTGTTGTAATGGTTCGATTGTTTCGTCGTACGGCTGCATACGCTTTAATGTGCTCCACCAATTCGTCGAGGCCGGCCGCGTTAAGTTCGTCCTCGATGGCCGAACAGAAATCGATGACATGTTGTCCTGCAAAATGACTTCGTAGTTTACTTTTTTCTAAAACAGCTCGACATAGAGAGCATTTGACGGCGTGCTTTGGAAACGTATTGAGATGAGTCGCAGCATTTTTACTTGTAGCAAATTGAGATTTGCATGTTGAACAACGGAATATACAACCATATTCATAAGAGAAATGCACTTCCTGAAGGTGAGTAAATAGCAGATCCCGAGGCCGGCCTTCGTTTTGGAATACACAGTTGCATAATGGACACGTCAGTGTGGTTGCGTCCGCAAAGCGCTCAACAATCGCTCCGCATAGATGACTGACGTCGCCGTGTACCCATTTGAAACTCAATCCGATTGGTTCAGGTGACTCGTCTTCGACGGGGATTTCTAAGCCACTTTTCATGATGTCTGCAACGAAATAGTCCATTTTGCGGGCTAGGAAACACAGCCACTCTGCTCCGACTGCAAAGCTTGCATCTAATCTTAACGCTAAAACGATTAGTCGCTTGTCGCTTGTTACGCTACTACCGACTACCAGACATATCAGCCATTTTAGTAGATACACCACCCTGTTCTCTTCTCGTCAAAAAGTGTCACTTTTGCGCAAACAAGTTGCGTTCTCATTGAATTCGCTTATACATCACTGTGATGATTGCTGTTTTGGAGTCGATGCCGCTGTGATATTCAGGAGGCTCGAGTCGGAGCGCCCGTCCGCCCTCGCTCCCCACCGACCAAAACAGTAGAGCGCGGGCTTGGGCCTATCGAAGCCGTGTCTAACAACTGAAGCATATCGATGGCAGCTTCTCTAGCGGCACGACGGTGTTGCTTGAAAGCCGGCTAGTCCCTATTGCTGTCGTAGGCATAGATCCATTGAAATGTTTTGTTGCTATATTATTTGGCCAGGCGCCGGCTAGAGATGAAATCTGTGGAGCTGATAGGTGGATGACTTCCATCGGTTATAATTGTACCGATTGTCTGTGTAAGCAATGGGCTGTATGAGCGTCTTGCTGCCTTAAGGCTACAGGCGGTGAGAAACTACGGATATTTAGTCTGTTGCGCGGGCAACATCTGACTAGATGTCATGCATTGATCGATATAATGTATTCTTTAAATGCTAGACTTGACATTCAGCATATGGTTGAATATATTAAAAAGTATATCGGTAATAACTAAACACGGTTGGGAACGATCATACATACGGATCTTCTGCGTCATCGAAATATAAAAGGGATAAAAATAAAAATTATTATTATTTAAGCATTTTAAAAATATGATGACAAAGGGCAAAAATCACATCAAGGCGCGTGACTTTTACCATATTTTACATTCAATATTAACAAAACATGTGGCTAATTATCTTCAAATACTTATAAAGCTGTTGGGATATCGCACAACATCTAAACTAGTGCGCCTGTCACAAATGGAAGCCAATGGAAGGATTTATGCACAATATTCTTTAAGAACAGTTTACAGAGTTCAACATTAAGGCCGTCAATATCATTGACAGTAAATTTATCCGGAATGAACGGCAGGAGGAGGTATCTGAAGAGTCAGCAGTGAGGCAAAAAGTAGCCTAGATCTTTTAAGATATGATTGTATATAGATAGAATTGTAACGAATATGAGCATTTGCAAACGTTACAGACAGATATGGGCTAGAAAAGGGCATCTGCTATCTCAACTGCTGTTACGCACGCGTCATTACGTGCTCAACGTGTATGAATGACGATACTTCGAGTGCGTGTAATTACGTTCATATTTCCTGAGCATTGTGATTTTCTCATTGGGGTCGATCATGGGCAGAGACCCATTCTGGGTTAAGCGAGCCTGGATATAACGTATAAGCCCAAAAATGATGAAAAGGATAAATTATACTGTTTGAAAGCAATTCTGAACCAAACAACAACACTTTCAGCTTTGTGAGATGTCATCTATGAGAAATATCTGCTGTTCTCGATATTGTCTCATTGGTGAGTTGAAAGCGTTCAATCTTTTAGGGCTTAAAAACCCCTTATAATGAACGCACGCTTTATATGGGGTCATAGCTTGTTGTACGGCGTAGCATATTATTAGCGAAGAGTTTGGTACTATTGAAGACGACGCAAAAATGAATGGAAGATAATAATTTGAAAGATTAAAGAATCACCGGCGATAGAATTCTGAACCTGAAGTCTCTTAAGTTGTGCACCCTGTCCATCAAACCGTCGGGACATATAGGATGTTTCAAGGCGAACATTTGGTCGAATTAGAGAACTCACCAACAGCCTTTTCAGAAAACGTTGCTTTTAATAAAAAGATTTGCTCCTTCAGGTGGAACGTAAGGGAAACCGCTGATCCTCGCTCTCATCAACAACCGATTCACCTCGTCCTTTGCTATTTTAAAAACCTACAAGTAAATACTGCTGTTGTCAATATATTGGCCCGTTTCAAGACTACAGACACGTTTGTCCCTTTTTAAAAAAAAGCCAAAATTACTATCATTATAATCATTGTCATTGTTCACTGCGATCGCAGGCACGATATTTTGGCCTGTATGGTCGTTCTATCAAAGCGAATACGCATGGCAATAGTAGCAAACGTTTAGTTGTAGGAAGTTAGTGGGAGCACGATTGTTATCAGCCAAAGAAACCCTTCGACCGCTTGTGCCGATCGGACCAAATAGGACGAGCAGCGGAAGCGGTAGCAGCGGCAAAACGTTTCACTCGTTCCATCTCTTTTTTGGTCGCTTTTTCTCTGTTCCATTTTTGGTAGGTTGCAAGTCGATGAAGAGAAGCCGATGAAATGACGCGGACCTGGCGATTGGCACGAAGTAATTTCCCAGATGATCTCGCTTTACTCTCCGTACCCCCGTATCTCGTTGGGTGCTGTCTTACCGTTGGCTGGCCGCCCGTTCAGCTTCTTCTAGTTCGCCTCTGTTTTACACTCTACGCCCCCACAATCATGCCACTATTTTGTTTGTGCGCATTTTGGGTGCATGCATGTGTGAGGAGTGCTTGCGCGATTGGGGGGCCACAGGACGCGCGCACGAGCAAGTGAATGAGCCGGCAAGAACCAGCAGCGCTAGGAATAGTATCCACGCCTGTGTTGTGCCTGGCAGGTCGGATCTAGGCGGGGTCGAAAGGAAACAAGGACTCTGGCACTTTGAATATAGCGGGTTATAGCAAAAGCGGCGACTAGTGGTAACGGTGAGTGAGAGAAAAGAAGAGCAACTCAGTGAAACAAGGCACTACTCGACAGCCCCGTAGCGGCAAACATTTGCCGCTTGTGTATGCATCCCTGCCTCGTATTGTTCCCTGGTGGCCTCCAGGGAAATATTTCATACACTTAGCTCTTTTTTCGTTCTAGCCCGTTTTCTCGCTTTCGGTTATGCTCCTTCTTATTCGGATCGGAAACAGCGTCGGGAGCTTCAAGTCAGTGTCTAGCGGCCTGCAGATTCAGTCGTTGACCAGTCGCTTTTCGTTTTACCTCTACTGAAGCTACGCTGCAGCGCACTCTATGGCTGCCGTTAGTTCTTACTGCGACGACTATTCAGCGCTAACAGACGGACCGACTTCGATGCACTGGCCCCGGCGAAGGCAATGTGCTTGGTCTCTGACAAACGTTACAAGAGCGTTTCCGCATCTCACCGTTGAAGATAATGCAGCGTGGAGCTACTGGTTAGCGGCTGTTTGCATCTTTACCGTCTCGTGACTAACTTATTTTCACGCTGTATCTGGCTGCTTGCATTGACCTGCTCAGGTGTGTCCTATATGATTCGAGCAAGCCACAATGATCAAGTAAGTCCTACTAGGCCTGGCAGCGTGTTAACACCATCAACGTCGCCTTATTGTGAACTGTCTTTACGTTTCATATCAAACGCCGCTACCAAACTGCGGTTACGCTAATAGTGGCGAACAACTTTTGATTGAAATCAGGACATGTTGATTACCTCCAAACCTACGAATTAGCCATACGTTCAGTTCTTAGACACTACGGAACTAGGATAGCGAAAGTGGTTTATAGATAGCGATGAGGGAAGCGACGATATGAGCGAAATACAAAATCTCGATAAAATATGTTTTGCACTACTATTTTTTGCCAATGGAGTAACGAAGGACAGTTTGGGCATCAAAGCGGTTCCTTTAGGCCCAAATGTGTGGCAGTTTTGTACGCTGTCGGTGAATCAACTGGCATTACTTGAGTGTCAATGCTGAATGAGTATAGATAGTTTTTAATAGTAAGTCGCATCTGTAGCATATAGAGGGAGATCCATATAGATATTAGCATTTCTCTAAGGTAAAACTATTGCGTATATGCCAAACACACGACCGTGTGATCTTACTACATTAGATACATATATGATGTTCACACGACACCTAACGTTATTATAGATTCTATCAATTTCTTAAATTAAGTATATGCGATTACGGCCGTTATTTGGGTGATCCTGCTTGTCTGCCCATTATAGTTCGATTTGGACCAGCTGAGATTAAAGCCTCTGAGACAAACGTCAATCAGAATGGTAACTCCAATTTTCCTATTTCAAATTAGACTATTGTGGTTTAATAGTTTACCTTTCGAAAGAGCCACAGCAGTATAGATGCATTGTTTTAAGGGCAGTGCGTCGTAATAGAGGCCGTCTGTTTGAAAATGGCTAACTCTTACTGTATTTTTCTAAACTGCCTGTATCATCGTCTTCGATACATCACCCTCAGATCAACGAGCTCTCATCGTACATTTTTGTCTTGTAACAAAAAAGATTGCCTTGGTAAATAAGTTTCCATTTCCTCTTGGTGTTACTTTCTCAACTGTTGTAATGATCTCTCAAAATCTACATCTATCAGACAACCATTCTTTTTATAAAACTCGGACTTCCAATCGCTCGGTTGATTGCGTGTTTTATCTTTATCGCAGAGCGAACCCGGGCTTGGTTCAAAATATCACACGCTCACAGGCCAGTACCTTGTCAGCTACATACACAACAAACGCTACAACGTCAATATATAGGCGACGATTCAGCTCGTGCATGACTTAGTCTTCAGTATGTACACGATCGTGGCCGTTTAAATCCACACGTATCTAGCACTTTACAACATTTATTAGATCCGTCCTAGAGCTTCCGCTGTGTTTACACATGACCGTATGTGTGTATTAAATATCTATGTAGAAACATGTCCGCTAGAGTCCGCCCTCCTCCCGTGTTAGCTCGATTCCATCGCGCCTTTCTTACTCGTTCTTGTCTCGATGCCCTTTTCGGAAGATCGGTGTGGCAAATTGGCAACATTAATTTGACCTCACATAGAATAAGAACTAAGAATTCCCAGAAGGAAACAGTCAATGGTTACATATATAGATTGCACAGAGGAGGTCAGCCAACGTGTGAAGAGTATCGTGCTCACAGTGACACGCGCATGGGCGTAACTCGCTCTCTGTACTCCTATAAAGCTCTCGACACGGCTGCTGGGAGGGGAGCAGAATGTATTGGCCGTTCAGTTGTAATTCAGCTCTGTCCAAATGGTCGACTCTTGCCCCTATGGCCATCGCCACCCCCTTCCCAGGTGAACCTCAAAAGCATTTCGCCGTTACTTTCAACAATCACGTTGGGGGTAATCGCAACCGCTGATACTGGTCACCGGTGCTGCACAAGGCTGCTTATGCGCTGAATTTCAGTTTCATTGCCTACAGCATTTACATTGCCGTATATGACCGTCATATATTGACAATGGCGAGGACAAGGAGAGGCACAATGATTGTGCGATTTGTCACAGTCGCATGGTAGTGGCTCACGCACGCGGCAGATAGCAAATAGAGATAAGTTGCGCAAACTACTGTTCCATTTAAAGACCTCCGCAAGCGGTGCGGGCTCGAGTGATGAAGGACGAGAACGGAGGAGCAGGAGAAGGGAAGCTTGTATGGAGTGTTTATGAGCGATAACCCTGAGGCCAGCGGCTGGTCGGCTTTGCGTAGCCCACGAATATGACAAATCAAATGGCTTGGCAAATGATCATGACCGACGGTCGTCGCTGATGACGGCTAAGGCGGTGCCAAACTCGGGCTCTGCATGCAGAGCCCCATAATAGCATCCAGTAACTGCCACTGGCATTGTAGCGATGGTGCAAAAAAGGAGCGGGATAGCCAACAACTTGTCCACATTTAATCAAGCGTTAAACTGGTACTTTTAAAACTGCTATATATATATATATATGGGAGGACGGGGGGTCAATGTCTACGGTTACATGGCCTGTTTAATGATATTAATATGCAGATCTCTTTTCTTCGAAAGATAAAGGTTAAAGCGATCCTTGCGATATAGTATGAAAATAGAATGCACTCATTTCCCAACTGTTTTCTGTAGAATCTACTTGGCTTCCCTTGAATTTGAAAGACTTTTTCATTTACTCTACCGAATAATGCAAACCTGTCATATAGCATGACAATTCAATTTAGAAATTGACTTCACGTGAAGAATATATTGTAGGGCTGTGCGAAAGACCCGTGTACACTCACGAAAGCCTTTCCCGGTATGCAACACTTAACATGTTTGGTGGGCTATGGACGGGTCACATAATCGTTGCACGTAGTTTTTCTGGGTTAAGATGGACAGCTGAGCAATCAAGATAGTAATAATAATAATATATGTGTAATTTTGCCGACATCGCTTCGATGATTGATGATCGAAGAGGCGATGTTGGCGCCGAACTTTGAAATCACTTAGTCAAAGGGAGGTAAGATATTGCTGTAGAAAAAAGAGCGAAAGACTAGCAATAAACTAGCGACGATAGACGACCTGATGCGAGAATGGCCTGATATGACTGCATTAGAAGCGTTGCTGGTGCCTCGTCGTTGTCATCTCATCTATCTGCCGTAGTATTTATTCAGCGTTAGTATCTCTCAAAGGATTTTATTAACATATTTAAATAGCTACGGGCTAAGAACTAGGTCAGAGGCACGTATTGAAGGATAAAGGCCAGCTAGTACTGTGTAGCCTATTAGCATATTAATCAAATATACGCCATAGACATTCGCCAGCAGCAGTAACTGCAATGGCTAACCTAATAGTACTTACGGTTTGTTCTACGATACTACTGTTGATATGGATTTATCTTCTTTTTATATTCACGTTTTGCCTTGTCAGAAATGTATGACTTTTTTTTTTTCGGAAAAAAATTGCCTCGGGGATATTAACCCTCTAGATGCATGAGGCACCTGACCCTTTTCGATAGAACCTATATAGGGTGGGTGAACGTGAGGTAGAGAACATGCGCCTCCCGTATCCACTTCGTAGTATCCAACAGGACTGTCAATTAGAGGTTTGTAAAAACAAGTTTATTATTTCTAAACACTTTCTAGCACCGAAACTGATTTTCTAGCAACTGATTTTAGCATTTCCTAAGCCATGTAAACTCACATAACGTTTTAGCCAATTTCAGTTGCTAAAGGTGCGCGATTAACAAATGACTGTTTCGCTCGTAGCGATCAGGTGATTCTCTTCCTGTAAAACCATATTGTTCTCGTGAGCTCCTTCTGGCACACATTTCATTCTCCCAATGAAAATACAAACTGGAATATTATTTATTGGTGCATCATTTTCGTCTTAGTAACCCTAATATACGAAATCAAAATAATATGAAATCAAAATTTAAGCTCAATTGATAATGCTCCTCATAGAGCTCGAACCCCGTTGCTTAATGTTTACGCTTAATGGGTAGATGTTGGGTCGGCGAACAGGGACTTTCTTTTGAAAGCCCGTTAAAGCTTGCGCCGATAGGGAAATTGATATCATCTGAAGTAACCAGTATTTGTTGTTTATTTCAAATTGAAATATCTGAAGCTTCGCTTCATTCCTCCTTTTTTTTTTTTTTTTTTTTCTTTATAAAACGAAGTGGCAAACCAGTGGCATCTGAATAACTTTTCGCAACACTCGACGTTTGTATCGTACCACCACAATAACAATTTAGTGTTCTGTTCCTTACGTAGCCCTTGACTGTTTAGCTTAGCGCTTCGTATGTCGTCACTCATTTCGTCTGGTAAAAGGTAAAGTCTCTGCAACAATCGATTGCATTACTGTTTTTCAACAGTTATTCGCCACGGTCTGTAGGGATTCAATGGAGTCGTAGTTGTGCAGCGGTTCTAGTAGGAGCAGTGACAGTCGTAAGGGTAGACGGGGTTATGGGGTAGCACAAACTGCGCCGTTCGCCGTGGGGGGTTACCGATGTACAGTCTGTGGCCGGTGATAGAAGGTTGGGAAGAACGCAGAGAATTAGCAACGATGTAGTTAGCGAGTCGTTAGAGGGTAGTCCACGAAACTGAGGGGTGGGCATCCAGATGGAGTTTTACAGGGCCAGACTGGCTGGCGCTTCAAGTTCGATTGGAACTTGAGGCAAACTTGAACCCAGCGCTCACACTAGCTTTCTCCCAGCCCAGTTCTTTGGCAACTGGCAGAGAAGAAGAGTGTATTTATTCCTTCGTAGCGTCTCGAATTTGCCTTGCCGTTTCCTTTAGTTGAAAGCGGCTCGTTCATTCTCCAGGGACACAAAGGCGAGACGCCGTTGGAGGGCAAAGAAGGCTAACCGTCGGCTGGCCGTCCTCTACACGGAAAGCCAAGTTGGTCCATTGAAGATGAGAGGCAACGCTCGCTTCCAGCGGCTGGCATGAACCGAAGACTACGCCGAAGTTACTGGGTGCCCTTCTTCATCCTCATCTACATTCGTTAGAAGACAATGAAGACCTATCAAGCTGCATCACCGATTTCTGTAGCCGAAAGTAAAAATAGAACAAAATTTGAAGTTCAGCGGTGGCAACTGGCGAGTTATAACATGCGTTTGACAATGGAAAGCTGTTAAACCTTGATCATCAACGTATGTGGCCTCTTACAGAAAAGGAGAAAGGCTGATGCTTTCTTTTTAATTAGTTTAGATAGATTGCGAACCGGTGATTTAGGTTGATGACGTCATGAACAACGGTACTAAATCAGGTTGTTAACAGACAGAATGGCGGTATATGTCGACCGAATGTGGGAGACAGCAGCTTTTGAACGTTGGACTTCACGACTATAGTCGTGCGCTGTATTAATCACCTCAGCGCTATATCCCCATTTTTGTCAAAGTTCAGTGATCCTTTCACCAAAAGGCACACCAGGACCATTGTACAGCGGACGTCCTTGCGAGTCCGTACAGCCTGCTAATGACACAATAGTTGCTTTACTTGGCGTGAGGCTAACGTACGAGTTCATCAGGCGAAAAAGTTAGTCATAGGTGCATTCGGAGTTAATGACAAACAATAGATAACTAGATGAATGCGTGAAAAGGCTTACAACAAGATACGATTCGTAGTATTAATTTTCTATTTATTAAGAGGCTTATGAGTTGTCGTACGAATTATATGAATTGCTGGTAGTTTCGAGCTTTCAACACACACATTTTGTGATACGGATATGTAACACAAATATACCTATTTCTTGATACGGGTTATTGTACTATTATATAACAACGTTGACCTTTGAACGAAGGCAAGCTAATTATAACTAAAAACAAAGAAGGATGACTGGCCTCCCCCTCGAGCGCATATAGTATAGTGAATCATAATATTAATTAGTTAATTATGTCTTGCTAGTATACCTTTGTTTCGTTAGATTGCTCAAGCCATTTATCCATTCACGGCGGCGCTGCTGTTGCTGTCGCTGTTAGTTGCTGCTTCTTCTTCTTCTTGTCTGCACAGTGGCGCCAGCTAATGGAAAGTTGTAGCCATGATCAGCGCATCTCTCTTAGGAGTAGATTCAGCTTTCTTTTTTGCTTCTAAGTGTGGGTGTGTGTGTGTGTGTTCATGCGTGTGGGTGTATGCGTTCTGCCTAGTTCTGCTTGACCAACGTAATGTACCTCTGCATGCCGCTTGCTAGCGGATGCTTGTACGGTACGCAAATAAAGACGATCTATATGCCCTGTGGGCCCACCTATGTAGACTGCCTTGCACTGCCTTTCTTGATGCTTATGTTGTGTTTCTTCTTTCCACACTAGCCAGCACAAGTTACCTTGGGGGTTACAGCAGGGGCCAAGGCAGCAGCCTTGCCCCCGGAATCCTCAGTAACCCCGCCGCCCGAATTCGTTTGCCATGAGTTCTACTACCGCTACTGAAGGAGGTTTCTGAACGGGTCACCGGGGAGCCACTCGAGAGCAGCGGGATCTCGTCGGCTCGCAAAGGTAAGGCCAAAGCAAGAATCTAGGATTACACTATTCGTACATCCAACAAACGGAATAGGCATAGCACCGGCCCATGAAAAAGATGAGTCGGGGTTGACTCACCTGGCACAAGTGCTCAGCTGTTAAAAATACTATCATAGAATATTATGTAAACACTATACTTCATCACACGCGCCCGATCGTAACATATGTCATTTATATAATAGGGAATAAGAACGTTGCTAAAGTTCATCATCTTTTTTACAATATATCTTATTACGTTTACATTGAACCAGCGGCAGGCAGTCATACAACTACGCATGGCTGGCCTGGCAAGTGTGTCATGGTTAGGTTCCCAAAAACACACGATAGAAGTGGAAATGATATTTTGAAATCTACTGCACATGCCCTTGGATTTAGTTATAGCTAAAATGGGAGAATGACGTATCACGTTAGCTATATTGTCTACTAAATCAATGCAAGAAGTCAAGTAAAAAAAAAAAAAAAAAAAAGAAGTAAGTAAAAAAAAACCGTCTTAATCACGTAAAAACGAAGCATCGGAGGAAACTGTTCAAGCGAGCCAACTTCTTCTATACATTTCTACAGTGTTGCTTGTGTGGACGTTCGTTAGCTTATGTTTCCTTGCTTCCACCGTTTTTGTCCAGTACCAACAGATGCATAGCAAAGAGGCCGACAAACTTAAAAATAATTTGGAGGCAACTAGCTGTAAAGAAATTTCGATTCAAAATATGATAATATCAGCCTTTATTAACCAAGCAAGCTCGGTTCACATCATTAAAGTTTAAAGGCAGGTTAGGTTAGTTTAGGCTGCTTGATCGTAAATACCTCTCTTTTTTTGTTAAAGGCTTAGCTCTTTTTTGTCGATCATACGTCGCTTGCAATTACTAGGTTTTTACTAGCGGTATAAGGAAGATCTAGTCTACTCTACCAAAATGAAGAAGAGTACAATTGTGCCAACCTAGATTCTCTAAGTTGACTTAAACGTTACGTGCACGGGATAAACGATAATATAATATCTATGATTGTGGGGTTGATTGCACTTCATTATAGTTTTTTTCTTTTTTCAGATTTAATGGCCTACCCCGTGGTTAACGATTAACTTATTATAGCAAGGTTGACCTCTAGGCTTATTTGGGCTGCGCACAACTGGCAAATAAAGCTGGAAATAGATTTGGTAATACGTTGAGTTTTGAAATGAAGGTAGGTGTTAGGTTTTATATTTTAGTTCGGTCATCATCACTCAACTTAGGTTTCTCTACCTATTGCGTTTAGGTGTAATAGAACTTCAAATATATGACAGAAACGTAATTTCAAGAATATCCCTGCTCGACGCTGTCTTCAACGCTGTACTTTCGCGACACCTCGGTTCCACCGAGCTCGAAGTTAACGATGATTTTAATAGTTACATGTTTTACAAGATTGGTTCCTAACTGGTTCGCGAGCGTAGCGAAACGTCGAGTACTCGTCTGAGATGAACATTTCATAATACTCAAATATATTTATCAAATGGTATTCTAGGCATTCTCTTATTTAAACGCACTGGGGGAACACGTCAGACGAGGTAAACTTGGCAGATCAACCCCCCGGGTGCGTGGTGAGCGCAGTGGTGTCTGCGGCTTAATTTTCACAGTAATGGCTGTAAAGCAATAAAGCTTCTTTCCGGCCGATGTTATTATGACAATTTGTTAAACACTTATTTTTTCAGCAGTCGGGCGTAAACCTGTAATTACGCCAATTTCAGCCTATAATATGGCAACAAAAAAGGTAAACGCATGTCTAAAACAAGAACTGAATGTACTTTTTAAAAACCATTCATTTTTTTCTATATATTTTTAATATAACTCTATCTAAATATCTGCTATTGATAACATACATAAATAAAAGATCATTGAGTCTCCGCAATTCAGCGTTTCAAACTACAGCCGCCATTCATTCTTAAACCTTCATTGTCGATTCAAGGCTATCATCGATATTCTATAGACTATCTTTTCGCCAACAACGATCCATCTGGTAACATTATTACTTCGGATGGTCTTTTGTTGCGTATTTCGGATTTGGTACGAACGTTTTACTATATTATACTATTTCCAAGATCCCACAGAATAAGCCACACTAAATATTTACCTGTCCGAGAACAGCTTGAATATATACGTCATGCATGCAACAGCATATTCTTTTAAAAAAGGTTTTTACATAATCCGAACTAACTGTAAAAAATAATGGTCAAAGAAACGCGTTTGCCCTATAAACCTGGAAATATGTGAGGTGGTCTAAAGTCGAAATCGGGCATAGACCCGCTTCGTATTACGCTATAAAGTACCCGTCGCCTGCAACAAAGCTTAACATCAGTACGAGCATGAAACGTTTATTCAAGCTGATGATTTTCCAAGCAAAGGTAGCCTAGAGTTGCTTGTGAAAGGCAGTCAGGATTAATCACTAATGGGATGAATGCAAATCCTAACTTCATTTGTATTGAATGTAAATAACATTCGTAAGATCCGGCGAAAGATCAGAAAGCAAATATTTTATCATTGATCGTAATAATATATATTTTTTTTCGTATATCCGCAAGTTTAACTGTCCAGAACACCACCCATATTGGTATGCAGCGTGTTCGAGAAATGTCCGAAAGCAGACGCCTACATTCAGCAAATTTAAGAAAGTAGTTAAAAAAAAAAACATTACATCGGGTTTTTGCGATTATTTAAATAAATGTGTAAAGCAAGTGTAGTGCCGTCGAGTACTCTGAGGAACGGTCGGCTCCTAACACAAAATATGTTTCTGCGCAGTTTCGAACCTAGACCGCTTCACGTGCTTTAAGTTTCCTAGCTAAATACGCTGTTATTAGTTGGAACTCTATGGAGAAAAGTGCCGTAATAATTGTAGGGAAATATCAATGCATCGCCTCTCCTGAAATCGACTAAATGCTATATTTTTCCGGCCTTATGATTAACTTACTGCTATACTGATTGAATCTAATATAAACAAATGATAATGATATATTTTCGCGTTCGGTCGATTAAGACTGAGCCAGCTAAGTCTTCAGAGTTCTCTTTAGGAGATGTCCAGTTCTAACAGTTAATTGGCCGCGAAGGATACGGTACAATTGCCAAAACCTTCAGGTGTACCCACCGATCAAAGAAGTAAGTTGAAAATATTGACGGGTCTTGTGAAAGCCTCGCAGCAACAACAACCGATCGCCGGGCTACCATGCAGATAAACATAGACGGCAATAGGAAAGAAGTGAAATGCTGAGCATGTCTAAACTATAGAAACCCTTTTTTTGCCAGATCAGAGAGCGGCTAGTTACCCTCAAGATGCAGTAGTTGATGTTAGCCAGTCCTCATGATAAGGTCAAAGCGGACTAAATGGTATAGCAATTGTGCAGTGTATCAGGCGACTCTGTCGATAACAATAAATTGTCGACGGTGCAAAATTAAAGGATTACACAAGAGAATGTACCGTCGTCACAAAGTAAACGAAGAATTAAGTGAAAATCGATAGGAGCTCCGCGAATAATGGTTAAAGACTCGCGAAAAAGCACATTAATCAGACGGGTTGTATGACGGGTCTCTATGAGGGTGTTTTATCTAATCGTTCATACAAGCTGAGCGCACTAGTGGCCGGGGACGCACGTAACTCTAATACCGACGTTTACTGTACGCGTTTGTCACTGCACCAAACGAGTAAAAAAATAGCAACCTAGGACAACGCGTTGCTATAAGAGTGTCATCCCATGAGCATACACAGCTGGAAGGTACGACTGCGGGCTGTGAACGCTTGACGGCTCGAAGACGCGTCTAGCGTGTCGGCAAGAACGCTCTGCGAACATTTGCGGGATCAAGGCAGTAGACGGAACGAATAGCACAGTTTATATTGAAATGTTTATCATCTATGGCTATAAAGTAATTAATAATGAATTATGGGAGAACGATAGTGATTTAAGGCACTATTAGGCGGCGTCGGTCCTAGAGTCCTTCCTTGCAGCATAGTTTACAATTGATGATAGGCCTGACGTAAGCAGTCTCTCATAAACATCAAAGAAAGCAGCACTCTCGAAATCGAAATTGTTGCCGTCGCTCCATTTACATAAAACATGGCTTTCGAAGAAATGATTAGCTTTAGCTGAGGTTAGTTACAATGGCTTGTTTATAGTGTTAATCTACGGCGTGATAGAGCAATTCTTGTACCTGTATGGATACTGGACGAAATACAGTGAACGGAAGCTTCTGTGTTCGCTCGCAACGTCGTACTTCCGTAAATGGTGATATAGCTACATTTTGTCTTCCCGCATTGTTAGTGACATCTCAAAGGCTGCATCCTAACGCTAACCGAGGAGCTAGGAAACATAGCAGAGTTTGACAATATCGCGATCGTTCCGGGTGACTGAATTTTGTCGACTGGCATACGCGAACGGAAAAGTGCGAACGAGCCAAAGAAAACGATATTTTTAGCCTCTGTGACGACTAAAGATTGGTACTGCTCGTTACTACTCAACGCAACATAAACACGAGATACCTCCTTGACGTAAACGCAGTGTTAGGCGTTCAAATGTTTTCTAATCGAATCGTTTGGTAAAATTCTACGTTTTCAAGCCAATACGTGACAAGCACAACCACCAGAGCTGTACTATACAGGATCTGGACCAAATCAATTGGGAGACTTTTTTTTTTAACGATTACTCCTCCTAGTCAAGAACGTAACTCGCTCCGTAAAGGACGTGGGCTTTCTGGGGAAGCTTAAGAAAACGTACAAATTAATTGTATGTTTCCTTAACTCGCAGAATATTAACGAACAAACGTCCCAGCTACGTTTAGCTTTAGAAAAAAAATGTGGCTAGCCTAAAATCGCAAACCTATAGGAAGAAGTTAATAAGGCAGTAGTTCGGGAAGACAGGATCACGCAAAACAGTGACCCAAGAATGATTCACGAAATTGTTGTGGCGCATCGCACGTTGAGCTTTCGGACAACAGACTGAAGATTGGGCCTACCGACGAAAGGCTGATATTGAGATGACGGTACTAGCATGCAAAGTGCTAGAAATTTGCATCATCTGAGCGGCCATATAAGACGACGTTAACGAGTACGATGCTCAATTTGTTTACTGTCTGGGACGAGGCACTGATATGCACTTATAGGAAACACAGTTCGAATGGGCGAAATTCGTTTGTTTCGCTTTTAGGTTTCTCGTTCGAACGGGTCACTTGTGTACAACTTGTCAAGATCATTTTCCGTTTCGCCCTCGATAGGCATCCGGCGAAATGGAGCCGAACTTTCCTCAGCTAGCATACCTTTTATGTTTATTTATTTTAGAACCACGTCGAGGTATATTTATGCTGAAATACATATTTCTATATTTCGCATAGACACCAGATAATGTACATATTACCGAAACGATGTTTTGTATCTAAACAATGCAAAAGTACCTGACAGATTTGACCAAGACGATAGCGACTTGTTGTCGCAGGGCGCCCTGAAAGGCTTCTTAAAGTGGACTAATTTTCAAATAGAGTAAATTAAATTAGCAACTATAAACTGATTGAATTTGTGCCTTATTTTTATATAATATATTCTATGAGCGTACTCAAGTTCGAAATAGCACCAAAAAAATTGTCTATGACGTAGGGGGTGCCGTAATAGTTTCCCTATAATACGCAGAACATCGTTCGCCGCCTAGAGTGCCGTTCTAGCTGGATTTTAGGTCCACTATAAGACCCATATATATCAGGATTTTGAAAATGTGTGTTGAACCACCGAGGACACAGGCGGTATTCCTAAGATACCCAAATTTAAAAAAAGGCACTGAACGTGTATATGAGAAACGCACTGCTTGCTAGATAGGACGCCTAGGAACCGATTTATTCACCGATAAATTTAACACCATTAATAGACAGACGATCGAATGTATCGATGAGTAGCTTGCGAAACTTATATATAGCATTGTCAGAGACGAAGGAGAGCAATACAAAATCTTCTAGCAAAAACCTTTTTTCTATATATGCGGCGTATAGGTGTCTTGGTCCCATGGGAAGTTTCCGTGCGACGCGTGGGCAATTATCAAACAATAGGTAAGAACATAAATATAAATTATACGTGTTTTACCCACATGTTCACCGTAATAATAAACATTTTAAGCTCTTAATTATTATTAGAGTCAATCTGAGCACGGATGTGACAAGAACATGACTACTGGCCATAAAGCAAAATGTTCTCAGGTGGAGAAACCAGGAAGACCCTCGTCCTTAGATCATTCTGAGGCCGTTCATGAAAACTGGCGACGACTCAATTTTGATTTGGTTTCTGGCTAAACACGGGGTAAGAGTTACCGCTTCGGTTAGACATGAGAGCTGCAAAAAAATTGAGACCCCCTGGTCACATAATAATATGCATAATATACAACACGCGATGGCATTGAACAAAAGTTTAGTATAGGGTCAAGATTGGCTCAAAGGGTCATGCCAATGCGGATGCTTTGTTACTTTCCGTTAGCTGTGATTAGGAACTGTTTTTTTTTTTAAAAAAAAACTTTGCATTTACGAAACCAATAGTCGCAATAATCGAATAGTGATACATTTGCTAAACGGAAATATAGATTGCACGCCATTGATACTTACTTATTTATTGTTTTCATGCGGTGGGACTAATTAGAGATCAAAGATCCATTTTTTTTCACGCTACATAAATTTCTTCGATTACTTCAATGGTTGGATTTTCGCTTCGTCGTATTTTTCCCAAATGCAATATTATTATGAAAACATTTATGTTCATTAGCGAGCTATTGGATGACATAGTGGGCATGTGCTATTGCGGCATTCGATTATTACGGTTTTGTCTATGCACACAACGCAGTACGCAGGCAGTACCGCAATGGTTCAGGCAAGTCGGTCACTTTTTCAACTGAACCGTACCGTGTAGAGAATGGCTGTGTACTCTGGTCCGCCCTTTCCCGCCGATAGGCCCCTCGACGTCTCATCACCCTCCTCCCGGCAGCCGCCTTTGCCCCCCACAGCAGACCCCATTACAGTTACGACCACCACTACCAACAACTTAGGGCAGCCTATCATGCAACCGCGTTTGACCACCGAGCGACTTAAGCAGCGTTTCCCTTTCCCACGGAGGTAGACGCATAAGGGCCTTCGATGGCGCGGCCGCTCCGGTCTCTGTGAAGAGGAGGAGCCTTAGGGAGCCAATCCCGGGGGACGGAAAGCTCCCCGGATGGCATTGGCCCCCAGACGATGGGGGCCTGCTCCTAAGGGGCCTTCTCGTCACGCCATTGGTTACCCGAGGGACGCTTTTCGGTGACGCCGGTGCGCCGTCGATGGGAGGGTCCACATTATGAGCTATGAATGATGGCGACAACAACGACAACGGAGGAACTTCCCACTAGATCACTCACAGTGTCCCAAGGCCTAAGTTATAGATTGCCAGCTAACCTGATACTAAACCGGGATCTCTTTCCCGGTTCAGCGGCTAGGAATATGCGAAACATCGCACACCGAAAGAGTTCTATTTTATAAAGGTTCTGCACAGAAAGTTCCGAATTTGTAATTTTATTCACTTACACATTGACAAGCTGTCAATGATTAAAGCCTTCACTGTTAGCTAATATATATGTATATATATCCCGTGGCGTTTTCATACAAACTGGATACAGTTACTTAAAACAAAGTGAAAATATTTCAAGGGCATACAATAGTCAATACTAAGATTAAGAGGTAATAATAATGGGCTGGTTAATAATAGAAATAAACAAAGCAAATCGTTCGAGCCCGTCAACTATTCTCCGTCATGTGTCGCAAGCTGCTTAAATTGACAGAGTAGATACTTAAATAGTACGTATTTTTGTTACTGTGAAGTAACGAAATGCTAATTCTCAGCTTTTCACAGCATGCAATGTCAGTGAAATAATGGTTTCCCAAAGCCCCAGTTTTTTTTCTGAAGGACCAGGCAAAATGAGTATTTATGATACTGCTGTATTCTTGCCAATCGACGTGGACAAAGAAGCTGTACATATGTTTGTTGTCACTTTCACTAATGAAGTGCATGCACGCTATTTGCTCCACGATCTACAGATGACAACAATCGGACATGTGAAGCTGCAGGTGACCATCGATTTACTAGGCCAGTCAAGCCCAGTATAGGCTGAGCTGCAGTGGACAGCTTAGGCTAACGACGGCGCCCGGCAAATGGCGCGTGCGAATTGCAGTCCTTAGTAGCTTTTGGAGTGGTCTATTCTCTCTTTCTCAGGCGACAGTCATTCTCGTATCGTCCCCAAATAAGTCTTCGTATTAGCTAGCCCGCAAGGGAACTTCAATGAAGTAGTGAGTGGTAAGGCAGACCATTTTGTAGGCCCACCAGGCGCGATACCGCTGGCCACCAGTATTGCGCTCGTACGTTTCTAGTAGCCATGCTTTGCTTTTTGGATGCCTTGGCTGGCTCTATTTCTTTCTATTCACGGCAATCTCACCCTCTGGCATCCGGCACTTGTCCAAGGGCTTTGGTAATGTCGGAAGAAGCTTGTTCGCGGGTCTCTTTGCACTTTGCCACGAGGACATCCACTACACCCTGAAACAGACAATGCGACCAGAGAAGGAATCCTAAGGATTCATGGCGATCGCAGCGCGTGGTCGCAATTGAGAAAGTGGGACCTTTTCACGAGAGGGCAACACGTAAAACTGCTCCTTGAGGAGACATTTCCCTCTGCGGCCTAGTCACTCCTTTTTCCTTCTTGTATCTTCTACCAAGTTTCACTAGCTGACCCCCGACTGTGCAGGCCGTTATCCCTGGCCTCAACTTCAAATTTCGTTTTAGTTATTTTTCTCTAGCGACGCAGTTCTTCACTTCCTCAACTCGTCACAGCTGACGGCTGCATCCTGAAATATGTCCCAGTTCTTATTGCCAATGCACTGTCACGTGCTTATGCACACGTTGGGAAGACGGTATGCCCATTGAATCACTATCGTATAGCCTCTTACACCAGCGAGGAGATAGCGCAGATATAAAAAATAAAGGGCATATGGCAGAGAATGAGAACCCAATTTTTTCTAGAATATATTTACAGCTCCTGTGAGTTCATGTAAAATACAGAAGTAGAAGGTGGAGGCAGGGGGGTGCTGGGAGAGAAAAGGATAGGAGAAAAGGAGAACAGGAAAGAAAGACGAAGCCAGATTAGATCGGGCATCACAATTCCCGATTAGCTGGACCACATGTTCTGGTTACATTGAATACAACTATCGTTTCAAGACGCTGACTCGAGGGGCGCTTCTAGGAAACGGAGCATGACAGTAATAAAACAAATTTGTTGTCGGTTATTCCGTTTGCCTACTTTATTATAAAAGGCTTTGCTGGGCTGCATATATTGTATAAGTAGTTATATTGCGACGGTGAATGGCTGTGTCAATATTTGATGTAGTAGACAAAATGCAAGTTATACGGCTTTGTTCGGACTTCCTAGCAACGCATCGCATTTAATCTGCTTGTAACGACGACCCATAATGTGGATATTAGATCGACGTTGTACCTTTGAAGACAATGGGCCAATGGCCATCTTGTATAGACCCGTTAGTACGATAATGACGTTGTTCGATGCACCTTTGGCGTTCTTCTTCCGCCTCAGGTCTCCTCTATGCTTTGTCTGCCAATGTAGTAGGCTTGTGATGTCGGGAGGGTCCTGACGAGCTACGCAAGTGAATTTATCTACAGCTCCTAAGACCTGTCGGTTAGTTATAGAGTGTTCCTATTTTCGAGACATCTCGGTGCCAGTAGTCAGCCAATTTGCAGCATGCAAGCTAGTAGGGATGGGGGTAATGCGAATTTTGCACATGGAACCCGTCGGGGGCTGATAGTGGATGCCTTGTGATTTTCGAGGGTGGCGCTAGTCGTCGTGCCGGCGGCAGCGGTGACTATGGCGCCAGGCAAGCTGGGGTTGTGTAGCAGGTTGATTGGCAGCACACGGCACCGCTAAAATCGTTTACTCCTCTCCTGATGAGAGAGAACAACTCAATCGACGAGCCCCCATTTCTCCCATTTCTTCCCACTTATCACACTACCGCTGCTGCTACTGCTTCTGCCCGGCATGTTCGGAGTTCTATGGGAGTGTACCTATAGTTGGGGTTCGGGGTCTGCGAAAGGCGTGTGGAGGAAATCGCGGAACGTGGTGGAAGAACTCCCTACCGATAGTTGTCTGGGGGATGTGATGTTTCATGTCTGCCCCGCAGAGCCACCGCTGCAGCTTCCTGGGGCCAGCCATGATAAGCTAACTAAGTAAATAAAACTGAGCAACGGTGGCGCTGCGTCACAAGCGCAGAACCGGTACATAAATGGCGAGGCTTCTGACGAATAAGAGATGGAAGTTCGAGAGGAGGGTCCGGGTTTACACGACACCCGGTCCGTTCCAATGACGGTTTCGATGCCAGCCAGTAAGTGGTAGGTGCAAAGACACGGGAAAGGAATAAGACGGCAAGCGTATCCGGTCAGATAGGGGTTGAGCATTGATGGTGTTGGTATTCAGTTGTATGCGGGAACCGAGAAAGTCGAGTACGGGGAGCATACGGTAAGGAATATATCAGGCGCGGGTGGAGCGTATTAGTTGCGTTGGCCGGCAAAGACAGAAAAGGCCGTCATTGCGAGCGATGGCAAAAGCTATCCCAGGCCGCCGCGGCCCTAACTTGTCCCTAATTTGCGCCTTTATTCGTTTCGGCACAGAGCCTAGTCGTAGTAGAGGCTACCCATTTCTACGTCATCTTCGTTGTCTATCGTTCTGCTGCAGTCTCGCTGCCCCTGGTTCTTAATATTCTTTCTCCGTTCCTTTTTCCCGTGGGAGGGTAAAAGGCTTTGCTGGGCCGCGTATGCTCTCTCCCTTGAAAGCACCAGCACCAATGCGGCCATTTCTCCTTATTTAGCTGCCATTTTCTGCCCCTTTCTCTGAGCAATCAGCTGACATTGACTTCGGAGAAAAAGAACATTTGATGGGAAGAGATGGTGCATGAAAACCACTGGCCACCAGCGACCTGTTAGATGCCTAGGTAAGTAAGCCTATTCTTAAGACAAAAGACTGCCAATTTGCCTCGCACACCCTTCGCATATCCGAGCTTAGTCAAGTATTATATTCGAAGACACTCGAACTCAGTTACTCGCACGACGCTACGAAATTTTTGAGCCCGGTAGCATGATCTGAATTTCTTCCAGTTACTCATACGCTTTTTTTGTGTGTTTCTCGAATTTGTAAAGACTGAGGTTCTCGAACTCGTTTTGGCCGCCTTTAGGTTAATAATTTGCAGACTGATATTGATAGCGTTGACCTTTCTGCTGATTTACAATTTTATATCGACTATTAATTTTCCAGTGCTTACACATATACTCTAAGTTTAAGGTTTGTTTCGTATCTGCGCTGAGTGGCTAGGTTAGGCGGAGTGTAACGCTTGTGCCTTTCTAGTTCAGTGATGCCTATTCAGGTCATTTAGGCCAACCGCCTGATGCATGTTCTTTATTTGATGTTCCGAAGCCTGAGACTAACTAAACCAGTATTTACCTTTATGCGGTTATTTATCAACGGAACGTTTCTACCTAACTGTTCGTTTACCATTTCTCCACCGCTGATTTCTGTGTTATATTATTACTTATGTCCTCATAAAATGATATGATAACTGCAAACTGGCTTGAGCCTTTAAACATGCTAAGAAGATAAAATAATCTGATTTCCTTCGACGAGTGTACCTTATCCTGCGGTAGGAAGCACGATAGTATGAACAACCGCGTTGACTTTAGCCTTATATTTCTATAATTGTTATTTAGTAATTTTTGCTAAGCGAATTATCCGCACGCTCGGTGTAAGCGCTAACGTTTTTTCGATTATTAATTATATAACCTTTTTTGGAACTTCAAGTTTTCAATTCTATCTCTTGTAAATAGATGTGAGTATGTGTAATGCTTTAAGTGCGGGGTGAGCTTCTTTGATTTTTTGCAGTTTAATGTGTACAACTTATTAGTCGTTACGTGAACCGTTGTTGCGGCTTAGTGTCTCAGAGTTCTTTACATATGTATCCACTCGAAGTTCATGTTACGCTTGCAATTAACAAGTAATAACAGGCACTGCCGTAGAATGAGCGAACACGCTTACACGTCATGTTTGCCGATGCAGGACACGGTAGCCAAAAACCTATGCTATCGTCAGGAAGTATGCGTAACACTCTGCGACGTTGCCCGTCCCGATGACAGTCGCACGTGGTAGGAGCACGCGTCGCAACGCAATATGCCCTCCGAATACAAGTCACTTTCCTCAATTGCTATATGCTACCAACTAAGCAAGAAACTAATCCTTTGGCTGTTCGAGTACTACACGTTTGTTGTAGTCGGGGGTCACTTTAATTTAGATCTTAAGCTATACAACGCTAATTTAGAACCAAGCGACTATGCAAACCTAACGGGCTAAGCCTGTCTGAAAGTGTTGTGCCAGCATTCGGCACAAGCGCTTCGAGGCTCCCTGTGAACAAAACGAGACAACAAATGCCCTAGGTTTAGCGTCGGATCTGACCTGCTTTGGTTGTTCGCCATTGGCAGGTCGAAGGGTGGGGAAGAATGGGTCGACCACGCTGTCACGTAGCGTCTACAGTGTAATGCTTTTTAAGTAAAGAAGAAACGAACGCACACCACCGCCATCAGCGTCGAACGGCGTGAGTGGAACACGCAGACGAGCCTGCTCCTTATGACTTCCATCTGCTTATCTCTTTCCCTCAATCATTCTGTCCCGTCGCTCGATCGGGCTGATTCGCCTTATTCGTGATACGTTTCAGCCAAAAACCGGTAACTAGCAGCCAGTTGGACCACTGTGGAGGAATCGAGATGCCGCATTTAGAAGTGTCGGCAGCGGTAAAGGGGGTCTGTTAGACGGGACGAGGATGCTTAAAGTCCCTGTGGACGCATAGTCGCTCAGAGACAAGCACGCACTAGTCCTAAAGGAAGTCGCTTGGCTGCCGTTGGCCAGCAAGCTATGTAGCGGCTAGAGAAAAGTAGGGAGAAAAGGCCAAGGCGCGGGCACACTTGAAGCAGGAGAACAAATTAGGATGTCATCCATTTGAGAAGACCCATTTAGTCCTGTAGGACCTATACAGCAGAAGCAACAGGGTTACGGATCTGGATATGGAGTAAAAGAGTCTGGTGAGGTCGGGCAAGAGCGACTTGGGAATGCTCAAGACCAGCTGTTAGGGCCCTATGTTCAGTGCGTGGTGTCCACGTCGGGCGTATCGTAAATTCAACGTTACCGCCTCAAATCATGAAACCAGCGGAGCTACCAATTTAATGGATATCATACCCCGTGGCTGTATGCTGTAAGAATGCCCTTGGGAAGTTTGACTGAACTCATTTAAAGGGCAATGTGATTATTGATGTAATAGCGTGCGTGATGCAAGACTTTACTCAGTTTTGGTAAATATTTGAACACGCACGTGAAGCTGGCAAGAGGTATTCAGTAACAATAACAATCTTGAAAATACTCCGTGTCAATACTTAAGTAGTATACGTTACTGCCTCTATGCACATAAGTGTATAAAGGCAGTACCGTATATTACTCAATTGCTCGCGCTTTCAAAGAAATGTTTTGATATTTCCAAGTTCCTGAATAGACTACGCCAAACATTTACATTTTCAAGTACTTTTTTTTTCTAACCTGTGTTATGCTTGTTCTAGCCTCCGCAGCGTCTTTGCAACCAACGATATCTCATCAATTACATTGCATTTATCGTAGAATTTTTGGCTACGACGGTTATAATTATACTCGAATCCAAAAGGCATAGGAATAAGTATTCCCTGATAGGGCTTAATTCGCGTGACCCTACAAACCACAGTAAGATTTCTAGACTTCACTGAATGAAGCAGATAAACGTATGCTTCTACATATTCGTATGTGTGGATGGTCCGTTCTTCCGACTCCGACAATTTCTATTTATTTACAAGACTTTTTTCTGTTGAAGGCTCTGAAAACTATTTAGTATTCAACGTCTGAAAGCAGCCTAACCGCAGTAAGAAAGGACGCGAAACAGATCTGGATGTAAAGTTTACAATTCCACCAGGTTTCCACCTGGTGGAATTGTAAACTTTACGTCCATTGTAAATCCACCTGAAACCTCAAAAATGTGGCGATATTGTAAATTCTCGGCTAAACTTTTGATATCGAACCGTACGGGTTAGCTCACGTGGGATTAGCAAGGTTCCGCCCGTGTCAGTGTAAGGAGAGTAGCTCTAGGTTAGGAACTGGCAGCCATTAGGCCAAGGAGATGCTGCGCAACTTTTGATCCCTTCACAAACCGAGAAACTTCAACTGTAGAATGGGAATCCCTTTGGGATCGAGGAGTGACGGAGCGTCGCCAGGTTTCAAGTCCAATCTCAGCCAACAATTTCCAATTAGAAGCTCTGTTTTCTTTGACTATTTCCTCCAAAGCTCTTGCCTCTTGATATAAACCCGTGGCGCACATGACCAATGGTTGAAGAGGGTAGGATTTCGCTATAGCAAACTAGCTGAGAATTCAACATTGGTAAAAATAAAGTACACATGAGTTTTCTTCGCGGTAATTCAGTGTTGATATCTTTTGATGCGTTATCATTTATGCTTACCCGCTTCTACTGCACTAATGACTGCATGCCGGCAATCAAACGACGCCTTGATCCTATAGGACGAGATGAACCTATCGTAGGAATGGCATACCTATTTGGATCTGAGTTCACGTCTGTTTCCATTCTCTTGACATCTAAAGGTAACCACCAAACTATAGGAATCCATCTTATAGGACTAGGCACTACGCTGTGGTAGCTCAGAGATAATAAATACAGTATCTAAATCGACAGCGTCGTTGGTCCGCATCCGGCATGTGTACAGATATATAAATAAATTTTGTATGTACGCGAGAACGGCGTTCTGAAATGAACCGGTTATCATATAAGTAAGTACATAACGCGATACGTATTCCAACGTATACAATATGCAAGTGGCTTCGTTTTAGCCAGAACATGTAACCAGTAACATAGTTTTAGGACAACAGACAGCAAAAGGCGCCTCCGGCGTACTGATTTTTGTTTTGCTTACTTTTACGTGCTCACGATTTACGACGTCCTTAAACGTTATCCTCCAACAAAACGATCTGACCGTTTTAACGTCCACTGTATATGTATAATTTCATTCTTCGATTTAAATAGGCAATATTTTTTAAATCTAAATAGGTTAACACCTGTACGTTGCGTTCTATCCGCAAGCCTTATATTTTCCTCATTAATGACAGCACTCAGATGCGAACGAATGGAGAAGGAAATGATTATATGTATTTGGTTACGTACGATACAAACCTATGTAGCGAATACTATAGACTTGCTGGTCGGCCCAGCGGACAATATGCGAATAGTGCTCAATATGAGTAAGCAGTAAGATAGTATATAGCGATTCGCATTGCCTAGATCCAATGACCAGGTTCTAAGTAGACGAAAACAACGGGAGACGAAATGGAAAGATAGCAAGTGAGGTAAGCACTTGTCCTAGCAGCCTTTCGTTGTTGAGACGGCACTTGGACTTCAGCAACTACATCAATGATAGACACACCATGGCTAAGAATGAACACTATCCAATGAGTCGATATATTCAGCAGCAGGCAGGTAATCCCATCTTGTCCGTGAGTGCTGCTTCGATGCGGACTTTGTTGGCAAAGAGTTTAGGACCTGTCGGCTGCACGACCGTCGTAGCAGCTGGTGGCATTTTCATGTTTACGGCATGCTTGTAGTCGGTATGCAGCTTGTGTAATGTTATCCTGCCAATTTTGTTGTCCTGTTCCATTATGCACCAGTACCTCTTTTCCCTTGGGAATCCAAAGGGTCACCCCAAGATAAAAATTGCTCGACACAGTCTTTCGATATCCTTTTAAGCGGTGCGCTCCTCTACAGAGGGCAAGCAGCAAATGTGTTATGAACGGCGAAAGGATTTTTTCCTGTAATGATGAATATCAGAGCATGACAAGCCAATCTGAAAAAGAAATCGATTTTCTGCGCTTTTTTTTCCATATACTTCCGCATATGTTCATCCGGTGACGAATTTTCTCTGACCAAGACACTAGAACATTATATGACACATTTCAAGATCATATTTACATAAGTGACAAAACATCAACAGATCTTATGAGAGCTAATAGTACAGACACTCAGAATCACATTGATCCTGGTAGCAGCTAAATAATTGCAGCAGTATGGTGATTTTATACACCTTATTACTACAAACAGATGTAAAGGCAAATCTAAAAAACATAGCCTGCGTATCGCAATACGTGTTTTTACGAATACCCCTTACAAAGCCTACGTTTGACTGAGGTTACCGAAACGCTGCGGTGCTCTGTAGGATCGAACGGGACTCTCATAGAATCGTTTTTGATTAATTTACTACTTTAATTTAAATAATACCCCCATCGAATGTGATGAAAGCCGTATGATGTAAAGCCTTCCTTCTTCAAAAAGCTAAGTGCCACCTTTATTCATTGGAAAGAATTAATATCAGACTAATACATTTACACCTTGCATGTGTTAGGAACCTTCTGAGACTATTGTCGGCTCAATTTCTCCAAACTTCTTTGAGAGTCTGCATGATAGCCCAGTGAGTAACGTATTTGCCTGTTGAGCCTAAAAATACGTGGTGATCTAGGCTCGAGTTCGACCGTAGACGTACTTCGTTCATATTAGAAGCCAGGCGTGTAATGCCTAACAATTTAACTATGAAACGTAAAGTACGCAGAACATTTCAAACCCCTGCTAATTTCTGGTTTCTAAAACGAACTATAACCATACCAATGATCGCGAAACGTTACGAAAACGCGCAAAAATGCTGGATGCTGCGATTGGTGCGCACTGGGTCTTTGTATGCCATATGCTGTCATCCAGTTCGAAAAGGGCGTGATTTTTTGGGTAAATGAAACGGGTACAATAATCCTTTCCTCGCCTACAATAACATCAACCGCCGTGAAACTACGTCCGCTGAAAGAGTCAGGCGAGAAAACTGCTCCCAGGGCGACCATCGGCTCTCTCAACTTGGCCTCGTTTGGCCACATACCGACAGAATACATTATGCAGCTAACGTCTTTATGGCGCGTCCATCTCGCGAAACGAAGCTACTAACACTAGCGCTAATATCATCGGTGACGCCTTTTCCTCCTTCTTGTTCACTGACTACTTGCTGTATGCGTTTAGATAGCTTACCGCTTTCGTTCGTAGTTGTTGCGTAGGCTTTGAAGATTCTTCCTATCGCGCCCCCAATATATTTCCACTACAGGCGTAGCCAGCTTTATACCTTACTTCGAAACCTCAGGCTTCAGTTCGACCCATACAATCATGACCTCTTCCCATGTCTACAGCTCATAGTGGATAACACACCTACGACGGCACGACGCTGTAGAAGGCGGTGCCGCAAACTTTTTGCCGTAACGACCCCCGGATCATCAGGCAAACAGCTTCTCATTGTTGTTGTTATTATTGTTGTCTTGCCGTATCGCCTGTCTCGTCTCAGTCAGCAATGTCTAACGTGAATGAAGGCTACCCGATGCCGGGAGCAGGCGGGAAGCTGTACGGCGCCAGGAACTCGTGGAGCCTTTACTGCTAATTCTACTTCACTAGTACTTTGGGGAGCAGTTTACACCCTCTATCAACTTTCCCGCAGTCGAGTTTTTCCAATAGGAACGTATAGAAAGATGTTGGACATCAACGCCAACGAAACTTCGAGCCTACCAGTTGAAGTCGAGCACGATGGCCGCAGTGGTTTAGGAAAAGAAGTCACAAGTTATATTGAAAATAACAAATGTGTATCTGAACGCGAAACGTATTCATTTAAACGAAAGTAGGCAAAATAAAAACTTATTACCAAAGATACTGGTGCCCTCGCATCGATGTACGAACTCTTCTGCATTTAACTCGTATGGAAAATTCAGTCCATAACAGACCCATTTGTAGACTGAATTTAACTACTGAAGTGTTCGATTTCGAACTAAAAATTCTCGTGCCTCTAGTTGCAAGTTTCATTAAAATGAAGTGTATTTGTGCCACCTAGACGTTTGATAGTTACGAAACCTCTATACGAGAAGAGAGATAACTGTTTTACTTCAAAATCTACCCCGCTCACTTCACATAAGTACGTGGGGATATATAGGAACGTTTCAAAGGCTAGGACTTCATTCAGCATCTTGAATTTATTAGGTAACAGCTTACCACTTTGTATATTATTAGAGAAATATCTGATACATGAGGAACCTTTTCAATATTAATTAATAAGATCACATTATTATAACATGGTACCGAAGCCTAACTGGCAAACGTGCACTTTCAAACAATATCTCGGATACTGGGTGTAAACTGGGTGTGAAAATGTTTAACCATCCGTGAAGTGCTAAATTTTGAAGAAGCTTTCCAATGTGACTGGTTGGACGAGCGGGATCTATTTACAGATGTGATCTGCATTGGTACTTCTTTGTTACAACGTAATCAGATAGCTCGATGTACAAAGATCTATCAATTTATATATATATATATATATATATATATATATATATATGCTGTATTTGTCTTACAGAGGAAACTAAATTAAGAATACAAATACGCACCTAAAACATAAAGCCGGAAGCTTGATTTCTGCAGGGATCTCGAGATGACTATCTATTTCAGGTCACGCCCGCTACTGGCCATCGCATGCTATCCTGCCTTCTCTAGCTCTCGCCCACTTGTGCCCCCAGCGGACAATCGTCGTTCATCGAGGAGCTCTGCTGCGCTTCGATCTCCGTCATATTTAAGGAATCAATCAAAATCTGCTATTTTTTAGCAGTAGAGAGATGGAGGTCCACCCATCGGCCGATCTCCAAGGTGAGCCTGATCGTAGGACGGTGCTCTATCGCGAGCTGTCCTGTCTTGCATGTAAATGAGGCGAAGCATCGCGTACATCACTTCACACGAAACCCAGAAGCGCTCGGTGTGCTCAAACCTCACATGAGGCACCCATTGACACCTACCCTTAGATTGGTTCTCGTCCTCACTTTCTACCACCTACAAGCGGCAGTTATTGGCACCGCTGCTCAGATGCTGTGTTAATCTTTTAATCGCTTTATCTCGGCTGCGTCACTTACATGTCTTCGAGATACTTCGCCTGTCGACCCAAGCGGCTATCTGTTCCTAGCTATTCCCGAGCTAACTGAATCGAAATGTAGATGATGTAGTCAAGTGAAGATCTTCAACAGCTAGCACCGGTGACGGTATCTGTCTCTACACTCTTTTTTTTTTTTTAACAGGGCAGCTATCTTTAAAAAGTGAGCAGTCCGCGTTGGTCTTGAACAGACACAATTTTTCGGATGGTTGGAGATGGCTGAGATAGTCACTGTGACTGGAAGATATCAGGAGTCAATACTACCTTCAGCAGTAGATCGTGAACAGAGCAATTAACTGCGAAATGGTTTAACGCATCTGCGTAAATTTGGTAACTATTATGTCCATACTTTATTTGTTGAAATAAACGCTTCAGCGAATAAAAATCCGGTTCTTGTGGTGTTAATAACTTAATGATGCTTAAGTTAGTGTTGACCAATCATTGTTTAGACAAGTGATAAGAAAACAAATGATCAGCTGTTGTCCATTGTCTAACAGGATCATTCTCAAGTTCACTCTTTGTCAGTGTTCCGCTTCTTTATCGGGTAATTTTAAGATGTTTGTATTTGTAGTTCCTTATTTAAGTTTACCGTATATCGCTTCTCTTAGTTTTGTAATAATTATTAAATGCGTCACTCTTTAGCATTGGCGCTCTCCGCCGAAATTGTCGCCATAAACACTTTATCTATTTTTGCAAGTCCAAGAACGCTCCCATCAATTCGGCTTCTCGAAATCCTTTGCTCTATTCGTCGCTGTTCACTGTCCGAATCAAAATGAACGGCGACGTAAGCGCGGAGGTGGCCAGCGATCTGCCTACTGCTAACGCCACTACAACTGTGTTACACATTTTTTGTCCATCGGCCCCCGTCAGGGTTGCCCTCGCCACTGTCGTCGGCCTGCAGCAAATTGCTATGGTGCTGTTTTACCCACCTAGTTTGTCGATGTTGTTGTTACCGCTGCTCAGCTGGCTGGCTGGCTGGCTGCCGCACGGGGTGGTGACGGAGGACGCAGGTGAAGGCTAGGAAAAGGTAGATTCAACCCAATGCCCCTTGTACGATATGGTATATTGGGTAGGAGAGGGCCAAAATGTTAAGATACGCTACCGAACCTAAATCGGGAGTTGCAGCGACATGATCAGAAAAGAACCAGTATAGTTACTACTGTTGCCACTACGATATACGGTACAAGGCACCTCTTCCAATCCCCGGGCGCTCGTCGTTGCCTCGCACGGCTCCGCCAGCTAAACTGAGCCCTTGTTGGGCCAATGTCTAATATTGTCATTGTACCAATGTGTTCGACTGGGGCGGGGGGGCAAAAGCTAGCGGCCATGTATAGACACGCTAACGTAGGCACACGCCGTCTAAACACATTGCTGTCATCGTGTGTTGTTCCATGTACGCCCTGCCTCTGCCCCCATTTCATCGACGCGAGTTTGCCTTAGACCCTTCTATTTAGGCTCCCGTTTGGCCCTGCCCCTTTCTGTCTGTGTCGCCCCTCGTTCTTTCTGTCGCTAGAGCGCCCCGATTCCCACCTTCCACTAGTGCCCATTCGTCGTGTTGCAGCTCGTAGGCAGCAAAACCGGGATTAGTAGATGTCCTTTATCGAATTGCTTTGGGGAGTAGGACGCCGCCGCGGAGCAGCCGGGCGGGGCACCCCAATAGAAATGGTTCCCTTCCTACAGGCGGTCGTGGTGATGGCGGGGAGTATATTAAACAATCGTCTTGATTGCATTTTCCGCCAATAGAAACAACACAGTCGAGTTTGTGTGTGTACCCACAAAGTGTACAATCCTGCCGTCCGTTAGTGTACGGACTCAAATAGTAGCATCGGTGATAAAGTTGTCGAACGAATTGAGATTGGTAGAGTAATTGTCGCCGCGAGTCATCTAGCAACGACTCGCTGAATTTGGCAATAGCTTACGCTGAACCGGAGTAAGCGTCAGATGATTCCTATTTCCAAAATACGTCATGCATATGCAGTGCGTTAATGAATCTACGTAATTCCGCAAAGGTTTCGAATCAACCTGTAAACCTTTACGAACGGGTGTAAATGGAGTAATCCATTCCTTATGTAGCAACTCCATCCAAATTCGGAACAATCAAATCGTCGGCGTGAACTAGATGTTATTCAAAATAATCGGTGAAGTATATCGTGTTCCTATGCGCTTGAATCACAGGATGGAAGTTATTGAAGTTTTTTGTAACGAACACGTGTTCCGACGCGTATTGTGTACCGCGATACTTCATGTAACGTACTGCGTTTGTTAAGCTCTGTTCAAAACGGCATGATTTGCATCTGTTGCTTTGTCCCTTGGGCTAAAAAAAACAATAAACGTCTTACACGTTAAAAGAGATTCGAATTTTGTTGTAACAGATAGGTCGTTCCTATAGCACTACATCATGCACAGTGCACGGAGACCTCATCCTATAAGGACTCCCGGTCGACTTGTTAGCTTAACCCTATTGACCAAGCATTGGATCGAAAATATCCATCTCATCTGGAGTACATTCAATTTTATGGAGCTAAAATCATAGACTAAAAATATACTTCGGATTGGAAGATATCATGCGACTCAACTCTCGAGTCTTTCCTGCAGAGATATGTTTCAACTCTGTCTTCATCCAAAACTACATGAGTTGGACAATGTCTGCTATCAACAAAATGGCGTCATTTATTGTTGAGCGTTTGAAACATTAAAGCTGTTGAGAAGCTCGGCAAGCATGCACTTTTTTTGCGGAACGCCTGCATTATGGAAACTTCTACTCCAACTGAAAACCGCTAGATTTTTTTGAAAACTAAAGTTTGTAGTGGAGAAAAGTGTGTCCGACGGCGAACTATAAAACTTACAGCCCATTTTTATTTTGAAAGGGTCATCCTAAACGATGTATCTGATTGTTGTAAGTCTCTGAAGAAAGATTGGTATCGAACAGGGCACCCGAGTGATATAATGATCAAAATAGACAAATAAAATATTGACCAAAACGGCATTAAAAAGAATACTTCTACACTGTACCAATTTACATTAACATTACAGTGATTTGTTACAATTTCAAATTTAATACATCGACAACGGACGGCCTAACTATCTAAGGTAAAGTAAAAGGATCTCTTAGACGTAACTCAAAAAAGATCAAAACATACATCTGTGTGTAGTTTATCTTAAGAGAATGGGTCTAATGTTAAAAACACGACAGTTCGTCGGCGTTTTATTGTAGAAATACAAAAACTAACGTTTTTATCGTATTTGAACTAGTGGGCTTTGAGTGGGAAAAAAAGGGGTCGAAGCTAGGGAAAAGCTCATATCAGAATCGACCGCAAATCGATAACAAAAGTATTATCTGACCTATCTGATTCAGCTAGAAATGTAAGCGTTGAGCTAGATTGTTTAAGAATGTATTTTGAAATTGAAGAAGACTAAAGAAAAAAAGTAAGTAAGTTCAATTTGTCAGAAAAAAAGAATCCTGCACTAACCCTCTAGTGTTGAGGCATACAAGCCGGTCGTTTTGGCGATATCCTTTGTCTCCACTTTAAGCCAGTTACCTTGTTCCTTTCAGCTGTCGCAGATGACTGAACGAAATGAAAAAGAAGTCAGATTTGAGAAATGATTTACAAATGACCAAGAAAATGTTTTTTCTAGGAACGTTTTTTACCCCCCGCCCCCTGCAGTTTTCGTCAGTCATAGGCTTTGGAGGGCATAGTCAGATATTCTAACAGCTCACCATGCTCCATTAGCAACAACACAAACATGGACATTCGTTACTCACATCGAAGCGGTTGTCTATGCACTTCGGAGGGCAGAGCATGCAAAAGAGTCAGTGTCTAGATCCCTGGCCGTGCGAGTGAAACATCTAGTTAACTCACCGGCAGACCTCCATCTATTTATCTACCTGCTCCATCTACCTATATAGCCATTTACTATATGCAAACCATTAGCGGCCGATACGCGCTAATGTGCTTACCGTGGTAATGCTTTCGCCACCGACGCTATTGTTGTCGTTGCCGTCGGCGCCGCTCAGGATCTCTACCAACGCATCAACCCTCAAAAGCTCGCTTGTTTTTGAATGGCAAACAGATCATATACACTGGCTAGCTGCTGATATCTGTCAAGAATAATCATCATACTAAATATATGAACCGTATGAGGAGAGGTTCGTAAGGGAAAGGGGAAGAGAAAGAGTTGCTGTAGTATGAGGAACAGTGGAATAGATGTGTGTGGATGGAAATAAATGAAGTGATCTCCTCACGCTAGCTGCTGCAGAATCCCCCCGCTACCGATTTCTCTCTACCGCCCTTACTTCGCTCCAGCTCAATCTTGTTTGTCTGCAAATGGCTACCTCATATAATGAAGTGACATTGCTGACTTGTGTCGTTAACAAAGTCAAACTAAATGAATCGATTAGCGGTGAATAGAGGTTTTGAACGAGAGAAATCAAGCCTCTTCTAATCTGGGAACCTAGGTCGCCTTTACTCGACGGTCCAGAGCTGATTGACGACCGGCCTAGAAAGCAGCGGTCGTTACCCGTTTCGGCGTTACTGACTTACTTGGTCCAATGAAGAGGTTCCATTGATTAGCACCAGCAGGCCAAGCATAATCATTAACAGGTAGCTTCGAATGTGGAGGCTTCCTAGATTGATAGAAAGGTAGCTAGACAGGAAGGAAAGGGCTAGAGCTTTTCTCCTCTGCTATAAGTCGGCGGCGAAGTATTAAATGACGAGTCGCATTTAACAAGCAGATCTCCGCCATTCCTAGTATAGTGTGCCGTCAATGTGTACGCGCGGATCCGTAGATGCAATATTTGTATGAAGTTTAAAACGACTGAGGTCCAAGACTGATTATGATAAGCGGGTCTGGCTCTCTACATAATGAGGATAATTATTTAGGAAATAGTATAGTGGAATTGTAGGAATGGGATTTTTAATTACGTTTCAAGACGAGGTACCCTGCTTAATGAACGGAAGCGAGTAAGCACTCATTTTCGTTCATGACACAAGGTGATTGTTTATCTTCCCATACTCTGGTTCACCTGGAATGAACAACGGACAGTTCAAACTAGAAGATGCTGAATAGAACAGGAAGTTAGCGTGGACAGCTAATGAAGGTTCTATGTCATACTGCGACAGGCTACTAGGTGACGCGCGGTTACGGTGTGGAAACACCTGCTTGAGTTAAGGTCCAGTTAGGATGGATAATACCTCGATTTTTCGTATAAATTTATGCTAGTCAGATTCGATTGGTTACTGGTACAGCTGATTTTTCCTATGATATTGCCAATTGCGCACATAATAGTGTCTTCGTTCGTTTATATCATTCGATACGTGTTCGCTAGATTCATAAAGACTATCGCGCGTCTTTTCGAATGTATGTTATCAACCATGTGTGGGAAATCGTTGAAATCGGGCCTTATAAGAGTAACCGGGCTTTGAGACGGATTGCTTGGGTAAGGTGCTTTTAAAATAGCTTTTCCTTTGTTATAATTCGTTCTCTAACAGGTCTATAATGATACTTGCTTTAGCGAATTGCTTACTACTCACATTAATGCTAGGGATACATATTGCTACGCCTCGCATTGCCGTTCTCATACTGAGGCAAACGTTCAGTCTTGGATTTGTATTTGCGTTCTTTACGACAAGAAAAAACACCTCGGCGATGTGTCGTTTCGCTTGGCAATTCAACCTTTCGTCTGTACCTTAACGTGATCGACTTCTTCTACTGATATCCTAGTCCTCACGTTTTTGCCCATCTGATACGGATACTTATTAAGAAAAGGCGGTACTAGTATCAAGAGGATCCAGAAGAAACTTTCCCCTCAGCACTTGGGTTTGATACACGGCCTGATTATTCGGCCTTTTGAACGGCTAAGCAGGAAGTTGAGGGACAATACTGTGGAAAGAAACACTGTAAAACAAAAGAGTAGCAGCCAAGACGAAGGGTGTAAGAAGGAATCTTATACTCCCGCCCCGAATACGTACATTTCACTTTCTAACTATCTCCCATCGTTGATCTGTTTTCTAAGGTCTCTGTTTCGTGTAGCACCTTTAGATTTGTTTGTTTTTCTTCTCCCCCTGGCTGTCCTATTCCTTGGCACCTTCCGCCCTTTACCGTAGCCTAAATAATGACCAGTTTTAATTACAGCCACAGTATAGGTGTGAGCCAGCGCTCGAAGACGAACAGGTCGCTTTGCGGCTTTAATCCTGCCGCACATTTGCTATCAGTGAACGTTGGCCATGGCGTCTGCCTGATCCACTATCTTTCACGCCCACCACCTATTATACCTTGTAAGCCTCTCTTGCCATTCATCCGGAAATCGACAACGAAGGAGGAAAGCCGGGAGAAGAGCAGACCGAGAGCTGGCACACGGTCCTGCACTCCCCACTCTGCCTTTGTTATTATCTGAGGGTTATTATCTGAGTGAGGCGTTATCTTCTCCAGCATCGCGGCTTCTTTGTCCTTCCGATCACAGCAGGCCGGACAACGCTATGTGCTCTGTGTGGTGGCCGTACACAGGCTGCTGAAGAGCACTGATCAGCTCTATGTCCGTGTACGCCAGTCGCTGATGTCAATGTATCTCTGTGCATACGCGGCCCTTTCAGTGAACTGTTTTTAGGAGGGTATGACTTTCAACCACTCAGAGTGGGACGCGTACCCTGTCCTTTGATTTCCCGCTTTTCCCTTGGATGGTGCGACTGACGATCAGAATGGCCGACACCGATATAATGCACTGCCATGCGGAGAAACAGCCACTGAACATACGCCCACATGCATAGAACAAAATAGAGCCTTACTGCATTGCTGTGCTGCTCCCACCGATGACTGATGCTTGATAGCCGCAGATCCTTCTTTCTTCTCCATTTTATCCTGTTCTAGTTCACCCGTGGACGCTTTCAGCCACTCACGTCGGATTGTATATGTTTGTTTATGTGAGTATGTATGTATCGCGATTGTATCGGAGATTGAGTAGATGGGACATTGCGTATGAGACAATAGTAGATCGTCGTTGCAGAAAAGCAGAATCGCCGCTGTCATACCGTTCACTGGCATCATAGCCATCACTTGTGCTTGCAATCAAAAGGGGTGCGAAGCAGCGAAAGCAACGACGCAGATGGAAGCAGCGAGAGAGCAGCCAGGAAAAGCGGGTGAGGGTCTGCTCTGTCATGAGCAGGAGGAACCCTTCTTCCACTTTTGCTAGCTAAGGGCAAAAAACAATGAATTCTCATGGGAGGCTATCACCGCGACACTCTACACAGCCGCCTCCAGCACATGGAATAGTACGCCGAGATACCCATGGTTTACTTTTTCTTCACATGGTTTGCCCCTTCAGAACATGCTTTTCCTTCATCTATTCCATGGGGTTCTCTTTTCTGTGGACTATAGATAGCTTCAAATAGCGAATTCGAGCCAAAACGGCAACGCATTGAACGTGGCTGAATATTTTGCGTTTTCAGCGTGCGGACGGCGCATTTCTCTTTTATGCTCTATCCAAATATTTTCCCTTTTCCCCGTCTAAGATCACTTACGCCTACCCCTTTCTTCATGAAAGCAACAAATGGGAACACTCCCGATACCAGCCAATGGCCAGCATGGTGACACGCTGGAAAGCCGTGTACCTTCATTCTGTCCACTACTACAGAATCAACCTCTCTGCTCGAAAAACTGACAACAGATAGACCGCTTACTGTTAAGTAAACTGTATTGGCATAGCCAAGGAAAAGTTAATGCCATATACAGTAATACCTGTGTACGTGATTTTTTTCACGTAATAGATAACGTGACACATCACAGGCGTGTTCGTACGGTGCTGATTTTGTTATATTTCAGCTATAGAAGACGGGCGGATGTGAATTTATTCTTGAAGAATGATGCTGCCGGCTGATCACCCGTTCACAGGTGCCTTGCCAATTAACTTGGGCTCAATGAACTGTTTTAACGAAATAAAGCAGATTTGTACATGGTATATTTGCTAATATGCATATAGTATAGTAGATCTACGGTGAAAGTAAAAATAATTATATATATTTCTACCTATAATCGGCCCATTTCAAGAACGGCTTCAAAGATGTTTACAATTTTTTCGTGTGGGCTTGGCCTGACAAGAAAACATCACGGAGAAAACGAGATTGGGGTAAAAATGACTTTTCAGGCACTTTTCTACGAGAATTTGCAAAACATGTGGATATAGGATTAATGTAGAAGTTGCACAGCATCTATACAATAGGCAAAAACTTGTACTTTTTTATTGCGAAGAATCTATCGAATATTCTGTGCGTTTCCTATGAAACGTATTACCTACCGTTTTTACAGTGTTTACCTAGGTGCCCTAAGACGGGCGTGTTTTACTTCGAGAAAGCACATTAGGCACAAAAGTGTAACAAGGCAATGGTAGCATAGTGAAGGCTTAAATACAATAGGAGCACAAAAGGACTGAGACATAGGTAACCGAATGACTAGGACCCAGTAGTGGGATACGTAATCTGAGTAATCGAATCAAAATGATGGAATGACGTTTGCCTCATAAAAACGATACAGCAAAAAAGATACAGCAACGTCAACAGAGCCGAAGTAGGAGAGCAATGAAAAAATTAAGAGCAGCGGCGCCAACTTAACTCAGGGCACGCAACGTAGTAATGAAACGTTTGTAAATAATTAACTTATTATAGCATTTATAAACCCAGACTTAGTAGATCTGAACTTCCTTTGATTTAGATAGAAAACAGTCGAATAATTACATCAGCTAGCGTGCGATGTGTACGTTTTCGACAGATCACGCACTAGTAATTATCACATACAGTTTACACCCTACCCCCAACCCACGTCAATATGCAGGTCAAATGTTAAGGATAACTAATGTTTAGGACAGAAGTTCTATGCGTTTCTCATGTATACTAAACGCAGCAAAACTTTCTGCTCTTGATAGGTACGTCACCGAACGTGTCCTAGAGCGGATCTAGCTTTATTCTGTATATAGGTTATAATAATGACTGTTCTTTTTAGGCTAATAATTCTCAAAATGTTGTAAAGTGCTTATGAGGACATAAAAAGTGGCTAGATTACTTAACTTTTTTCATAGTTCCGTGCGAGCACCCGTTAAACGTACACGTTTGTTCGAAGTTTCAGAGTAAGGCAAAAAAAAAACTACTGTTACGTCTTCATCAATCACAACATAAAGTAATTACTATATCATTATGTAAATTTCGCAAAGAACAACTAAAGGTTTTGCTGGGCCACTGCCCGTTTAGAGTTTCCGAAGGGCATTAAGCCCCTTGTATTTAATTCGATCTTATGTATTATTAAAGAATCCTCAACGTTCACATATATATGTATATATATGCAGTATTCTGCGGCGCTGCTTTCGTCTTGTTAGTGTAACAGAGTGCAGCAATGAGCATTGATTTAAGTACGTTTTCGCTTTTTGATTTATCCGAAACTCACCTATTTGGCCCCATCATGCTCCAGAACAACTCTCGGAGGGAACTGCTTTATCTACATACCGACCTTTCTATACACTTTGGCCTATCGGGGTTTCGAGTTGATTTTTTATGGGGTGCACGTAAGCTGGGCCGTCATTTATTCGAGGGCACCCCAGTTAGCTGAGCAGCAAACTCCAATGAAGTCAAGGAAGAATAAAAAGGAGAAGATAGACTTATAAAGATTACCTCTGCGGAGGATACTGCAAGCTGCTTTTGCCTCCGCGCCCCCCTGAGTGAGCCTTCTCTGCTATGACTAATGGGCAGTCGGTCCGGCCTGTTGGGTTCAAGGCTATCGAACATTAGCTCGGAACTCACAGTCGCTTTTCCCAGGTTGGTTGGACGGCTGGCTTCGGTAGGCGACGGGCAACAGGTGGATACTCCTACTTCCAAAAACAGACGCAAGGAAAAAGAAAGCAAGCCGTCGCTTATGAAGAAATATGTCCTACAATCATACAGCGTTGAAGAGATACTTCGGACGGGGGACATTTCTTTGCTGACCACTCGAACAGAACGTTCGTCTTCTTACTGGCCCATATCTTGCAGCAACAGCATCATTTGCTCCTGATCCCGTTAGAATTTTAGACGCGAGTGGATATCCACGGTAATACTCAGCAGTCATCCAGGTGCTGAACGACGAATAGAACTTAGTACGAAAGCTCTATGAATAATGGTTCTGGGTGTCGTAATGTAAACAACGGTAAACGCCCTGCCAGATCCCATAAACGACATGTGTCATGGTATAGAAGAAAAAGAAGATATCCAAGTAATATCATTCTCATATTTTATACTAAAATGTAAAATAGTATATATATATATATACCGGTTGTCAAATATATTATTATTTAGATGATGTTGATTTGATTTTCGGGCCGTTAATGTACATAGCAGTAATTTTAACCCTATAATTGCCCCCTAAAAAAGCTGAGACCAACTAAACGATTAAGGGGTTGAGCTGCGAAAATGAGCGCTGATTAACACCATTACAAATGCAGCTAGTAACGACATACGAGAAACGAACATACATGCATGTTAACTGCATGTTGCCAAAAATAACAGAAGTTTCTTAGTTTAACAGGACCTGCTTCGGGACATAACTACATTAGTTGGGTTTATGCCACTGACCTAACGACCCTTCATTGTTCACTGAGTTTCCGAGAGCAAAGGGCCTATGTCCACTGCGATTTATATGGACATGACTTATTCATAAATTAATAATAGCCCAAAAAGTAAGTAAGAGAGTTAACTAAGATTATTTGTGCTATCAGTGGATCTAAGTTGCGTTTTTGGGGTGGGTTTTTGCGATTTCTGCTGTAAAAGTATATGTTAAAGTGAACAAAGTTACGTTCTTTTTGAGAAAAAGATCTACGTTTGTATTGTAAAAGCCTTTTAGAGCACTCTGTGTGCAAATTTCGCCGAGGTTTTTGTCAGATTATGCAAAGGGGGTCAGAAGATAGAATAACTAGGTTCCTGCAAGTTATATAGTGCTTTGTTTATTGAAATTTTGAGAGTTGAGGGTTGAAATTTATTTGGCAAACAAATTTTGACTCTATACGACCCAAGTACACACGGTCTGGTTACTCGGCGACAGAGCAGAACCGCATCATTACGCCCCAATCACGGCAGTGAAACCGGGTGGCAGTTCTAGACTCTATGTCCTTCAGATTCATATCCGTGTGACTTCGATCACTTCCATGTCTCAAAAAGGTTCGCAGATGGCATAGTATATTTTATAGCAAAGCAGATCATAACTATTTGCCTATTAATAACCTACCAGGACGTTAGTAATAATATACAAATAATAAGGAAGGGTACATCTAAGACAGATCAAAGTATTACTATTCTACATTATGTTCTTCGAAAACTATTCACGTCTTTCGACACGCCAGATCACCTACTATAAATTCTTTGGAAGCGAACGTTGTCCTTACCTATGTTTGCTTCTTTTCGAAATAATGCTCCCAATTTCAAAGAAAAGTCTTATTGAAATGTCAAGTGTAGATATATATATATATATATATAGAAGTCACACATACAAATTAAATTTTACTTGGAAGCACTTGTATGATTGTAAATAAAGCATATCGAGTTTATTACCCAGATAATACCCAGGATAAATAAAAATTATATATTCGCTTTATCCTCGTAAGCGAATTCGTATACCTTGTGTAGCAGTGCAAACAGTCTTAGAGTGAGCCCTGAACGTATTTGCGTAATACCTTCCAGCGTTCACCCACGATCTCTTGATTGCCGCTGCTCCTCTTTCTGTGGAGCGGCCGCGTCGAGGAATACTGAGATGAGGTCAGAGATCACAGAGTGAGAGTGAAAAATGTGATCGAAATGGGGCTCGTTGCATTGGGCTTGAAACGGCATCCAGATCGATACAGACACTATGACCTCATGCCCTTAACATCTTGCGCACATCTTTCCAAAGAAATATATAGGAACATCTATAGACAACAGTGCAAATGTTAGCTACTATGCGTGTGTTGGCGTACGCGGTCTAGTTCCAAGCCGCTCTTGCACTGTGCACTGACTCCCTAGGGTCTCGAGCCTTCAGCTGCATTAAGATATGCCCCAATGATGGCAGTGTTACCGCTGCTCCTCTCACTACTATTGCTTCTGCTGTTACCGTGGCTCGTGGCTCTTATTAGCCAACCTCTCACCCCCCAGAGCCACATCCCCTCTCCCCTCGTCCATACAGTTTGGACGAGATGGCCCCTTTTGATTTGGCAGTGCCAGCTTGATGATGCCGGTTCGGTGGCCTGGCCGGTCGTTTGTTGCTGAGTGTTGCTGCTACTGCTTCTTAGCAGCTGCATCTATTACGCTTGGCCACGTTGTACCGATGACTATTGGCTAGAGCGGCACCGCCCGTAGCCGGATCGTAGCTACGGTCTTCGGTCTTAGACGCAACCCAAAGGAAGACCAAGCAACGAGGGTCGATGGATGACCGTCTCCGGGCGAATCAGTCCATGCGATAAAGGAGAAGTGAGAGTAGATCGAGGAAGAGATGTAGTACCTAAACCGTATCGAGGCCTACTGAGATAGTAGGACGGCTCTATTGCAATTGGTTGGTCCATCAATGGACGTTAGCTAATGCGCCTGATCAGATAGAGTTACAAACAGACGTGGGAGCCAGTGCGCCTACCAGCCGACTTCCTAGAGCAGAGTTATTATCGCACAAATGTGCGCAAAGAAAAACATCATTATTAAGACAGTTTGCGATTAACTTGTAAAAAAGCAAAGAATTTGAATAGCACGCTACAAGATATTTGTCAAGAAATATTTCGTAAGCACAGTTAGTAAGGTATGTTTATAGCTCCGGATTTAATAAGAAACTTCGGGAACGATCAGAAACATTGAAGTCTAACAAATAGATTATAATTGGTTGACTAATTTTTAACTATGCCAAAATCGCCTTTCAGGGAAAACCTTCAGAGCTGTCGTACCATTTTGTGTTTTTTTCAATGGAATCCATACCACAACAAACGTACCTTATCGAATGTGCTTTAGAAGACTCTTATCCGGTGCTTGGTGAGTAAATTTGGGCATTTGACGGCTGTCGCATAAAGCTTTTTCGTTTCAACTCCGTGCAATTATAAAGAAAGTACACAAAAACCATATGTGACTGTGAAAATTCATAATGAACACCCTACTTTGTACCCTTCTTTTGTTTTAATAGGTCAAATATTCCGAAGTACCATAAGAGACTACGGCTCGGAGCTTAGACGGGTAAATAAATACGTTTTTCATTATGTTTTTCTTTCTGTCCAACTTTTTTTAGGCCAGGTGACACATGTTCGGTTGTTTAGAACTGTCCGATTTTTTGCCGTCGCTTTCAGTTTGCTGTCTGTTAGAGAAGACTGGGGCGTAAATGCTGCTGGAGCAAAGTTAGCCTCCAAGCATGATCGTGCCTTTTGGCTTTCCTATACGACTGACACTGCGCCTGCTTGTGCGCCAGTACAGCACACCAGCTGTACTGGTCTTGCACACCCCTTAATGTTCGGTGCAGGAGCTCCCCCAAGGGTGAGGCTGAAACGAGCAGCACCCCATGGCCCCTTGAGAACAGCGAGCTCCGTCACGGCCAGCGAGCAGGGCCCTATCGTCGGCGAACACTGCTGCATCGCTATGAGCTGCTGCACCCACGACTCCATTGTGGCGTTAGCACACAGTGTTACTACGGTCTGTTAGCCGAACCTCAAGTGGCGTTTGGTCCAGATGAGATCTGGTCTTGCGCTAAACGCTGTGCGGACGGTCATTTTGAACGCGGAGCAGAGTCTAGAGACAAAGACTTCAAGAGGAAACGAGGGCGGTGCGTGTCGGGAATCGCGACTGCTGACTCCTTCTGTTCTGTATGTAGATGTAAACAGAATCTGTTCGGCGCAGCTGTATTCCTATAATATTTAAAATTCCTATAATAAAAACGCCCGTAATGTTCTAACGTCGTATTAGTGCATGGAGTAGCACTTTAGGTAACCTAGGGCGGGGTTTTATGCAACGAACTACAACTTATCGCTTCTACCGCAATAAACTTGCTTGAACGCTGAGATAATTGTAGCTGGACGTCGGCTCTCGGAGAGAAGCTTGAAGACCAGAAGCGAAATACAACTGAAAAAAAAAAACGGTTTTTATATGGGAACTCGTTATTTACAGAAGCTATATTTTCTTATAAAGCTAGCATATAAACGTGCAAGCTGCAAATATCTTGAATGAATGTAAAATGAGTATTATGCTTCCAATTTATTAGCTGCAGTGGCCTTACAATCGCGGTATCTATGCATATTTAGGTAATAATGTGTAAACGAATCTTTACGCTTTGTGTGCTATCTGCTGCCATTCTCTTCTAAACGTCATGGACATCCTGACTAACTTTAAATACTTTAAAAGATATTCATCTCCTGTGACTGCTAGAGGTCTAAACGCAAGCGTGTTCGTAACGCCCAACATAACAGCTTACCTTGACGGGTTGAGTTAAGGTTAGTCTATAGGCTTCCCCGCATACTAATAGAAATTAGAACAATCGTTGTAATAAGTCTGCTAATTTCCATAATGGCCAAGTTGTAGGCGCAGCAAGTGAAGCACTTTGCCTCTGTAAGGTCACAGATGGACCACTAAAACAACAATACCTTCAACTCTCGGCAGTACAGGTCGAAGGCCCGATAGCAGCCTACTGGTTGGTACAAGTTCCGACAAGCCGTGCAATTGCTCCTCTAATGGATAGGTGTCCTAGTTATAGCAAAGACAGAAAGTAGTAGACAGTTAACGAGGAACAGAAATGGCAGGGAAGACGCTTTCGCAAACCACGCTGTTCATCTAAAGTTTAGACAGTCTTGGTGTAAACAACAGAGCCTGGATGTACCGTCCTTCTTAGCTATTCGCTCATTCTTGTTCTAATACGCACCACCGTATTCTCAAGTACATATTGAAAGCATAAGATATGTCGAGGTGATTACAGTTTTGTGATAATTTCAAAATTTCGGTTCTACATTAAGTGATGGTATAGAAAAGTATAGAAGAATAGATGTGCGCACTTCAAGAACAAACAATTCTTTAGGGACACCAATTTACCTCAAGTTTTTGGTTCATTACTTATAAGACGAAACCTTTTTGCCCATCTTGACGAATGAAACTAAAACCATAATAAAAACATTAGCCCTAGAATTTCGAAAAATTAATGGGAAGGATTGAAAATCTGTTTCTATGAATGCAAGCGTTAGCATCCAAATAATTGCGCTAGTCGCTTTTAGACTATTAACAAATCATATATCTGTTATGGGTTTAGTCAGCCAGGAATGATTTCAACCTTATTAAGCACGAGTCCAAATTGATTGTTGGGCCTTTTTGAAGGGTTACATCAGCGGCGCAAATTATTCCCCTCGAAGGAAGTCATATTCGTCTCGGCTGCCTGCGTTACTTGCTCAGTCACCAAGCACAAGTGACTAAGCACGCATCTCTCCACTTATTGAATCAGTTTCAAGGTATCATAACGCCATAGGAAAACTATCAGAAAGACTCAATTCAACTCAGGGGAACGTCTTCAGCCTTCAGCGAAAAGCGACCAGTCAGGCTCCTTGTCGGCTCGACCGACCGGCCTTAGGAACCCATTGTCGTTCATACAAAAACAACTCGAAAAAAAAAAAGCGAAGCCGACGAGGGCGTGCACCTTGCATGAGCTTGTCTAGTCACCCCACTTTCGATATTTCGCCATCGACCACTTGCTTCCTTGAACGGTAAAGACATTTATAGGAAAACGAGAAACAGAGAGAATATCATTTCAGCGTGCTGGTTCACGTGTCCTGCGCTACGTTGTAAGTCTCCTTGGGCCTGACCGCCTCCGCCAGTCTTTGCTTTTCAGAAAAGTTGTACTTCAGGGTGGGGGGGGGGGGGTAGGGCACTGGTGATCAAGGTGGTTTTTGCCTCTCTGGCTTGCCAGTAAAGTGCAGCACCAAAGTACGAGAGGCGACGGAGGATAGAGAACGCGTGAAAAATGACATCCCTGTGCTACCGTTGCTGTGGCTGCGAGCTCCCTCACTGGCAGTAAGCGACTTGTTCAGACACATCGAATAACAGTTCAGCGCCCTAGAAATACGCCAATCCCACTAGTAGGAAGCTAGCTAGGTAGCTAACGGGTAGGACGATCCGATCGGGGGTATATGTACGCTCATTCCATTCTAGTCAGGACATTGACATTATCGATACGAAAAGGCGAAAGAAAGTAAAACCGGAGGAAAATGGGCGAACACGCCCAGCGCATCAATGCTTGCTCTGCTGCCCGGTGCTTGCAGCAGCTGTAGCGTCGAGCGCGTTAGAGAAATGGAGCATGATTTCCTTTTGAAACACAGACTCTATCTACATTAGTAAACGGCCGACGCGTCGTCCCTCGGCTCTCGCATATGACCGAACTGGGCCGCTGGTTTCAATAAGTAGGGACTGCCTATCGGTTTTGATTCTGACCGTAACAGAGATGTAGCCGACCGCGGGAATCTTTGTCAGGATACTGAACGAGTGCCCGCTTAATTATGAAGATATCAGCGGAGATCGTTAGATTTTTCGTTGGACGAGTGGGACAAAAGCGAACAATAGTTTATAGATAACGATCACAGTATCAGTTATGTCTAACGATCGCTATGTGAGTATAGAAGCAGTAAGTACAGAAAGCCTTTAACCTAACATACCCCACTCAAACCTGTTGCTTGGTTATACATGTGTAGCAGCTGTACGTAAACACATAAAAATACTAAATAAAACAATCGCTTCAGAAACTCTTAGATTTAATGGCCTTCCGTAGAAATACAATTAATTTTACTTGAGGAGAAATACTAAGTCGATCCCACTATTGCCAGCTACTTCCAAAGTTAGAACTTGCGCTCAAATTGCGGATCCAACAAAAATCCATCAAGGCATGCCGATTCACTATCAAAGATTAACAGTAGAGTGCCTTTCTAGACGAACGGTTGTTTGTCTTACGCCTACACAAACTATTACACAAATTCTGGTAGATTAGCGTATCGTTTCATCAAGAACTACACAGACCTGTAAAAGGTCTAACGCTACAAACCAGTAGCAGGACTTTAAGTAAATGTCCTAAAATTTTTTACCTTTACTCAAATATGAATGAAGATAGAGATATACAATTACAGCTACAAATGTTCGATGAACGTCAGTGTCTCTTGGCTACGCGTTAAATGAATACCCCGTATTACCTAGAAATACTGCAATTTTCTGTTTTCGCTTTGCTGAATTCAAATATCTACAGCACGAGACTATTTATACATAATTTACGTGCTGAAGGAAAGAGCCGCCGATGGCACTTTATAGCACTTGTACCATGTTCATTCGGAAAAATACTCAAAGAAACGATAGGTTTTGCCTTATTGATATGAAGAAAAAGATATAGATAACCAGGTAACATTATCATTTAAACATAATGTTAAGCAATGCACTCTAGATAGCGGTGTTCACCTAACTAAGATTATATAACAAAATTATCCGAGGCCATGTATATATATATATATATGGATTCGCATAACTTCGATTAGGACAAAAGGTAGTTTGTGACCTGAGACAGGTAGGCTGGCGAGGAAACCTTCTATTTAAAATTTTCACTTTTTCACCTATAAAGGACCGTCCTGTAGTATTGAAAGGTGTTTGTTGTGCGTGCGTTTCGTCAACATCGAGCCAACAAACCTACAGTTGGTATGGATCATTATTGTCACAAAATGACCAGTGGCAACAATGGATACATAGTGCCCGCATCTTCCTTAAGATTCTACAATAAGAGCGACGTTTCAAATATACCTAATGTGATTTTATTCGGGCATTATTAGAGTACTCAAATTATTTCATGCAACATTTTACTAGTTACTTACTTTGTTCAAGTTGTAAAACCATCTAGGAAAGACGCATTTCCTAGTGTATAATTTTCTATGACGTGTGTTCAATGGCTACGGGAAAAAATCCGTTTTCCGTAGAAAAAAAATCCGTAGAAAATCACTTATAAATAGGAAGAAAACAGACTGTGGCACGCGTCTATCGTAACGCCCGTTTCTCTTTACAATCAATCTCAGTTACTGTTCTCTTTCTATTATTTTTGGTAGGCTATTAAATTAGTAGAATTGTATCATTTGATACTGAACACCTGGAATTTTAAGGAAAACGATAACATTGACCGTAAAACTAATAATGTGAATTTGTTTTAATAGAAAATAAAGACACCCTTACATTTTGTTTTCTTTTTGAATGTATATGTATATAATTACAGCTGGTCTGCTGCCACAATGCGGGAGGCGCGAGCAGTTTAACGAGGTGCTTCCCCTTTTAACTTTCAGCCAGAGCCTTGCGCCAGTTCCTTCAGTCACTTCGTCGTCTACTTTGGGCTGGTGTCTGCCGTCCTTTCGACGTCATTGACAATGGGATAGCCTATTGGCAAATGGAGTGTCCATGAATAGCCTGGGTCTGAGGACAGGCAAAGCTAAGCACCCTCTCAATACGCTTGCCGCTCCTTCTACTCGGCTTTTGCTTGTGTCCTATGTGGGTAAAGCAGGCAAAAGTCTAAGGGACCAACCCACACGTTACGACACAAACACTCTTACGCAGACTTACGCCCGGGCTCGGGTCCACTCAGTACGCCGTGTAAGGCTACTTTGTCCACACCACTTGGGTGTCTACTGAGTGCTATTGCGGATAAAGAAGAGAGCGCAGTGAAATAACGAGAAAGAGAAGTACAGAGGAAGCGAGAGGTTTAAAAGTTTTACGATTTTAAAATGTCAATGAATATGTGACAGTCGCTAGCGACGACAGTCGTCGCTTTAGAACGGAGCCCAGCTGCTGCTATTTCTGCTCTCACTGCCGCTACGGACGCTGCCTGACGCTGGCGGTGGTGACGGCTGTGCAGACGAAAGTGCCGAGAGCAGAAACGGGCTAAGGTGAGGCGAACTCCTCTGGGAACAGCGGTTCGTATTCGTCTCTCTATCACAAAAGCGCAAGCAAAAACGCGTAGGGATGGCGCCCGTTAGCTGACTGGGTCAGCCCCGCAACTCACGAACTACAAATCTCCGAAAGGCGACCTCGTATGCCCACAAAAGGGATTCACTTCAGACGACAGATCCGTTCTTCTTATGAAAGACGATCTTCCGCAAGTGAAATATACCCAGGTTACGTTTATCCTACTTAATGTTGGGTTGGAAATATAGTACATTACAAGAATATAACAGCAAGCAAGGCTTCACTAGCTACAGTTACGTACGCTGGTGATGTAATAATAATAACCCTTTTTTGTACGACTTGGAAAATATTGATTAGCTTGGTGTTGGTCGGAATTTTTGAACACCGTAGCCAAATACTTGACATAATAGTGAAGTATCAAATTAAGGTATTACTACAGTTAGCCTTTTATTACTAATACGTCCGCCAGCTCATTGTGAAGTCTCTTTCTCCAATCCAACACCATCATCCCCAATGTGAAGCAATGCGTGAGGTAGTGTCTATTTATGCGTTACTTTTACCTTATTTCAGACAATTCGTAAATATAAGTATTCCTGTAGGGTACTTTACGTACCATGTGCCAATAAACGGCCCAGGCTTTTCGAGGCGCGCAGAACATCGGCCTCGTTGGTAAAAGCAGGTCGTTTTTTTCCCAGTGCTCCTCTTTAACGCGAATCTTGCATAAATGTCCAGCCATAACCACAACGTCCCTGGTGCCACCTGGTAGCTGATAACCCCTGTTAGGATGTGTCCTAAGGTTCGTGTAACTGAACCCTCGGCCACTCCTTCGTACACCGTGAATAGCGAACCGAAAAATGATTTAACCGCAGCAGGACGCAAACATGGCGGCAAGTATATGCCAGGGGAAATCCTGGGCCGTTTTGGTGTTCATTGAGATGAATTTCCCCTTGGAGACGAATACTTCCTAATTGCGATACGACGAGGCCAACGCAGACTGTAGCGAGCACCGTTGCTGCTGCGGCCTCCGTTAACACCACGTCACGAACACTCTATTCTCTTTTTGCCCCCGTTTCGCACTATGAGACTCTTGTAGGGCTTTTGCTCTTTTCTCTCTTTTTGCTGCTGATGTCCTGTTAGTGGCGCTGGTCGAGCTGATGTTTCTTTCGTTGTTATGTTCAACACTTACTGTCTAGTCATACGTTCGGCCTCTTATAATCAAGGTTCGCCAAGGAACAAAAACGATAATATCTTATTTATGGCATCAACTCTGTGAAAATATAAAACAAAAGCTTGGGTAATCGTATCAGGGGGGAACAAAGACGGTGTTTTGCTAAAAGCACCTCCAAAAAGCTGTTAGCAAAGGATGTGTCACGCATACGAGTAGATGGATGAATGGTCTACCCGAATAAAGACAATTGGTCACGTTATGCGCTACAAAGGTCTGTCTGATCGTTTCTAAATTATAAGGGACATACGTGACCAACTGCAATAACAGCTGCCCGTTTCTAGACGTCAATACATTTCTCGAAAGACTTACGCACTCAAACCTATCGAATTTTGCAGCTCTTTTATTACTACTACCAATTAGTACTAACAATACTACCTGCTGTTTAATAACAACTGGATACGAGAATAACGTTATTTGATGAACGTGTGTATTTGAATTAATATAGATCAAATTTGATTAAAACATAAAAAATAGCAAAAAAAAGACAATAAATTATATAAACAGTCCTACGAATTTGCAGCAGAATTTGCTTCTCGTTAGATCTTCACAATACTAGGCTTACTGGAAAATCGGCCTTCGACATAATGCTGTTTTTTGTCATACGTTTGATAATATATTGTTCTCTTTTGAAGCACACTGAAGTTTTAAGTAGTACTACGTATCATATGGAATTTTTTGAATTTGGTGAAAATTCGGATTTATTAAAGACTCGCAGGGTAGAACTCGGCTGATTCAAACTTTGGCTGAGTATCTCTTAGACCATTCGAATATATATATATATATATGTATATATATATATATATATGTATATATATATATATATATAATAATAGTTTGCTTTCCCTATCTATAAAAAAAAGCGGACGATGTCGGGAGTGTTTTTGGTAAAAATCATCTTCCCTAAATCTGTTAGCCGTACATGTCAATATATCCAAAGGAATCGGAGATCTTTTATGTGTATTTAAAAGGTTGTACTGTCCAATAAGTAGATTCCTTGTAAATTACACCATTAAATGAGTATAGTCTTTACAAAGAGTCGTTCGGAAGAGTGAGCTAAAGAGTCAAGCTTCATACCAGGACTCTTTGTGCGCCCTGCTTGATTGTTACCCAATAATCGCAGACGAAGCGGTTTCTAACGCATATATTGCCAGTTAAGGTACAGTTCGAGCTATAAAAGCCTAGGATAATAATGTCTAATGGGAATCAGCGTAGACTCATAGGACAGTGCCCCACACACCCGCGCCTGCTATCACTTACTTCGCTGGAGTCATAGTAGTGCCTGCTACCACTTCTACGCATACTTAATGCTCTTGCGACATGGAGTGCAAAGAGAAATTGTCATTTATTTCCTTACTCTTAGGCCCCAGGCGGGGCAAACAGGCCGATCTACTCCTTTAGTCACTTGATACTGTGCGAGCAGTACAGACGACTGACTTTATGCTTAAACGACCGATAACTCGAGCTTGCTTCTTTATTGCCGATCGTCACAATGGTCGTAATAGTGATACTGTCAATTAGTAACGTACTACTGCTTGCAAAAGAGGACTACTAGAGTACCGACATCTCAACTAGTACTTTTTGATAATGTTACCACTTAATACCAACTCTGGGGCGTTAAGCAGCAGCAAGTGACCTGACTTATTCAGGTCACATTAAAAAGAATCACATAAAACACAGGATCGTAGATATTGATTTTATGTTTTCGGTATTATAGAGAGCTGTTATACGCACCGCTGCCGCCTCATCGTGAACTCCTCGTGCGCCGTTGGGCACTATTTCTTTCAAATGTGAAAACATTGCATACTAAATCTTGTCGATACGCAGACCAATTTTTTCCTTGATACTCGTAATTGGGCGGATAGCCGAAGGTCTGTTTCGTGGTCTGTGTCGTGTTAAATAGAAAAAGTGCGACGGAAACCTAGGTCTGGCATCTGAGTGAGTGCTCGTTTTCGTCTGAGTAAAATGAGTTTGTTCCTACAATTTTCTAGGTGGACTATCCATAATTTTAGTTAAGGTAAGATATCGGTGAGGCTTCAGGAAATATAGTCTGTTATTATTGTCTGTTTGCTTAGCACAGTAATTTAGTGTAATTATATTTATGTGTAATAAGCATATTGTCTGTTTTCAGTGTCGCTGCCCCATTGCCTCGGAGCCTCTGTTATCCTCTGTTCAAACATATTCTGTGTTGAGCCATGTAGTTCACGTGCGATATATATATAATACATACAAATCGTTTATGCAGTCCTAGCTGCAGCGGGAGCATAATAAGGCTGCCATCGAGGAGCAGTAGAAGTTGCGCCGAGACTTTTGTTGTTGCGGAGCGCTGACAACAGCAGCATTTACGACGTCGACTATTGGTCGGTTATGGTCTGCATGTCCCGCAAAGGCTGGCACTGGGGCTCTACCGGCACCAACGGCAAGATCTCGGACCCATAAACCACTAGCACCGGCCGCGTTGGCCATGAACTGAGCCTAGGCCACTCTACTTGGCTCGCTTATCGAATCTCCGCCGTAGGCTCCGCGCCACGCGGCGTAAAGGGAACTAGCTAGTTCATAAGCACTTGCGATGTTGTTCTTTCTTGTACTAGTGTACGGACGACCATTCTTAATGCACCTTGCGCTGCTGATCCGAGGTTACCCCACAGCCGATGCTCAAATGGCTGCTGTGTTTTATTGTTTCGTTGATGTTATTAACGTAGACTCTCCCTACCTTCGTTCCAATTTAACGCCGCACTCGAAAAAAGTATGACCCTTAGCAAAGTATTCCGATCGATGCTGCCTCTATGTGATGGCGGCCCACACTCGAGGAGTACTCGCAATCTGTTGGTGCATCGCAAACCATCAATGTTTTCTATAGCGCCTCTGTTCTCGCAAAAAGGTCCCTTCTCTTCTTAAGCACAGTCTCAATCGAGCTGGTTGTTGTTGCTCAATAGCGGCTATATATGACGGGAAAGTAGTCCTTCAGGGGCAAAAAAAAAGAAAGAAAAGCGAATCGCACTCATTTACTCGGTTGCTGCGCCCAGATAACAGCTCGTTATCTCTCCCGCTTTCTGTTAAAGGTGCAAACGCGTATTATTGTGTACATCGTAAGCAGTTGATAGATTTAAAGAGGTAGAAGAACGGGGCAGTACCAAGTGCAAAAATCAATGAGTTCACGCTCTTGGCTTAACACGAAGTTTGTAGCCGCCTTTACAGTATATATACATATGGTACATATATAACGTGCATATATACACACATACATATATATGTGTCTGAAATTAGTAACAAGCTCCGAATTGTTTCAGTATGAGCCAAGAGGCACCAACAATGCTTTGCTGATTCGGAAGTGGTTAAGCCTCATAAAACCTTTATGTCGGAGGCAAAATCGGCAAGACGACTTACCGACGTCTTTACATTCGAGTTCGTAATCTGCGGCGTAAGCGACGTAATTGTTGTGCAAGCAACAATGGCGAGGCTGGTGATGACAGCAGTAACCAAAGCAGCATATAAATTAAGGGCTGGTATTGGCTTCCATAACAGTTTATAAGCTGTTATGTATAGCGTCGCACATTTGGCCGTCGCCACACTCTAGGGCATCTTGCCTTGATCTCTGTTTCTCCAATTCCAGCGTTGCGTCAGCTCATCAAAAGGTTAGTGGGCGCTTAGGGACGGGCTACAAATCACCGCCATTCGCATCGTGTGTTAGTTCGCACGCACTACCGCCGGTGGGAGTTTATCGATGATAAACACAGTAGCAAAGTAATCAAGATATAGTAAACAACACCATCGTTCGTCTCCTATTATGGCGAAGAAAGAAAGTTGCCCTCCGCTAGCTATCCTCGCCGCTGCATCGTACCTCAGCCTTATTGGCTCTATATACTTTAGATAATAGCTCAACAACCACAGATGGAAGACACAATGCTAACATTGGCCAAGCCAATAAGAATATCGTATGGCAGTGAAACTGTTATTGGAGTAGCCTCATATATACTGGTTTCCTGCTTCGGTCACAGATGCACGACAATGCACGATGCAGACTCTAGTATAGTGAATGAATAGACTGCAGTGTGGTATTAGTGGCACACTGCCATCGCCTGGCAGAGTGTAACAGTGGCGGGTATTATGGGAAGTGCTAACAAAGGGGTTTGATCACGCAGAAAGTGTATATCACGCAAGCTCTTCCAAAGCTATTATACTTTAACGAACACGTGTCCGTTTGGTTAATTTCAAACTGATGCTATTTTTGTAAACATAATAGCTAAAGTATCTTAATACAAACAGAGCTAGTTAATTAAAAAGCAGCAATAGCTCTATTGAAAAAAAACATTCTTGAAACCAAATAATGGCAATTTTTGATAAATTTCTACGGTTTTTTTTTTATTTGTTCTATAGTACGAGGCGAGCACGAGGGAGATGTCGAATAATACAGAGATGATATGAAAAAATCGATTAAAACGTAGGCAGTTTTGCGTGAACACAAAAAAACAACGAAAAATGCCATTATGGGTGTTCCGACGTTAAGTTCGTACCGCGCAGTCACTTTGCTCTATGTCCATAATTGCCCAAATCTGACCCATTTTTGTTTCAATTCAGCATGCGATAAACCAACCAGGTAGTTAAAAGCAGTACTGCCGCCTTACCTGCATTCCTCGAGAATTATTGGTAAGTCATCCGTAATTGGTGGGAACTATAAGGCCAGCGGTAGGCTTACATTGACGAAGTGAAGATGGGTGAATTCATATTATCATCGGCCCCAGGAAGAGTACCGAGAGAATACGGCTGAGCAGAGGCTGCTGCCGTAGGCGTAACTGACTGGGGTGACCTGATGGGTGCGCATAATGAGTGACTATGGTTAAATAGGATGACCACGGCTTTGCTGGCATATCATCAGTGCCGAACGGGCAGAGCCTTATAGTGTCACGAGTACCTGAATCATGCCTTTAGACGCTTAGTTTGCATCCGTGAGCACCTGAAACGAGCCTTATATGTGTTAGTGTCCTTGGAAAAAGGCAATAAAATAATTAGTAAAGATCACCGCTTGAATAGCCTATTTTTCCTAGGCAGTCGGGTGGAGGGCGATATTTTCCCCAAGACACGCTGTCCATATATGCCTGTTAGAAGAATCTAGCGAAAGTTTTCCGGAATTTGTTGTCCTGGTATTGGTTCGTAGTTGGCTAAGTCGACGCCGTACTAAAATAGAGCATATCTATATGAAGTATTTCTGTCATATAGCAGTAATTTTCGCATGCTAGTATTAAATTATGATAATAGAAACGCGTAAAATATCGTTGTTATATTTTCTGGCACTAATCTACTCTGTTTTACCATGCAGTGTTTTGCCTTCAGGCTTTCTGTTAGTCTTCGTCCTTCTTTTCCTTCTCTTCCTCCCTCACTGTGTTATTGTCAGAAGTTCACATCGTCGACGTTTTCAGCTGTTTATAGATCCTCTGATGCCTTTTAAATTCGCCACCCTGTACCATGGCTGCCGCCCCTGCTTCTGTTCGCTCCTTCGCAGTTTGATCATCGGAAAGCATTGTTTTAATCGTCTCTGTTTGACTGAAGATAAATCCCTCGACACCGATTCGGGCCAACATTAGCCCAATGTTCGGCCGTTACCAGAGCTTCGATGACGCTGGGGTGTAATTAGCCGGTGCCAGACACCGCTACATTTGAGTACCCACACGATGAATTGTTGTTCACCCGTACTTCATACCGACGCAATGCTTACACAGACAGATCCGCGCACCCTGTCACGTTCTTAAACGCCCTCGTTGTTACCATCTGCAATTGCAAAGTTTTGCTTCTAGACACCGGAGCAACGAACGGAGATGTCAGTCAGTTCGTTCCCTCATTGCTGTTGCTGCGCGTCGGCTGCTGTTTAGTCGTCCTTCGTGGGAGGCGCACTCGCAGTCTTCTCGGGTAATGCCTCCATCGTGCAGTCGCCTGCAATACCCGAACGGATTATGCTTTTAATAATAATGGCCGAACAGCGATCGACCGAATGAACGACAAATTGCTGTGATAAACGGTGATATTCCAACGGCCGACCGGTGGCCGGCTGAACGATGACCACCGAGGATATACGACGAAAGCTGTTGATGACGGAGTTGTCCGCGTTACCACAACGCTTTACACAGAGCGCTAATGTGCAACGCGCGATGAGGAAGGGGCGTAGCGTTGCTCCCCCATTGCCGTAACCGTTGACGACGCCATTAATAATCATGATAATAGCGAACGCGTTCACACACACACACACACCCGCACAGAGACAGCCAAGCCGCAGAACTTCATGGACGAAGTGGGACAGGACAGCACGGGCGAAAAGGAGGAGCTGCAGCGCTCAGGAGGATATATCGATATTAATATTCAAATTTATACAAGTATAATGATGGTAATAATATATGTAAAATGAATAACCACAGTGTCAGCGGGTGCGAGTTGCTTGACATTTCCTTGCTCCTGAAGATCGACTCAAAAAATTACCCCCGTAACGACGAAACAAACGAGCGCGGAGGGGGCGAGAAGGTGGTAGCAGCTACAAAGAATAACAATATAAGTAAGAACGAATGAGTATGGGCGACGTTGAGTTGGAGTTGTTCTAGCCGCAGGCGACGGCTGGCCGTCGCCCGTGATGGCTATGGCGAGCGAAGACAAACCCAACAAATTACTTAAAACGAAGGAGGCGCCGGCGATTATGGAAATGTCTTCCTCTTCTTGAGGCTGTGCTCGTCGCTACTGCTGCGGCTACCGCGGCAGCACTGGTCGATTCCCAGTTCGCGTCCATCGCAGCCCCGATGGTCCGCTAACCTGGTAAACGATTAATTCTCATAATTTTTCTTTAAATTTGCGCATCTCACTCCTCGCAACGTCAGCCGACTAACGCTCGGGGCCTTCTTTTCAGCGAGTGTTTTCCACAGTACCCACTTTTCTTTTCAAGCGAAACTCCTACGGGTTAGAAGCGACCCTCACGAGGCATTCGCGCGTACATATAGCAGCGGTACATACACTGCAGCTGGAACAAAGGCTGGTGACGAAAGTTAATTGCTATAATTCCCAGTCCGTGCAACATACAGATCGTGAAGCGGACCGAAATTCAAGTGCTTCCATTTGGGAGCAGTCACTGTTTATCAATTATCGACTAAGTCTACACGGTGGGATAGTGTGTAAGGATATTTGAATGGATATTTAAAATACCTCCTCGTTTTTTACCAATGCCACTTTTCAAATGGCGATACTAACAATGATCCCTAATCAATACAGATTAAACAGATAACGTTTACTACCGTTAGAAGCTAAATCTTTCTTCTGAGTAATCACCAGCATGATCAACTGTTATACGAACGGCAGTACGATATACTCACAAAGTGATAGAAAGCCGATTATGACTCGATATTTGTAGAAAGGACAGACTCCCTAGGAAATACGGATCAAACACAGACGCTCATTCTTTTAATCGTTGGTAGATCGTAGTACTTTTCTAGTTAGCTTAAGTTAATTCATTTAATAGGCTCTTTTGAATTATACCTGGCATCAACTCGCGAGATGCCGACAGTTCAGTCTATCAACTATCAATCAATTTAGCATCTCTTTAACTTAGAGGCCCTTGGTGATTTCGCCGGCCAATGCAACGCCGCATAAAAACGCTATGCATCTACTAACATCAAACTACTACTATCTCTGCCCAATATGTTCATGTAACAGCAGTAAGTCTAGTTTCCGCTTGGAAACACTCAATGATACGATAGAAACAGCAGCTGCAGCTCGACGCATTGTTAGAGGAGGAGATTCAGACGAGGCAGAGGGACACAGTGTGGCGTGTGCCTCACGCAGGCATCTCGGGGGACCAGTTCGATCCAAGCAGCCCCCTATTCCCAGCTTCGCCTCCACCTGATCTATCGAAGAAACCGGGGCAAGGCAGAGTAAAGCTTTACAAAGGCAGCAGCAGCAGCGGCTTTGAAACGCCACTATCGGGTTTGCCTTTTCCGTGCTCTTCAACAGCCACCCACGCCCGTTCGGTTTACCTGCTTTTCAGTCCGCTTGGTTCCCGCCGAGGATATTTTGTATAACTTCCTCAGCAGCTGAAACACGACGGACTCCCGCCTTGAATTAACGACCAGCCGCTGGCTTCAGCTCGCTGTCCATGCGAAGGATTCACTTATATTCAAAACGTTAGAAATATTTAGATAAAGGAAGAAGACGGTAAAAACCTCGACGATCGGAAAAATTCAACTTGTATGAAAGTTTAAATTGCTCGTGGTCAGAATCACGAGTGACGAGATGGCGTCGGCCGAAGTACGAAACTTAAGCTTGAAAGGAATAACATAAGCTCTACATACAAGTTCACATCTCGAACAAACGCATCTAAGTTTACATTTACAAGACTGAGAACAATGTTCGTTGAGTTGTTCAGCCTTTGACGTTTCATTGGCATCTCTTTTTCCTATTAATGACAGCATGCTAAGGACTGCACACGTAGATCAATGGCTACATAGAGTTTATAAGGATTTGTAATAACGGTAAACAAAATCTCAGCTTTCATTTTAAAAGCGACCACTTAACTTACTAGTTTATGAGTGCGCATTGAGAAGATTTTGATAAATGTATTTTATTTAACTAAGGCCCATACGCTCGTTAGGGCCACACTGTTTGTCATTTACTAGGTCTTTGAACAAGTTCATAAACAGAATACCACTTTCCGGCATTTTTTCTAACTCAAAGAAGAAATTACTTCGACGGTATACACAGCGAACTTAATGATTTATAGTTATTCATTCACACGTCGTCACGGTTGAACGGATTACTGCCAGCTTCTATTTCCGAGTGGGCTACCATTGCAGTTTTTACAGGGCAATACCGGACGTATGTTTAGTAAATGAAAAGCTGCGAGATAATACATCTCTAACCACCAGCCCCTGGCCATTGATGATTAGAGCGCGTACGACCGACGGGATAGATGCTTCAGAGAGATCTGCGATGTCACGATATGATATGTTGGTTGGTGAAGAACCAGCTGGCTTGCCCCGGTTACCCAGGAGGAGGATTAATTAGCTCGCCACCTTAAAAAGTGCGAGAACACCATGGAAATAATAAAAGAAGCAAATGAGGGTACAAATGAGCATCTGGGAAGAACTCAAATGAATATATGGAAAAGCCGGTATCAAGTTTCAGACTGCTGCTATAGGGACACTGAGCGTATAAAAACGGGCCATTTCTCTTATCATCTATGGGCATGTATGTGTGTAGCTGTGGATATGGGTTCAAGTCGTCCTTCTATCGGCGGCCGCATTAACGCCAAATGATGTCTGGACCAGAAATTAGTGCGTATTAATTATTTATAAAGTCATACGCACATATTGTATACGAACAAACAGTCTGTCACCTAATTACACACAATATTGCCCTCTGTTATATCTTTTCAGTTACCAAAAGAAGTTTTCAATGGCAATAACTTTTGCTGCCAACACCGCGCTATGATTAGTTTTCTACACATTGTTGAAATATTACCAAACAGGGGTGGCCACTTGATATCGTCAAGCGCAGAGCTTCAAGTACCCTACGTCACTATAACGAATGACTCTTTTCCTATAACGTGACAATATTTGAAACAATCCTCTACCCGATCCACAAGTGACCACGGATGCGACCAATTTTACCATGAATAACCGGGCAGAAGCAGGGCAATGATAGATGTATATATAGGTTGTACATATGCCGTGCTATAGCGGCCAACACAAATCGAATTAGCTCGATAACAATGACTGCTGCGCCAAAATGTACAGCTCGCCACCACATGAGGGGGCTGGGAGCCTAGGACCTGTCGTCTGTGATTTTGTCCTCTTTAAGAAATGAGATGGTCATTTCGAGGAAACCCGCTGCCATACCTCCGTCGATGTTCATCCCCTCTTCAGAAACCTCCATCGGCCCTTCGGCCCTCTCACGCAGCGGCTCCTTTCATTTAGGCACTCGTGTCCCATACGGCTTTTGTTGGTCGCTATCGATTTAGCCTATTCAAACTCTCCTTGTCTTTGCCATTCGTTTTGTCGTACGCGCCGTGTTCGTCACGACTTACATGCCATTAATCTGCACGTAAAAGTCAGGTAAGCGAGTTGTCTGACTTTTACACTCATGTTTATCTCGTCGGTGTCGTTGCCATTTGATGAATAAAGCTTACTAAAATATTACTCTGACGTTGATCTGCCTAAACAACCGTACAAATATAGTAGACTTGATAGAAAATCAGTCGGATAAAAGAAACCGCACCGCACCTGACCATTTGCAAGCGTTCGGTCCAGGGTCTAGGTATTAACTATGTACGCCATCGGATATGCTAGAAAATCTGCGCACGAGAGAAAATGACCGCGATGTAGGAGGAGGAACGCTAATAAATCAGTGGTAACGAAATCGCTGTCGATTCTTTACGTCACCTGAGTGACGTTAATTCAATAGGGTGACTGAGTAGGCCGATGGCTACGTGGCCTGTCGTTGAGAAGATCCGCATCTTTGACTCCCGTACTCCGCCATTTACCGCCTGCTAATTGAGGTGGTTCCGCATCCGATCAGTGTCCAGCAAGAATTCGAAGCAGAGAGAATTCAACAGAGGAAACAAATTCGATCCATTGGTGTTTGGGCTGATCTCGCGTCGACTTTATCATCGGGACAATGGCTATTGTAGTTATCATTTCTGTCGCCAGCGCCCGCGATCGGATAGGCCGCGACAAACGTGGACGGTCAGGCCAGAATCAACGACCAGCCGAGTCTGGACAGTGTATTAAGCTCTCTACTAAACCGGGGACGTTACTTCACTTTGAAAAGGATCGTTAAAACGTGCTTAATTTCAGCAAGATGAACGTGAGCCGCGTACGGATATAGGAACAGGCCGACATCGAACAACTTTCTGCAACGAGCAGTTGTGTCAATGGGGAAGCGGCCGCAGTGGGCTGTCGTACACCCAGAGCTGTGCTTTGAAAATGAGCTACCTCAGTGAACTCGGTAGCTTGAGTATTGCGGATATAGTGTGAATCGTGAGATTTTGTCCTCAATCAAGAGCACCACAGAAAAATTGACCAGTCTGAAAAACAGCAAAAGTGTGCCTAGCAATTAACAACAACGGTTCGCTGATGTAGTTACCCTCAAGCACTACTTATCGATGAGTCAGTATTGAGTTGCTCCGATGGTCAGAGTAAGGGGTAAAATGACGCAGGAAATCGAGAGCACCTAATCCCAGCTTCATTGAAGGCTGCGGTATGCGACCAAAAAGGATTTTCAATGTTCCAAAGCTTTGGCGGATATCTGATGATGAGAGTATTATCGTTAATCAGAGATGAGATGGGGACATTCAATTAGATCTAAATTAGCGTCATGTCGCGCCGATGCCATCGGTCATAGCCAGTTGCGGTTTTAAATTCTTTGTTGAGACTGCTCGGTTAGAATCGCCTGCCAGTTGAGCTGTAATTTGACAAAAATCAATCAAGCATGCCTGCCGACCTAAACGGGACTCGGCGCACTTACTCACCAGTTTTTTTTCAGTCGTGGAAGGGAGATGAACTTTAATCTTTCAACATTAGGACAGTTAAGGGCAGGTGCGCGCCAAAGGTAAGTTCTATACGCAATACCTTAAAAATAGAAAGGCAAGTACATTGTGATCCCTTTTTTTGTCTGTGAATAGAGATGACCGCATACACCACTTGTTGAATCTACCATAACAGTAATATTAATTCAATTCTTTGCCAAATTTGTAACGACAAACGTGTAGCAGCTTTTTCTCCGCTATTTGTGCTCTGTCTAAGCGGCTTTTCCGCTGCTGCTTGGCAGGATGGGGAATGCCCCAAGGTCGTAGCCCCATAATAGCAATTTACACAACACATCACTCCATCCATCATTATCTACTCGTAACTGTCAGTTGTGTTTTCACCGAACAGGACGAGAAAAGAGAAGTACTAGACGGGATGTTCCAAATTGGTAAAAAGCAATTTTCGGCCAATTCGGCCTCCTTCTTCCTACTCAGCGCAAGCCACCTCTATTACATGGACGGGCATACACACACGATGCGTTACTTGCTCCCTAGAATTTCTCCTCTAGCTTTGGGTCTCGACCCGGTGAAGCCACCTATAGAGTCAAATCGCTCATAGAAAAAGTGCCAAACGCTAGTTGGTCCTAGTCCTCCTGTCGAGCTTTCCCGTGCCAATGCCCTATGCCACTGCCATAACGCCGCTGTCCTACCGGCCTCCTGGAGCTACTTGCTACTGATACAAAAAAAAAAAAAAAGGAGTCAAGTTCGTTGTCTTGGACAATCGTACATTTAGTCTAACTCAAAATTTCGTGAAAACTTCGACAAGTCAGTCGCTATTATCTTACATTGCCACCAGCCTTCTGCTCTTATACTACGCTACATTGGATCCTCGCATGGTGCGCACAATTGCAGACGTGTCACGACGCTTTGCTCGAATAATGTGGGATGCGATCTCGAGCTGCGCGAACACAAGCGACATCTGTTCATTTTGTCCCCAGTCGAACGAAGCGCTACAAGGCGAATCGAGCGCTAGAGACAAAATAGCTTAAAGGAAGACGGCCCAAGAAAGAACAAGTATCGAGCCAGTCAGGGAGAGCGTGCCTGTATGCCGAGGGGAGCCAAGTGTCGAATCGTAACTGTACTTGCTACTGCTGATAATCAGACATCACTGCGGGGTAGGCCGGATCCGAGTCTATCCCACCGGACTTCGTTTTACCTGCGTTGCTCAACCGAACAAGTCAGCCTCCATTGCCACCCACCCCCATTTTTGATATCGTCTTTCGTCGGTAGTAGCAGCGCAGGGTCGTCATATCGTTGCCGGCTGCTGGGGTAATAATAATAAACGAAAAAAACAAGTCAAAATGTTCCTCCCTTTTCGCACCCGCAGAGCCCCTCTCTCTCCTTTGAACTTCGTCCATTTTGTTGCCATTGTTAGTAGAGCATCATCTCGACTACAACACAACCCAACCTGGATACGATACGACTGGCTGGCAAAAAAGTATAGTAACAGTAAATAGCTTTCGATCTTCGAATTTGTGGGGTGTCTCATTTTTGCATTCGGGATTACCAAGGGGGATATTCGCCCGGCTGATCGCGGCCGTGATCGACAAAACTAGGACAAGATGATTCGACGCATACGAATGTCTTATACGAAACTTGTAAGCGAACGTCTAGAAAGAATGGAACGCGCTGATGGAACAGAGGCGGCAATGAGAAATGGGACCCCTAGGGGGCAATGTTTCCGTAGTCAACGTTACTTAACACGCAAGAAGAGTTCGAGGGTCTATGATAAGTCCACAAAAGTTGCATACACTACGGATGTTCGCAATCAATCGTTCAAGATATTAAGTTTGCATAATTGAAAATGGTAGTCGTTCAGATATAATAGCGGTACCGTAAACTGTGTAAACAAGTACATAGAGAATCATTTTTCATAGACTTATTCATCTAGGTAGAACTTTTCATAGGCGTCACAGTTTTATTTACAGTATCAATTGTACAGTCCTATTTATATAGGGATCCTAAAAAATGAAGTACCATTCAACTCAGAACGTAAATAAGCAATTGGCTCTACCTCTTCATAAGCAGAATGAAGTTCTATATACCAGCCGAGATATGATGCCGGGCTATGACAATATTGCATCTATGATCTGCAGATTACCCTAAACACTTTCTACTTTTCTATAATAAAAAAATACTCGTCAATTTTTCATTTGATCCTAGGATTTTCCAGGTTTTTTTTTAAGTAACATGTTATTACAGGATTTTGACAAGGATCTTGCCATTTGTCCTCCTGTTTTTAGGTAATTAAAGAAACGCAGTCTACATGACGAAAATTAGAACGAAATGTATGAAAGGCCTTCTCGAATGTTGCTTCGCTTACCCACGTCCGTATTCTGTGGGCCGACTATTGCTTTAAAATTTGTCACTGAGTCCGGATGTCACAATTGAAGCACAGCAGGATACCGTCCACTAAAGGTCATATCTGGTTCAAAGCAATAGGCTGCTGTTACCTTCAGAATTCGCATACCAGGACTAATAGCTTGTGGGTAACGGCTGTTTTCTGAAGTTGTATCAGTAACTCCGTTTGGTTTCAAAGCCTTCTCTCGTCACCGCCCTTAACGCCCCCAACGAAGACCTGTTGTGCGACAACAGACAAGCGCAATAGTCTGTATTACCTCTGGGTGAAGTGGATCCAACATCACTATTTAAATAGGTGTCAATTTACGTGCGACTGCACGAACAAAGCGGAAAAACAACGCAGCATTGTTAACGGTAGACACCTGGATAGGCAGCAGGGGTCTACCGACACAGCCCTTGGGAATCGCAAGGCTATCTGGGATCAGGCCGTCATTCGATGAACGTCGGTTCCAGATGACCGTTAGAGGTCAAAGACTACATAACTTCCAGCACGAAGATCAGCCGAACAATTTTAAGTACAATTTGTCTTACCACATGCATTGAGTAAATACGTTTTGTAATATGGCGCACGATTAACCATGAAGTGTAGGTGCACGTGAGATGCACGTAGACAAAATTTAAATATACATATTTAGGTAAAAAAATTGAGCCAAAAATGGAAAAGGCTGACGGCAAGGCTCTGATAAATCTGCGTCATCTTAGCTTAGTGCAAAGTAATATAGGATTATTTTGGCTTATATGCATTTCCCGTAGCGGTTCACGCACGGTGAAGGTCCCGAGAAAGTTCACGAAACAGCTAATTGCAGATGCACGTTGATTATTCTTTGTTGGGTTAAATTGTAGAGCTTCGTCTATGTTCATTGGACTATTCGTATCAAGCTCGCGTTGACATAGCACTTCATCTAGGCGTACCCATGTTTTGTTTTGGCCATCTCTTTTCATGTCATCCCGCATATACAAGCACGTGTATTAAATGCGCGATCGAACCCATTCGACTTGAGTGTCCTACATATAGGCATACATAACCTACCTCTTAATTTGAATTGGAGACCCCTCTGAAACAGTCTATCTGTTTCCTGTCAGGTGCAGGAATAGAAGTCGGTGGCGTGATGATATTAAGGTTACTTATATTATTATTAGATATTAAGGTTTTGGATTGGCTGAAAGTTCGACGACATTATTAACTTGATATAAATATCTCGTTCAAAGCTTGCACGTTTGCCATTCTTTCACAAACGCCAAACAGCTCAACAAATCGCAAACTGCCTTCGACCTGCCGGGTTTACCTTCTCGTCACAGTCGGCAACCGCAAGCAGGTCAAGTCTCTCAAGGAAACGGCAGCCACTCGAGTACGGTTTCATTCTCGGCTTTGTTTTCCTCAGCAGCATCGACGACGACTCGGATGCCGGCAGCGGAGGTACCAGTATAGACAGACTGGCAATAACAGCATTAGGAAGAGAAACAACCACACTGCAGAGTCAATTCGGATTTTAATCTAATCAGCTCCTATTGCGCGACTGCTGTTGCCGTAGCGAAGCACCCGGTAGCGAATCTACGGTCGAGGCAGCACCGGTAGCATCCGAGAGACGGACCTCTTATTGGAATTGTCTGTGCTGAGAGGAACGAGCAAGAGAGACAGATGGGAGAGAGAAACTAACAAGGTGGAGAGTGTGTTTTCTCTGCGATTGCGAGCACACATAGGACCGTATGTGGAAGATCGGCAGAAATGAAAAGAGAGAGAGAGAGGCAGCCATGGCAATACAGGGGAAGTCAAGAGGGGTACGAATCTCCTCTATCCGTACCACCCAATTCTACACAGCAGCTCGGGAGAAAGCATCATAAACATCGATGGCAGTAGGAGCAACGTCATCGAGTGCTGTTCTACATACAAGCAGAGAGACAGAGAACCTACATGAGCCCACATAGGCGCAGAGGTGCGGGCGCACATACGGGCCGGTGACGAAGGAAGAGAGGGTCGGAACTGTTGCGCTGTGACAGCAACAACATCACGGAAGTAAGCTGATGATATTATTAGTTTAAAATGGTTTTCTACGACTTTTTATATTTGCCTTCAGCTTCCTGGTGCTTGCTTGCTTCTTTTCTCGGCTGCGCTGCGCCAGCTTTGCTGCTATCGTCAGCCTTGTAACAGAGCCTAGACTAAGACCCAAGCGAATGGAGTAGGCAGACTGGCAAAGATAGGTTTTCGGCCGGCTCTATTATAACAGGGGCCTTTAGCGGACCTAGTGGAAATCAGTCGGCACCGAAGCGGCCGAACCGGTCATGGCTTCGTGGAGCTTTGGCGGGAAGGCTGCAGAGGAACGCCAGACGAACTTTTGGTGAGTTGAAGCGGGAGCTGCTGGGAATGGGGGGCTGACCAAAGGGGGACACTGAATGAGGGCCTAGGCCGCTGGGGAAATTAGAGAGTGCGTGGCGGTTCTCGTCGCACCGGTGATTGCAGAGGGGCTTTTAGGCAGCCCGTACATGGCGTTCCGTCTGTTCCCCAGCAACCCTCGAAAACTGTCAGGCCACTCTGTTGTGTTTCCTATACCAAAGCAGCGTGGTAAGTACTGCTTACCAAAGAACGTTTCCATCATGACGTCGGTCGGTGTCATCACTGCGCCACTGTAATGCATGTGGTCCAAGCCGTAAAATGATTTAATCCCCAGAATTGTTAGCCGACGAGTCAATACGGATCCAGGCGAAGGGTTAAAATTTCAAAAACTAGCCGACCAACAAATACTTCGTCACCAGCCGAACCAATAGCAGTCTCCGAACCGTAGTCTTTTTGTACAAGGACTCAGCGTGAGTAGATTTTTGTGTGCGCAGTTGTTCAGCATGTGGTAGAGTAAGTAGAAGGATTGTAGTATCACGGCTTCAATCGAAAATTGTTTCGAGTCTTCTGACACGGTATCCGATCACAATAAGTGTGGCCCTGTCACCCAAATAATTAGGTCCGCCAACTCGCCTTTTCACCTCTGCTTAGGTGTTCTGGTATATAGTTCTTACATGTCAGGTTCTTGTCAGGATTCTTTTTGGTATCTCTGTATAGGCACGGACCGTTAGTTTAGTCGCTCTTCAAGCGGCCTGATACCTGTCAGGAGATGCTGGGAGAAAGCGGAGCGTTGTGTGCGTATTTATTTGTCATCCTATTGCTTTAAGCGACGCATCTTATTCATCCCTCAATTCCTTCCTTTTTTCTCTCCCGTCGCCCCTATCTTCGCAATGCCATTCCCTACGGTGTGGCGTCTTAATGGTGTCTAGACCACTGACTGGTAAGTTTGGTGGTACATCGGTGGCCCTCTAGGTGCATCGGTCTTTGTCTTTCCTCGAGGCGTCTTCATTTGGCGGTCATCACCGCGATTAACGAGTGTGGTCCGATCTCACCATTTGGAACAGTCTTCAGTCACTGCGACAGCAACCGCTTCCACTGCTACTTCTACTACTAATTACCGAACTTGATCCTCATTGGCCCTCGTCTTCGCGGTGGTGGCAATATTGATCGCCTGGAGGTGGTGGGTGGTGACTAGAGCCATCCGCTATGAGCGAAATCTCCCCTCAGCTGACGACGACGACAGCCAACAATGTCGCGTTGCTGGCTTCTACAGGCCGGTCTCTGCTATTCACAGCAGCTGCCAACAGCCGAGACCAGCTCGAGTCAGCTGCTTGTTAAAGAAGGCAAGACACTGAAAGAAGAGCTTAGCCCGCGTTCGTGACCGCTGGCGCTACTGCTTATTTTTGTTTTGCTCAGTAGCAGATGTCCGTGACCCCGCGGTTACCCAGGCCGGTGTCGCCCCCTGTGAGCCTTTGCAACTCTGCGACCTCCCGAAGACAGCGAGCACCGTGAGAGAACGGGATAGAAGGAAAGAATTTTTCGACTGACTGCTGTATGCGGTAACAACACGCACTTGCTAAGTCCTATAGCATGAGATTGCACTGGATCTTTTTGCTCGCACTCGGCAAGCGCACTGAGTCAAGTGGGGTAGCGGCAGCAAGCATAAGACTTAGGGTAGACGCTGGTAAAACGGGGTGAGTTCCGCAGTGGCGGTGAGTTAGATGCTGAAGGATATGCGTGAGAGGGATCGAGAGGGCTAACGGGAGTATAGAAGGGGTGGGCCGTTTTGTCGAGTAGTGGCGAACGGCCCTGGTCGAATGGTGGCGCATAACAGGCGATAATGGTGCTTTTTGTAAGAAGGCAAACGAGTAACAGCACCGCTAGCTGTATCACTGTCTTCTTGCCCCTGTGCGCCGCCCCTGACGCTGCTGGCGCGGTGCGTCGCCGCCGATGAAACCAAACCTGCATGAGACCTGGCGAGCAACTAGCGACGCCACATACCCTTGTGCTAAGGGGCAGCTTCAGCTGCAGGATACTGCAATTGCACAGACTATCTGAAATGCTTGTACCCTTGAGGAGTGTGGGAAGGCAGACAGGCAGGACGATGGTGGACTAAGGGACTTTGCTCCGCTCTGAGTTCGGCCGCGATACTGTTTGTCCCTGGGGATAGAAACTTTTTTGCGTAACAATGCAACAACAGCTGCAGCATCACCACAACCACTGCTGAGAGACACCGCGGCCGCCACCACGGCGCTGACAGCCGTCACAGTCCCGAGCACTGGCAGCAACAGAAGAACCGGCGGTCAACCCCGCCGCCGTCACCGTATCGTCATATGTGCAAGCTCAGCCCCGAACCGCGCCGTCATACAGTGATACACAAAATCTCTACGGAGCGAAAGACTAACACAATAGAAAGTAACGCTGCGATGATGCCGGGTATGCAGGATCTCTGTAGGACGCCCCATGATAATGACGATGATTAACAGTATCACTGATACTGCTGTACTGTTTTGAAAATAATTTTATGATGTAATAGTTGAAGGCGTCTTTCGGCCTGTACTTAAAACGTTGAGGTCGGTATAGAGAAATGCTGATGATATACATAAGCTTACCTTTACATCAGTTTGTTCCGCTGAGAATTACTGAGTGCATAAACATCACATAAAAGTAGTCAAAATAGAATACCGGCATCTGACATGTACTAATGAAGAATATAGCTTGTCTGAGAATTGAACTTCCTCTGCTCCGACAAGATCCCAGACCCGTCCATATTGCCGCTAGGTCCATCTCTCTCCCTTTCAAGTTGGTCGCCTCATTGATTCGTTCGGTTCGTTGGCGCATACATTATACGGCGCCAATTTTGAAGAGCATTGAAAACCGATTGCCAATAAATCACATGATTCGTTTGCTTCTACTGCAGCTCAACGTAGTGTCGACGCTCCGCTAGCTCTATCCGTACAAATCATTACCGCACAAACAATGTCAACATTCTCTATTGAACGACTATAGCTATTTCTTTTCATTACAGCGGGCCAGCCGGCCAACGGGTAGGCAGACAAGCAGTTCGCGCTGCTAATGATGCCTGAAGGAGAAGAAAACGGCAAAGGTATAATGAAGACAGAAATGGTCATGCTCCTAACAGGGATCGTTCAGTTTGCCAGCAACAAACTGACTATTCATGCTAGCCAAAGCGGGACGTTTACCTCGCTGAATGAACGGGTGCGAATTCACTGCTTGTCATTATTATACCTCGAATCCGCAGCTGTTAGAGGAATAAAGTATAGCTTCTACCGCCCTCGCTATCGCCAGCTTCCTTCAGCTGTAGCTGAGACACCGGTTTGGAGAAGTAGTGTTGCCTAGTGCTGCTGCTGATACCAGCTGCATCGGTACCCCTTCCTATAGTGAACATTCACATCATCGATTGAAACGGGGCTGAACCGCGGGTAAGAAGGGTGGTTACTGCTGGGCTTCATCTGCTGTTCCCTTAACCTCAGCGCCAAACGGACACCTGTTCGACTTAATCAACAACAAGCTCCTTGTTCTCCTCCTCGTTGTCCTCCACCTTTCACCCGCCTGTCGGAGAACTAGCCAGGACAGCAAACAGGCGTGCAGCCTTCAGCCTACACCTCGATTGCGGCCATCCTCGACAACCCTCTCCCCATACCCAATAGATTTCTACCCACCTGCTGCTTCGTATACTGTTAGTACTGCCTGTACCGGTAGAGCGAGCTTCTGTACATATTATTTATGTAAGGTCCCGAAGTCGATATCTCTCCAGTAGCTCACCCGTGGTCTGCTCGCTTGTGCTTCCTGTTGGTATCAGAAAGGGTGACGATGTGCCGTGCGTTTAGCTCTTATTGGATATTTTCGGGTGAGCTAGAAGAAATCGAAACGAAGGGATCTCCCACGCACTGGGCAGATATTGAGGGAACGGAAGTACATTATTCCTTCCTATTTGTTATTTGACCAATTATGATTACATTGTTGAAATAAAATGCATGTGGATGATGCGACTGAAGATGGCGTCAGCACAGATGCAGGACTGAGGTTATTGTAGTTGCACTAACGCACAACGTAATATTGCTATAAATGATGACAAAGCTCAAAAAAATCTTCAAAGTTACAACGTTCTAAAAAAAAATTGCGATGGCTAAGTTGACTGCATGGCAAAACGACACTTAGATTTATATTGCGAGTAGTGCAGCCGTATTTCCTCGACCTTCAATGACGGCTAATATAAAACGCTAGGTCACTGTGTGATAGATCATAGGGTAGAGCAAATAATTCCTACACGACTAGAAGCACTCATAATAAGGAACAAATCGGCATCTGTTTGTTTGCCATCATGAGAGAAGTCTGACCCTTGCAGCTTCCATTTTCTCTATATTCTTTATATCTAATCAAGAATAACATGTTCTATACTAGGAATTGATATATATATATATATATACACTGTTTGTGCGGTGCATTAGATTGGTACGCAATGTTATAGCGTGTCCTCGTTTTATTTTCGCAAACATACTTCTTACCATTGCGGTCAATTTGGTACCATTGTTTGCTGCCTGGTTCTGCCACCATTACTGCCCCCTGAGGTTGCCGCTTACGCTGGTGCCTTGACCATTGGCATGAATTGTAGTAGCAATAACAGAAGCAACATTTATCACTTGTCATTGATGGAAACAACTAGTGACATGTTTAAGTCCTTCTGAGACTAAATTGAGAACACTATATTATGCAAAGGCTTGTAGCTAAATCGGCCCTCTTTTGCTTTGACCAACATGCTGCCATCGAAAATGATAGTTCGGAGTGACGATTGACGCGGAAGAAAAACCTGTGAGAAATCGTTGAGTGACGCTTGCCGTGAACCCGGAGGATCGCCAGAAGTGCGAACAATAACGGTATTAGCAGTGGACACTCGAGTCGTAAACACGACAATGAATGGTCCAAGTCGTTAGGTAACAAATGCAAGTGTTACGGAATAAGGTTTATTTACCAGTCAATTCTATAGAGGCCTATGCGGACGAAGGGGGCAAAGCAGACACCGGCCACGATTCAACAGAAGTAGTCGGGTGTCGAAGCAAGGTTTTAGGGCCAGTTAGACAGTGGAGAGAGCCGCTGTACCAATTCAGGTTAGTAGTAGCTGCCGAACCGGTAGCAGATCCCCTACCCCGCAACATCCCCGCGAGACCTGCTGGTTCCCGCGAGAATTTACCGCCTCATTTCAAATTCAGATCGGAAGGCAACAGCCGACTGTACCCGTGGAGAGAATGAGAGATGGAATGTCTGAAGAAGAAAAGGAACCTCTGACGACTCTGGCTTCTTCAGTAAGACACAGTAAATGCGAGAGACAGAGGGTTGCCGCAGGACCTCGACCATGTTCAGATCATCTGATCAGAAGCAGAGCGCCCGCAAAGCCAAGGAGCGGCGGGCGTCGAACCTTTCTACCCCCCACCGCCCCTACCATGTGGCACTCGCCCCAGCCCTCTCATCACTCACCAAGCTCGACTCATCGTAACAAGCGTGACCAAGCACCACTTACACGCAGTAGCTACCGAATTATAGGCTGATCGCTTCAAAATCTACAGTTCTGCCCTTCTCTCTCATTATCCTTCGTCTCGTGTGTAGCCGTCCTGTCAGCGCGTGTCTGCTTTGTCTACTGCAGCTTTGTCTACGACGCTCGACACGCTGATCCCTTCGAGGTAGCCATTGACTCCTCACAGTAACCAGCGCATTTATTTGAACTTCTTGTAGTTCTCTGAAGGATGGGTCGAAGCGTGCGTGGATGTAGGTAATCCAAACAAAACAGAATGTCATCGTCGAAGATGCGCAGCGAGGGAGGTAGCGGGGGCCGAGGGGTGGCGGCGGAGAAAAAGAGTACTATGGAAGCTTGGAAGAGCAACTCCTTTTTCCTAACAGTGACAGGCGTACCTAATGCGCCATTGGCGATGAGCAGGAGACAGGATGGAAAGTGATTTAAGATTTTACCGCACCACCGACGAACCCCGGCCGTTATCAATGAATTGTAACGTTACACAATCCTCTCAGTAGTAGTTTGAATCAACCGATAAACGGATTAAGCGCGGGACCCGCAATGGCTTCTGACGATATCGAAAGAACCTCGACGTGCCCCATAGAGTATTTTGATTACCAAACAGTTATGGAGGAATGCAACCTCGTATCGTGGACCAGCGCAACTATAATTCGCGTGTTCGCTTTTTAACCTATTTCTATTTTATCTACTATACGATGAAACATTTTGGAATTTTAAAAAAAATAGCGTTTTTATATAAAATAAAGCACTATTATATAAGTGACTTAGAAAAATATAGGTACATTTGTTATTTATGTGCTAGTTATTTCAATCGTCAACAATGATCCATCACAATTTGCTACATAGTCGTTCACGGAATTTCTGATTTGTCTTTGCGAACAACTTATGACAGTTTACTACATGTTGAAAAAAATACATTTATCGTGATCTTGTCAATGTCGGCCTTCTCTAGCCGTTTCGCAATTTGAAGTAAAGTGATGTCAAACTTCCATTGAGGAGCATGCTGTGCTGTTATCCACTTGAAATTCTTTCTTATTCCCTAATAAACGAGTCGTCCTGTCCTAAATTTTCAACGGGCTCCATCTTCTGCAGTGTACTGTTGTTTTGGCGGATGCTGGCTCTCACCACCGGCTCTCCAAATGAGGCTTGTTTGTGGTGCTCACCTATTTGAGCGCGTCTTTCCATTCTCACTCGTTCTATGCATGCATCGCCGGCGCCTCGACCACGACGATCATCACTTCGACAATGGTGGCCATCTTGGTCCTAGTTTGGTGACGATAGTGTAGTAGCGTATAAATCTCCTCAATTACGCGCAGTAAATCTGTCGAGGGCGAGCGAAATTTTTTTAGACGCTCTTCCCCGCTAGCTTCGATGCTATATGGCCTAGGGGTGATGACGGTCTGTGAGAGCCGTTGTCACCCGAATCGCAGTGGGTGCTAGAGAGTTTCGCGGTGCTGCTATGTTCTGTGGTCAAGTAGTCGTTCGGATAGCATCTCCTATCTGTGCGTCTGCCAGGGCCAATGATACATTAGCCAGCGATCGCGTCGAGAGTGTTGACGGTTCTGTGGTTTGTCCCAGGGATGCGGTAGATGGTGGATAGTAGGTCTTCTTCGTGTCGTCTACCACTACAACTACGTCTTTTCGTCGCCAGTCAGATATCCTTTCGGTTAGGCCCAGTTCTTTGCTTTTTTTTTCTCGTTATTCTTCAACGGTTTCGCTGGCTGATCTACGATCTCTGCCTGATGAATTTCTACTACCGTCACCGACTCAACATTTATCACTATGACAATAGGAAATGTTTTAGTCTGCTCTTTAAGTGTCGAAGTACGTTTCCGTAACTTTGTTGCGCTCGTAACCATTATATATATGTATATGTGAGGATGGGTCTTATATGAATTGCTATATAATATCAAACTTTTCCTTGGGATACGGGTTCGCCAGATTCAAATTATTTCAAGGGGGACAATTTTAGAATCGACTATACCTGAACAGCAGTAAACAAAAGGTTTAACTTTATCCGGCCCACAAACGATATCCCGGCTTAGTTCAAGTTAGTCATAAATATGACTTTCTTATAATAATGGTTACGCTACTAGCTACAACAGGGGAATTACTATGTCTGAAGTTCCGTTCATTGTTTACAGATTGCTTCTCTACTAGACGACAGCTAGAACGAACATGTTTTATACCATACTATTATTATATACTGGGCAAAGAAGCCTACTATGGCTACGAAGCCCTAATAAAGAAAAGGTGTACAGAGAGTGGTGTTATTTACTGCTGAATTTGTTCAGCTTTTATTTGAAGCCTTTTATTGACTTTTAACAGACATGTTAAGCATCGACCGGGCATGTTTGCCACCCGTATAGTACAACCAGCTTCGTCGAGATTACTCTAAATGGCGAGATCATCGATTTGAATGAAAAAAAAAAACCTAAGAATGCCACTCCCCAAAGTAGACAGAGTCGTGTGCTAATAATATTGGTCACAAGCCGTAAACATGGTGCCTGCTCAAATGTAGAAGGTAATAAGACATAGAAAAAGCTATCAGAGACATCTTTTGTTTAGCACTGGCGATACATCGAAGGCAGTACAAATGCCAGAAAGTCACTGGCGGTCATCATGACGAAAGTGAATCCTGCGCTGTACAGAGGATGAGGTTTGAATGTTTTGTGACCTCCGATCTAGTAAGGAACTCCGTAGTCGTCTAAGAAATAAGGGAGACGTGAAATATAAATGGCGGCGATTTCATATTGCAAAGATGACAGGTACCTGACTGTTAGTATCAACCGGATTCATCCATAGGTTAGGTTCTGGGAGTTAGGTGGTCTCTACAGTTACGAATTCATATAATTCTGCTCTTTTTTTACAGCTCAGTTACCCGTCTGATCCAGCTTCGTCAGTTAACTGTTCCTGCCAACCATTAAGATGAGGACGTCAATGACAATTGGATGACAAGGGAGTCCAAGCGGTTAGTGTAGGAAATCATCTGCGTGTAGATACCACGCTTTTTTATAATGAACTGTAAGAAGTGGCGTCCTTTAATTGACGGGAAGGGTCTAAAGAAATAGTACACATCTATCAATCTATCTATATATCCAATGTATCCGGTTCCGATCAAAGTAAATATTATTTAGTTAGTATATTTTTTATCCAGTTTTACAATGTTATGCAATGTCTAGTCTAAATCATAACTAAATAAATATAAATATGACTAAGGGCCCTTCGATCTTGGATGTTAAACCTATTAGTTGGCCTCTGTGCTATCTTGTAACCTAGAAGTCTGTTCAACCGATTAGTTTCTCATTGCTTAAACAGGTAGCATTAAATAGGTAGATTCTTATCATACGTCTATATAGTCATTTATTTTTGAATTTTTTTACTATTAGTAAACTCTTTATTCGACAAATAAACTAATACATTATTTTTTTTTATTTAATGCAAGTTGAATAAGCTCGGAATGATATCTTGTTAAAGTACGCACACTTTGTAAAAAATGAACACAAGTCCTTCCAAGGTATCATACCATTCACTCATAATGCAATAATGACAGTAGAAGTATAGACTAATGAAGTTCAACGTAAACTTCCTTTAAAACAAGCATAGCAACTTTCAGAGACTAAATCAAGCAGACCCCAAAATAAAAATAACTTATTCAATGGTGTTAAAAAGATATTTATCGATTTTCTGTATGATTTAACGCAAACAACTAGGCTAAGTAGTAGTGCTATCTGTTGTTGAAAAACTGAGGTACACTCCACTCACAGATGCATCAGTCCAGCCTAAGAGATATGGCGACCTATCCACAGCATACTTATTTTATACGAAAGAACATACTTTTACAAGCTAGGAATAAGAAGCCCCAATGAGCGTACCCACAGTAACGGTGACAGCGGCTCTAAACAAGTAGAATGTGTTAGGGGGGCCAGCTACCTCGCAAATTCTCATTTCGCTACCTTTCAGCGGAGTAAGAAATGCTTTACATAGGTAACGAAACGCTTGCTACTGAACCTGTCAAGACTGACCCACGACGAGTGGTCTCGGGCAGCTCACGGACCTGCCCGTCATTCCCTAGCTTCAACCAGTTTTCTATTCTAAAATGGCGGCGGCCGCTTCAACGCGTCCGGAGCGACGGCAGCGAATGGTCTGTTCCGTTCGCAGTTGGGTCCGAATAGGAGCCTTTAGCGTGACTGTAGCAGGCTTGCTCATCCCAGACAAGAGGCTGACGACTCAGGTCAAAGCAAGCCAGGCGGTCTCACTATGATGCTTTGGGATTTCTTTGTACTGAACTCACACACTGCTGTACGCGCAATCATCCGACTATGCAGCGCCCTCGATCCCTCGGGGCCGATATATTCCCGTGTGTCTAACGCTGGTCAGGAAGCGTTTAAAATTTAAAGTGTAAAACTCGGTTGACCTCATCGGACGCCCGTACGGCCGATAGGCTCGCTTGATCACCAGTCGTACCTGTTAGTTGAGGGACATGAGAAAGCCCGTTGCGGGAAAAGCAAGGCAAAAATCAGGTATCGTTCCACGCTAGCTCGGCTAGGGATCAGTAGGGGCGGGCCGGGGTTATCTTGCAGGGACATTCTACGAGGTGGGCAAATGTGAAGCAGCTGGCGACTATGAATCGGTAACGTTCCGATCGGTTTTTTCGGAGTAGGCGTTCTGGTCATGCTAGCACCGATGATGATTTGGACAAACAAATAATATTCTACCTATACGAGAAAGTACAGCTGATGCACTTACAATGAAGCTAAAATGTCTATAGCAAGGATGGCATGCAACCTCACATGTTGGCTTATTTGCTGATTCATTTAGCTGCTGCGATATGGAAGTTCGGCTATATGTATGCACGACATGCACGCATACTCAGTGCAAAACGACATACATCTCCTATGATGAATGGCTATTATTGGCGCTAATCGATTACACTCAAAATTGCTGCGAATTTAAGGTTAGAGTTGGACCCCTTGTATGGTTCTTATCGCTGCCCTGTCTCTATCGTAATTTGCTCATATATCTTGTTTGGTCATCAAAACAAGAAGTCCTTCCAAGCGGCTTCGTCGGCCATACTCGATTTAAGGTCCCGGAAAGTCTAATTTTTTGTAGCGTTAAGTAGAAGAAGAAGCTTTTAGCAAAGCAAAAAAGGTGTTACTCATATTCAATGTACCGTTGGCCTTTTTTGTCAAAAGAATAGCAACAAATATTTATCTAGTCTTTGTCATTTTTGTTAACTACGCTGCATTATGTATTTATGAAGGAAACACCGCAACAGGCGAATTTGCAACATCCTTCGCGTAATGAGGTTTTCTTGAAAACTCTACCTTTTCGAATAGACCGTGAATGAATCTTCGGTTACAGAAGTTTTTGACGACATCTTTATTCTTCCCTGAAGCTGAACTAACCATTAAATTTGACTTCTGGCAGAAATTTGCAAAAAAACCCTTCAACTAGTGATGTTCATTAGTTATTGTTTCTATCTTCGGAACTTAGATGACTTTGTAATCAAGCAATGTACAAATACAAAATCATATTAAAATTAAACTTAGTCAGAGATTAAAACTTTCAGAATAGAATCTGGTAACCCTATCGTGCACCCATGATCATTTACCTTATAATTTAATTGTTAAATATTGATCAGATCAGTTCGCAGATCGTCTTAAACCTGGCTGTTTCGTAGACGATCGTATATTCTGAAGTACCGGATAGCCAAGAAAAACTCCGTGCTGCCTAATTAGACTACGGTCCTCACTCTCGGCCCAGCAATGACATGTATAGCTAGCTACTTAATAAGGAGCAAGCGTTCCTCAGGTAAACGACAAAGCTCAGAAGTAGTTTGTAAACGAGAAATCGCAAATAAAATCTAAACAGACATCTCAATCGCGCTCTTCCTTTCCATCCTTATTGTTATCGGTCGCCGCGCTGACCGCCCTATATTTTACACTCAGGTGCTAGTGGGCTTCTGAGCTCCGCGTTGGTGCTTCGTTTCAGAAAGCGAGTAAACTTCAGAATCTGAGATGACCTCCATTGCTTCGTCATAGGTTTGCTAGGCATATCAAGGCACGGATCGATGGCTCTCGCGCTTTTTCCTTCGCACTGAAGGGCAGCCTATGTATGTAGATGGTGATGCGATACTCGGAAGCTTAGTGCGTTTCTCTGGGGGCTAGAAGCAATAGCAACAACGCTGACAGGACGCGCTGAAAAAGGACTGTCGAACGCGTTCTAATTAGCATTGGCAGACATACATGATGCACGATGAGATTATTCAGTAACAACGTTCGTATATTTGCCTATATATCAACTTTATCATGATATTCTCGCATTTTTTTTGGGTATCCAGAGAGCTATCGGCATGTTGCATCCGTTAAATACAAATGGCTGACAAATGAGCCAAAGCAAATATGAGAACCAAGCACACAAATAACAATGGTTATCGTTTTAATTAGCCAGGTTGTTAGGTTAGGAGCGATTACTATTTGAATGCTCGATAATAGTTACGCAACTAGAAATATAAGCATAGCAAATCAGTATGATAAGAGTTATTATGGCAGCCATAAAGTTGACGTACCCAATTACGTTCATGGTGATGACAAATTGCTTGGCAAAAAAATAGTTATTCTTGACAAATTAGCATTTCCAAAAAGCACCTGCGACACGATGGCTTCTCAGTTTTTGGAAACAAATATTACCATTTTGAAGAAATAATTGAATAAATTCTTCTGATGCAGAGCATCGTAATCAACGTTTTAACGTATTCCTATATATAAAAAAAAATTTTTAAAAAAACGAAAAAAAAAACCTATCCTTTTATGGCTCGCACGCGCTCCGTAGACAGAATCTCCGCCGATTATGCCTTTCATTACTTCGTCGTGATTACCTGTTTTAATATGATGCCGTATTTCCTTGGACGGCTCCTTTCTACTCGGTGATTTATGAGTTTCTATCTAGTGAATCAATGACGTAATGCGGTAGAACTGTACCCTTATCAACGTGCTACTCTGTGTGGTCGAGTAGCATATGCGGCCCCTCTTTATTATAAGAAAAGACAGCTTTACAAGGCTCTTGCTACATTTCTTTTGCATTTTCTTCGTCTAGTTTCCGATAGGCCCATATCTAGATGTCTGTATTCTAAAATAACGTGGTCCTTGTACAGTTCCGAATATAGTTGGCAAAAATGTGCCCCTATTTGATCACCTGGTAAGCGCAATGCGGAGACGAGAAAATGGGAATTTGTCAAACTCTTCAATCTTCGGTGGCAAGCCACACCCCTCTAACATTTTAAGAATATGCCGTCTATCAGTCACATCTTTTACCTAATCTGCATACGATGTGCCGGCTGTTCGGGCACCTTTGCGGCGGTCTGTATAATTGCGCCAATAGAAAGGGGAGGATATATTTGACTAGAAACTCGTTGCTGGTGAATCGTCAAGGTGCATGAGTTTTTCGGCTTCGGCCGCCGACGTCTAGCGCAATGGCGTGCCCTTGTGCGTACGTGAGGAGCATCATCTGGTGAGGCCAGGCAAATAGCGAACCTCTCGAATCATTTCACACCCTCGTACTCCTTCATTCACTGGGGATTGTTCCCGCTAATACCAAGCACTACTCCATCAGATCTGATTGAATGCACCGGATTTTTGCCCTCGTGTTCTTCCTTTAAAGTCCATGGGCGTCTACAAGAGATTGGCGGTAGACATATTTCCGACGAGTAAATATTGCGTGCATTATATGTAGCCATGTGCATGTGTGTATCATATACGCGCGGATCGATATAGTCTCGAAAATAGGCAAAGCTACAGGGGGCGATATTGTTACGCTCAAGATGAGAGACTATGCTTCAACAAGAAGATGTGCTTCCTGCACACGACTAGGGTTCATTTTCACATGAAATGCCTTGCAGATGTACATAAGGCAGACCGTTGTTTGCCAGGGGTAGAATCAGCGTTTTGTATGACGTGACTCGATTGCTGAGTATGTAAATTGTACAAGAAAATCCTTAGCCATACCCTTTGACAATGGTGTATTGAATTTTGCTTAAAAAACAAAGTCCGCTCGTTGGCTTCGATCAGGACTGATCAGAAAGGTTTTCAGAAATTTGCCATCCCGCAAACCGCATTGGCCCGCAGTAAGTTAGTACACGAGTGTACGAGTCAAATAACTACGTTCTTTATTCGCAGAAGTCTTCTTTTATGTGTCGTATGTGTGCGGTCATCGGTATCGATTTGAGCAACAGCAAAATTAAACACATTACTTTTCAAAAAGTAAGTTACTTGGAAGGGAGAAAATATAATAACGTGTCTCTTCAATCTTTATCGTTATATCCAACTCATAGTAGATGAGTCCCTTTGATTGCTTAGTGGGTAACGTATTTGCCTGCTAGTCGTAGGGCGCGTCGTGGTCTAGTGTCGGATACGCGGTTCGCTTTGTGCCGGGAGTCAGCCAGTCAGCCGTCTGATGGAACGTTTGACGGCAATGCGGACGTAAAACTCGAAGCGTGAAGTCGTATCAGATTAGATACGCAAATCTGACAATTTCCTATCTATTTCTTACCATTACGGTGCAGAACCACTTGATACCTCGCTCAAATCTCACTGATATGGCCACGTAGGCCAAACAAATATTTTATTTGAACCTTGTTAATTTGTCAGTTAGTTATGGTAGCTCAGTGTTGCTTGTCGTGTCGAGCGAATCAATCACACGCTTGTGTATTAAAACGATTTTATGAGGCTCCTACTAAAGCATTCGACCAGCGTTCAAGTGTGACCCAGTCGTGCCTTGCACTGAACAACTGGTGATTGTTAATCCTACCTTCTCGACAAGTGTCCTTTCCTTAGAGATCGCGGAAAACAACGATTAATGCACCGGCCTCCTTGTATACGACTATAGGTATTTTGGGATTTGCCGTCTCTTCCCCACTCGCTTACCAGGCATGCAGATGTCGTTATAACAGCAAAAGCGTACTAAATAGAACGGGGTCAAAATCTGAGGTGAAACAGACCTACGTCGGGGTCCCGTTCACGGCGCCATCTCATGTTGCAATCCAAAGCTGTAAGAAAGTTTCAGATGGTTTCCTATAACTGCTACTGTAGATAACTAAGTCCTTAACTGGACATACCTAAACGCTGGACGATCAACATTCATCCAGCTTGTGCAATCCCCAAGTTGGCAAACTTTACAATCCGTGTCGCTTCCCTTCAATCCAACTGGCCCGAACCCGTCAAGTGGCCAGTGCTGGCTCCGGCGCCAAGAACTGTCGATGTCGACAAGTTGCTAGTGAAAGGAGTCAACTACTGAGTCGGAAAGTTTGACACTGCTGACTGTGGTGTGGTACAATCTGTGCTGGGACTCCTTCACCGGCTTGGTGGTAAAGTATCGAGTCATTTGCTTTCTGCCGCCTGTGTTTCACTAGCAAGAGAAACAAGAGCGGAAACAACATCTCAAATACACAGCCACGTAGAAATGTAACAGAAAGAGTTCAGAGGAAGCGGCCTTTGGGACGCATATGCTCGTCGGGGGTGTAAGACCACGAGAGGACAGTGACAGGAGATCTGGGCCTTGGTCCTCCTTCGAACTGGTGGTACCCGTTTACATCTCGAACTTTCCCTAGAGTACACTTTGAGGGACAGACGCGTTCACGCTATTGGCCTTAGTCCACCCGTGGCAACCAGTGTGATAGTCCTGGTGCAGCCAGGAGCACCCTTAGAGACAACATGTACCTACCGTTCGATGCGAAAAGTTGACCGACAGCATCTTTGTCCGAATGAGCAAAATAAGGGTACATACACCACAACTAGTGCCAACTACAAGTGGGCAAATCCGTGTGCGCCGTAACGCTGCTGGCTGTAGCGTCGACCATGGGCATAAATGTGCGCTCGAACCGATCTATATTCGCAGCGTTGCGTTTAAACGGAGCGGTATGGTGTCCACAGATTTCGTAATGAAAAGTCGATCTCAATAAGCGTGTCTGTTTGCCGTTCTAGACCTTGTGCTTAAACAATTATGGTAAGAGAACGTTCCTGAAACCATGAATGTATAACACTACGGCCAAAAGCCTAATATCTAGCAACTACTGGCCGAAATAATCAAATGCTGCCATTACTGCAGTAAAATTTCACCATTCGTCTGAAGCGCTGCACGGCATTAGCGGACAAAACATTAATTCATTTAGATTTAAGCACTATGTGAGTACTTCAAGGCTAGACCCAGTAGAAACAAAAAGTTTGGAACTGCTGCTGTAATAATATTCAAATGTTTATGTTGTTGCTTTCATTTTACCCGTTGATCTGGAAAGCAGTAAAAACGATCAAAAGAACCAGCTTAAGGGGAAAAGCCCCTTGTAGGAAGGACAATTGATACGGTACTTCTCTTAGGTGAGCACATCTATGGTGGGTGTAACGAGTTCACCTGTTACCTTCAGACCCATACCGGGTTGAAATGAACCGAACTGGGGCAACAATAAATAAGTAGTCTTCAGTTACGGACTCCTTAACTCACTTTATACAAATTTATTAAGATAATGATTACTTTCTACAGTATGTATTTGAGAAAGGAAAACCATCGTAACATCAGCCTTAAAATTATAGCAACAGTTTAGTAATAGTTATAATATCATGCAGTGTGTGTGTTCCTTAAATAGAATAAGCAGAACTACTTCAATATTCATGTATACCACTTCTATTTCATTCTAATATCAGGACTAACGAAGAAACCACTGAAGTGTGGCAAACCGTCGGGTTGATTCACTCACCCACGAAAGTTCTTCATTAACACTAACCATTTTCATCGTTCCTATTTATTGAGGTAATGATTTTAGCTATTTATCATACAGGTCGAAGGTAGCATACTCGTATGGCTGTATATATACAGGGTAGTAAGTTCAAACTGGGAAGAACTTTGATAGCTACAGTTTTTAGCACCAGAGAAAATAATGATCTGTTTTAGAATGAGACACTCGTCATGACGGATAACAGGGCGTCGTCTGCGAAATTTGGGCAAAAATTAACTACTATGCAATCTCCCTTCGCGATACGGACACCACTTCTGAAAATGTCAAGGAATCTATGAAGTAAACTGAAATATGCTCAACCCGGTTAAGAGTTAGAAAGCTGGAAAAACGTTTAAAAAAAAAATGCTTTTGATATACCTACATTTTTTTAAAGGACAATATTTGTTCGGGCCAATCGGGTCGTCTAGCTAAGGTTCAACGACAAGTCTTTCTAAGACTTTTCGCCCTTTGCCAATTTTTTTTTTTTTTTTTGAAATATAAGCCAAGATTCAATTCTGCAACCTGTATGAAGCGTATCTGAGCGGCACTCTAACAAGTTTACATCTACTAATATCGCTTGGTGCACGATTCCTTGTGAGTCTAGGTTCCAAACTGAAGCTGTGATCTAGGTCAATGAAATGATGATTTTCAAGCACAACAGCTCTGACATGCAGAAAACTATCTGTAGATAGAGCAGAGTTATAGATGCACGCTTTTTTGTGCAAATAAGCCCACTGAGAAATAGCTAGCCGGGCAGGTAGTCAGCGAACGTAACGCATTTCGAGTTGTTATTATATGTACGCTCATACAGTGTAGCGCAGGAAATGGAGTAGTTAATGAAGGGAACAGAGCTAGACGAAGGGGCTTGCCTCGTCGTATGCAGATACAATGTACTTTCGCGCCGCGTGCGATCCTCGAGATATTTTTAAGGTACAGTAAAGCTTTCAGGGCTCGCCATCCACGCGCACGCTCACAGGATCTGGCAAAAGGTCGGTGATTGGCATTTACGAGGTCCATCGTGAAGCTGACATCGTGGTATGAATATTTTTCAGAGCCCGTTTAGCTCTGGATAGCATACTGTCAGCAACATTATTGACTGAACTAAGCCCCATACTGCACTGTAGACAAGCCCACAGTCAATGTAAGAAAAATTACATCAAGTCCGTCGATGGTCAAATAAAGGTCTACAGCGGATAAACCCAACAGTTTTAGTAGAGCCAGCCGTCTATACGGCCGGAGATGTTTCGATGGACCTGATGTCGTATGGATGGCCCTACGGCAATTTCATGTATGCATAATAAATACCCATTATATACATATGAATATTCAGTTTTAGTTATTCTCACACAATATAATGGTACGCCAAGTGACAAATAGATGTAGATCGGCTTACTATTCTAAAAAGGATACGATCGGTGCCGATTAACTTGAATATAATATAGGGTTGGTATGCGTGAACGAGTCATTAAGTGGCGGTGAACGACTTGCTTATTATCTTTATAATAACGGTCACGTTTAATATAACTGTGCAAATAATTTCTAGCTGTACGTAGATTATATCAGGAAGTCGAATGTAAATATACGAGATTGGGTGACAAGACGGTGGCGACCAAGTGAACGTACCCTTCCGAGGGTAATGCCCCACTGCACTAGTGAAGACAGAATATAGCAACTGAAACAACAATGGGCAGTCGGATTTTCTGGAAAAAAACGTTTCTACAAATTTGCAGCATACCACTAACTTATTATGATCACGGAATCCTATCTCGGCGAAGCTCTTCGACTATAGATTGGAGCAAATGGAGGGTGTATCAGTCGTAACTAATGACCCATCTGACGGTGTTTCTTATATTTCGTCCCGGGCAGCCCACAGCATAAACAAGAGTTCCGTTATTAGGCCGAAGCTTCGCCTTCGATTGAAGTGTTCGCTCGGCACCTTCGTGTAATGTTTGCTAGCGGATGTCGGCACTGTTCCTACGAAGTGGGCCGTGAAATTCTCGTAATTTTTAACTATGAAAGGAGTGAAGCACCCTCGATCACCTTGCATATGTCTTTTTGCGTTTCAGTAGGTGCATTCATCCACTGTGCCTGAAGATTAACAGGCTCAGTTGGCTTTCTCAGACATCGCTCCTACGAGGCACCTACGACTCGGCCACATTCGAATTTCTGCTGATCGACTAATGGCTTTCGATCAAAGAGAAGCTTTGGCGTTACAATGCTGTTCCTCTAATTGGCGACTAGGTGTTGTTTCCATTCGATATAATGCGACTTGAACTATGACATATAACAATCATAATACATGACTGAAACAGTAGTAGTACTACCTAATAACACACAGATGACGCCATTTTGCTATCGATTATGCAGCGAGAAAAAAGAAGCAGTGGGAAACAGGGAAAAATGTACTCCCAACCGCACTGGTTAACACATGTAATATAGCCACAATTATTCAGTTATAACTATTAATATTATCTTAACAGGCCCAATAATTTAATCGCTCTTGGTAACCTTGGAAATGCTAGTTCGCCTGGTATTTACATCCGATTGTCGTAGTACATGATTTTTAGCAAAAATGTGCTCACAGAAATCTGCGTCTGATCATAGACGTCCCTCGTGTCTCAGATGTAGAATGGCGTTATTATACAGGTGTATTCGATCATTTCATATCTTCGGATCTTCATCAAGCGCTCATTGTTTCATTGTTCAGCTCTGTCGCGCTATTGTCGTGCAAGGACCCACTTTTCCAAAAGAAGATTGAATAAGAGTTGTCTTTGTTTTTTTTTAGGCAATCGTACAGGTATTGACGTAATGGATTGCAATGTGCTGCGTCTCATAGTTACTGGAAACCCGTACATATCTGGCACATAAACTAGCCCTCCCCTTCCACATTTCCCTTCCTTAGGTTATCTAAACCTGTTTATGACAAATAGATATAATCTTAGTTCCGGTTGAGGAAAAGCCTTAAGCAGTGCTTTCATTATTTGATGAATTTGCGCACAACACCTGAAACTGAGTAAGAGAGAGAGTCCTACGTATGCGAGCGCGGAGAGGAGTTTGAGATGTGTTGGGATCGCCGCTGGCATTCCCTTTCCCGAAGACCTAAGCCTCATAAGCCAGGTATGTGGCGATATGAGGCGGCCGAGAAGCAAACGCAAGTATCTATTTGTTCTCTGTGGACCTCCGAGTTTATTAGCCTTTTTTTGTTAGGTTCGATTCAGGACGACTTGTGAACCTTGTGTGAATGATATGGCATATCGGGACCAGCATCGTTTTCGCTACGAAAACTTGTGAAAATACTTTGTTAGCTTCAATCGAACTTGAATACTAAAGAAAGTCGTCTGTTCTCAAGCAGACGATGTGACACAGTGCGTCTACGTATCGGATACTGCAGTACTATTGTGTTCTATATCTGCGAACACTTTTTTCTTCCGACTCCGTTTCCTTTACTGTATACTATACGCTAACGTGCAAGACGTATGTCGTGCTCGGACTTGGCGTTTGGCCAATTGTCATACGGAACTGCGAGGCGCTGAGTGGTTGTAGTGAAAATTTAAGGCCTCAAGTAGTAGTGATACAATCCAACACCCAGGTGAAATCGGTGCCTTCCCTCTGCTCGTCTTCGATGAGTTCAGGCGACGAGAGCTCGACAGACGTCTCTACAGACCTTTCAGAGGTGTCTTCGTCCCCCTTATCGTACGAACCGCCTCTGCCGTCAACGTACGCTATGGAGTCAGTTCTTTACAGTAATCCGTCTTTGAATTCCGTCTATCTGGAAAACTCACCCGCCTGTACACCAGTAGCACTCTATGGAACGTTTCGTAATTCTAGTGCTCCCTGTCATGCGTCTTCTACATTTGAAGGGATTCTGCCACCGCTTCGTCAAATGCATTTGTCCACTTGCGAAGAAATTACGCCATCGAAATACTATTCAATAGGAGATGATATTGGGTATGCGTCTAATGGGTAAGTGTGAATCTTGATGTACATCTAGAAGCAACTTCAGCTGAAGCAGCCATTACGTAGATTTGTAGCGTTTAGGGAACGCGGAACGCAATCATGATTTTTGCCTCGAGTTTTGAACTTTTGCCGCGAACCGCCACTTCATTGCCCCGAGACAATACGTCAGTCAGTCAGGAAAATTGTTTTTACCCTTTTATTGTGTCGATTTAACTAGGGCAAACTATTGCAAAATCACTCAGATGACAACAACAATAGAGCAGCGTGTAGATTTCAGACTAGCCATGCTGTCGGAACTTAATCAACGCTACCTACCTTGTAAACGTTACTTTCTCAGATGGTGGAACTCGCTGTTAATGAACGGCCTGCCTCAAATTGACAAATCACTAAGTCTATTTTAATTTAGCAACTTTCTTGGCGTCTTATATGTTAAAAAAACTGAAGTCGAACCCGCTGGTATATCAATTGAGGTCAACTGCCTATGTTCGGACTGGAAACCAATTAAAATTGACCAAAAATTTCCCAAATTTCTATTTCGGTTCGACAGCGAGCTACGCATCCCGCGGCTGCGCAAGTCAAACTGAGCGCACTCGATGAAATGTTCCGCCGGCCACCACCAGACGGAGCCTCGGTACCCACCTTTGGAGGGTCGCTCCATTGGCGCATGCGCCATGCTGCGCCGCTAGCCATTGGCTATGAGCCACGAAGACCCGCCCCGTTTATTGTAGATCTCACTTGAGGATGATTTTAGAGGAGGGGCTTTATCCCTCGGGACGTGTCGGATCGGCGCGGGTGCGTCGGGATCGCACACAAGTGAGTTGGCCTCTGCGGGACAGGCGGCTCGGCTCCTCGAGGAGTTCCAGCACGAGAGCCAGCAGCAGCAGCAGCAGCAACGTTGAGTTGAGAATTTCCTACAGCGCTCGGAGTTCGAACGGCGCGACTTAAAGTGGAACGAGTCGCGCGTCTTGGCCGCAACCGACAACGCTATCGACGACCACAATTTACTGGTGACCTGTGCCGTGCGAACGAACAACTTCGAATCGGCGTTGATTGCGGTATCTGTCGGCCCATTCTATTTTAGTGCGCGCCAGCAGCAGCAGCAGCAGCAGCAGCAGCAGCAGCAGTAGCAGCAGCAGTAGCAGCTGTTATTTCGAATAAGTTCATATTGCATTGAAGCGAAAGTTCTACTACTACCACCGATACTGTTTACTGTCTAATGACTCCATGAGATGAAAAATCGTTCATCAGTGTGTAGTGTGTAATAGATGAGAAAAGAGAAAAGTAAGCCACACATCCAAAGAAACGAACCTGTCGACTAGCTGTGACAACGACAAAGTGTATGAACGCCGAAGTTTCATTTTCGAGTGCGACAAAAACTGTTACAACTGTTTTTGTTATCTGTACGTTAATTTCGTCGGTACAAACGGAAACAAAAACAAATCCCGTCAGCTAGTGAAACCACTGAAGTGTTTCTGTCTATCCGCCTTAGCCATCGTTATTGTTATACAGTACTTTGTGCACGATCTATCGACGTTCGTAGTAGAAAAACGTCTGACCGCCCCTCTTTCGATGTAACAGAAAGATGAAGAGGGAATAGAAGAATCACTCATACCATTCAACCCGTTCAGCCTGCATAGAATCCAACGTGTTATAGAAACTCATCTCGAGCTGTGCATTCGGACCTGCGACAGTCCCCCATCCACGGACAGTGTTTGGGGCTGTAAGAAACAAGATCAAAAAAGAGTAGCAGAACAGGCACAGTGTAGTTTATCGTTCTTTTCATTTAACACTAGTTAGATTACAATCAATTTTACAAATAATATACATTCACAGCAAGCAAACGCGAAAGACAACTCAGTCAAACGTCATCATCCGTTCAGCTCAACGATCGAATCTGTTGAGTGCCGCCAGCGATCAGTGTCCACCATCAACTCCTATCGAGCGCGCCACCTCAACAGTCTCTACGGGGTGTTTATCCTTGATTAACTCTATGATTGCCACCAGCTGACAACGCAATATCGAATCCCAACTTCAAAATCAAGAAGCGTCCAACCTTGAAATTTGTTGTTCGCAATCAACCCAGGTTTTTGAATAAATGTACAAGCGGGCGCGGTAAACATACTGGGTTAGAGCAGTTTGTCTGGCAGACGGAAAGGCGACGACGGCGATACATGTATCGACTGGTGCTCGGCTCTTAGTCGCGCTGACGGACGCGTAGTCAGAAGACGACAAAAAACGAGAACATATCGTAAATCTACTACTAGAATTTTTGCGCAGGATAGCAAATCATCAACATAGAAACCAACTAAGTAAAAAGGCGTAACACTAAGTATATGCGCCCACTTGAAAGTGACCGTCCTATAACTTGATGTTCGTACTATCATCGCTAATATAATCACCCAATTTGAAGAAGACCACAACCCAAGTGACAGGCGGAATTGATCACGACGGGTGGCGCTGCCCGCGGAGGCTGGAGTGTCCTTCCTGTGCCCGCGGCCGATCGGCCTATCGTCTTGCCTAATACCCGCAACAAGCCACCGGTGACAGCGGCCAGACTCTCCTGTGCGTGTCTCACGTCGGCACCTTTGTTGACTAACGTGTTCGCCGTTATTTAGCTATCTAAGGTGCATAACGACGCTCATAACGTGACGTGAGGTGCAGTGTCGTGTCTTCAGCCACCGACCGAACTCGACGAACGGCCAGGAGATGATGTTCGGTCTGCACCAGGACGCCGGCCTACAGCCGCGAGGGCCCATGGCCTCTCTCAAGGAGGAACCTCTGGCAGCGGCCCAGATTGGAAGGGGCTGGCCAACTATGCAGCCAACTATGCTTGACCAAAGCAGGTAAGAATGGGAAAAAGAAACAAAAACTCATTTCAATACATTTATCCAGTTTTCCGCTTTCATTGTTAGCATGCGTGACAATCTCGATCGGCTTTGCGGTGAGGGGTGGGGGAAAGGCGCCATGTGGTAACGCAGAATGCAGCAGAAACCGCCATTCGAATGTGCCACAGCAGACGCCAACATGGAGGTTGTCTAACGTCAACAAAGCTTGTTATGGTTTTCGGATTTATCTACAACGAGCTGTCCGGAAAACGCTTTGGACCTTTGATAATGCTCCTATTAAAACTATATTTTCTATATCAGAATCAATGGAAAGCGACTCTAGGTCGCTCTGGAAAATGAATATATCCTCCATATCAAGACACTTCGATCTTGGCTTCAAACGTGTGTGACCTGACCTGCAAAAAAGGGGTCTTTTTAAGCGGCTAGATAAAAGCACTCGCTGCATATGGTCGATGCACTAGAATAAGGATACCAGATGATCCTTAGAGCGGTGTAGTAGTGAAGCTTAAGTAAAGTTCTCTCTTAAATAATAAGAACGGTTGGCGTGCAAAGCTAATACATGCTAGTTATAGCCACCTAATGCACCGGACACAGAAGATCTTGTAGGTCAAATATGTTTTTGACACCGTAATCTTCTCATAAAATCTTCCCGTTCGTGCTCGGCTTTCGTTTAGCCAATACTATTAAGATACTATGAAGGCAACATTGATGCCGTTTGCAAAACAGGCCTCCTGTGTCGTGCATGACAGAAGTTTCGTCCGGTATATCTAGAACTTGGTGAAAACTTTCTCATTTTTCCTCGAATTTCCTTGTGACAATACTCCTTCTAGGACATCGTTCTTAGGTAACCATAACTTGTTGGCAGTAACTTATCTGTCATTAGTACGGACCAGCATAGACAATTCGTAGTCGTTTGCTAATCTTGGACACTCCCTTTGCATGCGAATTGGCAGACGGCGTGCCGAATCCTGGAGGGTCATGCGAGAACAGTAATGAGCGTAAACCGGAGGAAGCCAGGCAGGGGGCAAAGGAACGGGGATCAAACCGGTGCTAAACGAGTACGTAATTTGTGGGGGATCCTAAATAAGGGCGTGAATGCAAGGTATCGTTGGTTGCAGGGTCAAGCATACCGTGTAGCAGCCCACGGCAGTGGCAAAGGATGAGAGTGAGCGACTTCTTCAAGCAAATACTGTGAGACAGACTAAGCGGAAGGACATCCGAATCGAGTAGCTGCAGGGACTGTAGCGGTGACAATCCACTTCATTAACGCCATTACAACACTCTCTCCACAGTATGCGCCTGCCTCATTCTGACTGTCTTGAAACAGACCGCTACTGCTGGTAACGGCTGACGACTGAACCCTGGAGAAGGGTCTAGGGAGCGCTTTGGTATTCTTACTCTCACGACCCTTTTGCTTCTCGAGAGGGCATCGAGACGACGGTGGCAGTGCTCTTAGCTTTGCCTGTTGCCGTCGCCGCTGGATAAAGCTAACTCGATTTCTAATCTGCTTGTGACACTATTACAACGGTTAGCTAGCTAACCCCATTCTGTCGGTCGCCATTCCCGTTCCGGACTTCAACTTGAAAGCACGATCTTCTCTGTTCTTTGATGACACGGCCCCATTCTGATGCTTTTTCGTATTTTACTCTGTAATTGGGTATAAGATTGATTTTAACAGAAGAATGCTATATGCTTTATAGCATAACTAACAACTATCACTCACTGAAAAGCTCGGCCAGTTATTTCCAACGTGTGTGAATTGTAGTACTTGGCAAAGAAGCTATAGAGGGTTATATAGTGTAGCCATATTTGCCCTAGTGTTAATACGTCTGCTGTCACCTTAATCGAATGGTCGTCATAGTAAATAATGAATACATACATAAAATAGTAAAATTACCTTCGCATAAGATCAACTTCAGTGGAAAGTAACGTTTATTGTCCGTAAGAGTTAGATGTGTGTGTATCGCGCCTCACTGGGATAGCCCCTGACGTCAAGCGTGTAACAATATGAAGCCAAGGTTATCGTATAGTTGTTGTTTAGACACTGTACTACCCATTGTTAACGACTAGCGAAGCTGCTCTTCCCACGCCAAATGTGGAGAATTCTGGCCATCATATTGTTGCTGTTATTTCTGCTTCTGCTGCTGCTGCCGCCATTGCTGGTATTGCAAAAACATCCGCAAAGTTCAATTGTACTGTGTGTGGTCGCTATGTCGCCTCCCTGGCGTGCCCTTATGGTCGCCTATTTGTGTACCAAAAGTATCATGTAAGATCACCCTGGTACTACTGGCGCATCTTTTGGCTTTTCGTATTTTCTGCTTGTTTAAGTGACAGCCCGATTTGACCAATCGGTCCCCCGGGATCTGCACAGTCCAGACTGACTGGCTGGTAGAACCATCAAAGTGCAAAATAGAGCAGTGGCGGCAGCGACTAAAGATCCGATGGACGGGGTGCAGATCCTCGGATTCGAACCGGCACTGTTCGAGTTGAGGAGAAATCTTCAGACGTCGACAACTGGGGGTGGGGCTAGCCTTCAGTCTCTCTATGTATGTCTGCTCGTTACTCATGCATTTGTGAAGATTGGGTTAGTAGTAGATCGAGGGTTCAAGAAGAAAATCGGATGTTCAGATAATGTGTATGCGTGTGTAGGACCTGGATTGTGAGATTCATACGTATGTCTGTGTATATCTCTCGCTTTCTTCCTTAATGTAGAAATTTGTGCAGTTCGGGAGTGAAGATGCCACCAAGGTGAATTCATAATTTGGGAGAAGAATTCATTTTGTTGGGCTGTCCCTATGGATATTCTGCAGTCTTCTCGAACTGAGAAGAGGTTGCGGATGCCTTCGCAGTAGACCACACTCACTGCTGTAGTCGCAAAATTATAATCAAACTTTGATTTCATCATTATGACTTGAATAATTCTAGTTGCAAATGTTCGATTTTATATTTAACCGATAGAAACTTATGACCATGTGCAACCGCTACGCAGAAAACAGATGGTAGAAACATTTACAAAGTTAAATTGAGCTTGCAGTAAAGATTTTTTAGTAAATTTAGCAATTTCTGAACGGCAACGCAAAATCTAAATCTGTTTGTGGTAGAAATAATGTATGTTTATGCCTATGCGGGTTTATGCCTAACGACAGATTCACTACTGGACTGTATTTCCTAAAGCAAAAAGGCAACGCAGACTTTTAGCCCTGTAAACCTGGGGCCTGTAAACGTAATATACCTAATCCTCCCCAGCACAGCCTCGATATGAAAATACGACTTATAAATTATTTGGTCAAAGCAAAAGTGTTATATCGGATGTATATGCATGTCTGTAACAATCACAGTGATGTTATCTTGACAAATCTGTTCAAATTATTATTTATCTGTCTATATTAGCATGTAAAATTCGAAGCTATTTCTTAGAAAAACACATACGCCACTGATTAAATATATTTAAACTTCGTCATTCTTCATTCAAAAATCTACAGGGTAAAATATGCACCCGCAGGCTATGTACTCTTTGGAACAAGAAAAAAAATATAATACCCTTTGAATTAGTGACGTCCAATAAAGATTTTTACAATCTTAAATTAAATTAATTAGTAATACCTAGGTACTCTTGTATATAAATGGTAAAAAAAAAGACTTCTTCCATTTCAAGTTTTCTTTTATCGAAAAAAATATTACGGAAATCGTTCACGTTACTGTGTTTTTTTTCTTTTCAAAAAAGCATATCTTGAACATTAATCGTTCCGCAATGAAACGTTAGTAATACTTCGAAAAATATAGTGGCACCAGCTATAACACGAGTGACTGTACTCATATAAACATTCCTTTACATCGACTACAGAGATGACAAATATAGGTTAAAAATGATTATTAATTAGTAACTTAGAAAATATTTTCCATCAAATTTAGTACTTGAAAATACTGGGTCGGACTGTGAAATGACCGATGTGACCATCATGACGAGAAGGGGCCTTTTTGTTGTCGAAAGAACACGTTCCTTTAGAAAATCGGCATTGATAACATAGTGGAACCGCTGGGAACCATTTCCTAAAAAGAAATTCGAGAGTTGTTCGATAGGCAAGGAAAGGATAGGTATGATCGGCATCTCGTAGGAGGCCGAGAGTGCACCCTTCGAACCTGTCGTGATCCTCCTGCAAGCCGGCTACCGTTAGTGCATAGATTTCGAAAGAGAATCCTCTGTCGCGGTGGTCGAAGCCTTTGGCGCCAAACCGAAAATGATTCGATGCAACTTTGAAGTTCATATAGAGTCCGTATCTCTTTTTCTCAGCTGATTGCGAGGCACAGGGCGATGCAATCTCATCAGAAGCTACACAGAACGGCTAATTTGGTGGGTGGTTCAATTGACAAAAATACACAGGCAGTGGTGGGTAGTTGACAGTAATCGATGCACCAACGAAGGGAACGTTGGTAGGAACATTGCAACTTTCCTAACAAGGGGAACAAACCTTTTTTTTCCGTAAAAATTTTGTAAGTCAGTAGCTATGCCAATCGCTAAGGGACAGGCGTTTACCGAAGCAGCCTTCGAGGGGCCCGTGAACCGAAAGCGCAGCAGACGAGAAATTCCGACTGACTTAGGTAAACTTCGCAAAGTAACTGTCCAACCGTCGTCAGCCGATATTAGAACCGTCGCAACAAATAGCATTATGTCGACGAAACGTCCGGAATGATGTTCGCTCCAGGCGCTTCCGAATCTAGCAGCCTTCCTAACTTAGATATTGGCGAGTCTATAAACTTGGGAGGCTTTTTGTTGCAACGAACCACGTTTCAGAGAAAGCCGCAATAGGTCTCAGAGCTGGTCACGAGTGAGACCAAAACGGAGGACGTCGAAACGACTGAGAATCGTGCACTCGAGCTAAGTAAGGTAGCTAGATAGCGTATTTGGCGTACAGCGGAATGAAGAGGTAGCCAATCGTGCTTTATGACTGACTTCTACCATCATCTACTATCACCGGCATCGACGTCATCAACTCACTACGACCTAGGAGTTGAAGCCTTTCGAGATGCAAGTGCCCCGCCCGTTTCCCTTCACTGCTGTACGCTGGACGAGAGCGTTTTAGTCGAGGGATATCAGTGCTGAACCAGCAGAGACTTGGAGAAATCGGCGTGCATACTCGCGGGGGATGATGTAGTAGTACTGAAAGATAGTAGACTAGTATCGTAATAGCACACATTCGCCCCCCGAGCAGCGAGAACACAATGATACTGATTGACAAGATCGCTCGTGGTATGGATACATCCCTTTATTGGCTACCCCTCTTTGTACTTGCCTGCGACCTGAATACAAGGACTGACAAAGCAGATGACCCCCGGCCGTGCACACTGGACGTACTCTGCTCAGTGTTTTCAGAGCTACCTATTCCCCGACGACAACACGAGAACGTCTGAGGGTTATGTAGCAAAATTGGCAATCGGCATATTCGCATCCAGTTTGAATGTCAGAAAAGCTCGATATATTGGACGAAACAATCTGCTAGGCAAAACAAGCGCCTTAAAATCGCATGTGCAGGTTAGAGTCTAGCTATTCCTGTAGCAAGAAACAACTTCGCAATAAGGAACGCCGGGCTACCTACAAAGCTGGATCCGACCCTGTTAGGTCCCCAATTGACAATTCTGTCTTTATTACCACGAGCTTCAGACATCGACTACTATACTGAGTCCTTGACCAAAACGCTAAATTGTCTGCAGCTCACCCAAAACCGTGCCAACAATGCCCGTGGTTCAATAAAGATTGTAAACTAGCCGCTGCTCCACTGCGCCAGACTCGGGAATTGACAAAGCTCGACCCAAGCTTCTATAAACTTTCTAAAAAGCTGGTATCGACGAGTGCCTGAGTTTGCCCGTTAGCGGTTCCTCCACCCATTTGTATGGTTCCTTTCAGCCAGTGATACAGGCAGGAAGGAATCATACAAATGGATGCGGAAAGAAGGATCATCGCCATGCCTACAAACTCCACGTAGCTAATAGAGCACGTTAGGGCTGTGTTCGTGGCGGCAAACGCTACTGCACCAATCATGACTTCGCACGCTGATGTATAATATAAACAGATATCGATAATGCGCGAAAAACTGGGGGGAAGAGTTATCTACATAGGCAGAAGGACCTTGAAGTACGTAAAGAGCTTTAAGTACTTGGGGATGCTCTTATTTACAAACGACCAAATTTTTGCAGCGCTTGTCACGAACAAAGTACTGGAAGTGCTGGAATACGTACGTCCTCGAGACTTTCCTTATGTACAGCGCTAGCCTTACTCGAATTAAAAGCTCTGATTTGTTCCTGCAAATACAATTGAAATTGACTGAGAACATTTACTATCGAAGCAGCTCGAAAGGCTTGACCGGGTCCAGTTTTTATCCTTAAAGCGCGCCATGAATCTTCATCGTTCATCATTAAGCAGATACGTGTATCTTCTGAATTACACATTGTTCTTTGTAGAGGATTTGAGACGCGGATTCAAACTGTCCATCACTGCTGCCTATTCGGACTTTATCAGCACACGGGAGAGAAAGATGGCAACGATGGATCCTGATTTTTTTTTTTATACAGTAACTATAGTGAAGCTTGGAAGGGTCAAGTAGAACAAACCGACACGAAGTTTCACATTCTGCATTGTATAGGTTTCATCACATCATACACTGGGGCTTCCATTTTACCAAGGGCTACGTGCATTTGTTCAAAATGTGGTACGATAAGTCTGCGGTAGTATGCGACGTTTTGTATCGTAGTAGCATCGCAGAGCAGTCTTTCCGATAACGTGCAAAGATATACATACAGATATATACATATTAATTTTTACGGCTATTTTCATTGAAATCCTGTCTCAATGAGTCAGAGCCCCACAACAAATACCAGAAGAAATATAGAATATATCATTTTTTAGATTAAATAAATTGTGTGTTTGCAGACAGGTACGCGTTCCGCATGCTTGTTGTCACGCTGTCTTTAATTCATTTTTGGCAAATAGTTTCGGGTCTTTCAAAATCAATTTTAGAAAATTTTAAGCGGTCCCTTTGTAAAGATTGTACGAAAAGCTGAGCTGGAATAGGAGCACGTTATAGATTCTGTACGATATGCCTTAGTTTATTAAACAGGCCTCACCTTTTTTAATAATAAAAAATTGAACTTTGTGCTTAATATTTATATATATATATATATATGACACGAAATGAAGTGTTGGTCATGGAAAACTGATAACAAATAGGCAAACCGCACTGTTTTATATAACCATAGACGGATACAAAGAGAGATATGATTTATTTCATTGAACAAATATAATTTGTATTGCAACATCCCCGCTAAGCTACCAACGATAATTTCCAGCATCTCTGCTTGGCGTTCGCTGTATTCGCAATGACTACGTACTTGGCTTTTTTGTGTTACGGTTTTGATTGGCATACGGAAACATCGGCTTTATGTGGCCCAACCACAATAAAAATCTGGATGTAATTCTACAGGCACTCAGTTCTCAAGACTTTGCAAACAAATGAATGTTGGTGACGAAACTTGCTTATCAGTCTGACCGACGAGCTTCCTCTTTGACCCTTAGCAGAGCTGCTGGCTTAACTTGGCTCGGAAGGCAACCTTCCAAGCGGGGTTTCTGAGGAGACATTGCAACGATAGCTGGAAATGGCTATTTCTCAACCGTTCGAGCTATATGATATTAATAGAAAAATCGATTAAAGGGGACCGGTGCGCAGAGACACTGATGATCCAACCAAGTAGCGGGGACAGGACAGCCAGTTACGTTTCAGATCATGCACTTAGCGAACGGATCGGACTACCAGAAAGATACGCGATAGTGTCAAGTTCATTATCTGGTAGCGTAATCGCGTACCAAATCCGCCATAAAGCAGTTCGGGTGGTTAGCCACGAAAAAGTTGACAACAATTTCGTACAGTCCAGAAGCGAAATCAAAGCGTTTTCGATCGAAGTACTTGGGTTCCTTACGTCGCTTTCCCTCAGAAGCGCTTTCCCTCATATACCGCGGACAAACTGCTGTAGCCTTGTGTAAAGACCTTTTCGGTTGCAGTGAATATGCAGTATATTTCAATCGCTTAACAATGTCTTCCAGCTAAATACTCCTGAGTTGCACACAAAATATGCCCAGTTTAGGAAACATGTGTAGTACGATGCCAACTCAAAAACCTATTGAGTTCTTAGGTGATGAACTGCCCCTTGGCCGGATCGTTACTTTCAACCTTAGTATAAGCAGCTGTCCATGACTTCCAGCACTGTTTCGAGATGCTCTGAATGGCAGTTGAAGTCCGGCGAACAGGTTACAGCGTCGTGAAAATACTTCAGGGCTATTTCATGTTTCATGGCACCCTGAACATTATTCATGAACCGTAAATTCATTGCCAGTTCAGAAAAGCGACCTTTTTTTGTCTTTAGCCTCTATACCAATTCATCATTAACTGCCTAGTATGTCAGGTTTACTGAGGAAATGATTTTTCGAGTGTGAGTCGATGGCGTCGTCGACACTCGAAGAAGGTTCTACGTTACGTTAGATGACCGCTGGTTCGGACGATGGGTAATGTCAAATCTGCTCTATACGAATCGCTCGGCGTTAGAAATACACAAAAAATAACGTTTGTTTTTGACTGGCTGCACTGGGTGTTCGTAAAGTACATTCTGATTTCAAGAGAGCAACCCAGATCTAACCTTAATAGATATCTTTAGACTGGGCTGTCAAAGGAGACCGTACACTCAGAGTTGGGTCACTGCACTCTTGTGAAGGGTATCACGGCTTGACTCAAATCGGATAATATTTAAATTTGTTAACAGAATATCGCATTATCTATTAGGCACCGCTTGCGCAATATTGTAAGAGTGTGATATAGGGCAGACTCTCTCTCTCTCTCTCTCTCTCTCTATATATATATATATATAT
>NW_019211460.1:34514946-34527618 GCF_002443255.2 Varroa destructor | reverse complement strand
TATATAGAGAGAGAGAGAGAGAGAGAGAGAGAGAGAGAGAATCCGCCGAGATAGAGAGAAAGAATATATATATATATATATATAGGAGTTGTACGAGACAGTGTTGTTACAGCAATGTAACTGTTACACACAAAGTAAACTGTACAACGCAGCGAAATAACGCTATTTTTACCATAGCTACAAGGTTGAGGAGCTCCGTATTGACAACCTTTAAAGTTATTCTTATTCACTAAAGCAATTCAAGATAATCGGTTGTGGACGTAATCGCATATTCTTGAGATAAAAGGCAGTTTGATTTCGCCAGTTTTTATCTGAGACCCACTCGAACATTCTGTTCTCAGTACACTCGACAGCTCATATACGATATAACTTTCATCGTAGAAATATATATATATCTCAGAGATATAAGAATAACCCCTCTGAATGCTCGTCGCATTAGTTGAGGAAAAACTGTTGCAAGAGGTTTTGAACCTTCTTCTGCTGAATGCATGCGAGACAGCCTGAGCTCTAGACATGTCGTGTTTTCAGACGCTGTTTAGATGCGTGTCAACTGAAGGATAGGAAGGGTCAGGCATCGGAAATTTGCTGATTCTTTCTCTTTCACCGTTGCGTCTCGGATAACGGAGGATGATGGAGAGCAGGGACAACAGGGTCTCAAACTAGATAATCCATCAGAAAATTCTTGGACTGTTTTAAAGAGGTCTGAACGGCTTCGAGCTAGTTCGTCTCTGCAATGCCGTCGGATCCGGTACCATAGAACGCAAGCGGAGCTAGATTAGAATGTGGGGTCGGGGAGTATTGAAATGGGTTAGTTGTACGGATCGGATTGGATAGAGTTGCTACTAGGTTCGCCAGTCTATCGTAGCTCCAGTTGTCCTCGGCGAAGCAGGCTCGTCGCATCTTGTTCTGCCTGACTCCTTCCCGTCCGACTGATTGTCGTACGCGAACGCTGAGACTGATCGCAGCAGCTGGAAAGATCGAGTCCGGACGGGACGTTGCTGTTTATAGTGGGGAGGAGAATACAGCGACAGAAGGGAACAACTACCACTGAAGCTCCGGGACAGTATCAACGTCCGTTTGTCCGTCCATCGGCGCCTTTTCCTCCTTCGCAACCTCTCTCCCTCCGTCCAAATTGAACATGTCTGTGCCAACTTGTTCAGTTGTTGCTAGCTAAAGCAGTTGCTATAGCATAGCAGCTTTTCGAGCCAGCCCCCAAAAGTTCCGTGGTATCCCTATCTTGGTTGCTTACTACACTCACTGCAATACCGAACCTGTTTGCAGGATCGACCAGACGCGCTTGCCGACCTGGCAATCCTAGATACTGGAAGTATGGGAAAAGACCGATGGGTAGGTCCACTGCAATGAGATTGTCTAGACTTGTGGGACTGTTGAAGGAATCGCCAAACCGATGGGTGTGAGTCTTGGAACAGGGGCGAGCCATTGGTTGTGTACTGCATGTGTGTAGGGTTTGGTGGGAGATGGCGACCGGGTCGCCTGGGCTAGGCAGTTGCCCAGTCGACTAGTTCCGCTGGCAGCGGAACACGGGATGTGCATTTGAGACAACCCCAAACAGCTCTACTCCCCCGCATAGGTGGGCGACATTTCCCCGTCGTTCTAGTCCCTACCGTCGGCCAAGCAGGGACACCCACTGACATGAAACACTCTCACACATACGGCGGACCACTCTCAGGCCACCGGACCGACTCGACTAGGAATCTCTCGTCTCGACTCACTTCGCGATTCGACTTCAAGCGACGGACAGCAGGAGGAGTCGAAACGGGTGCGATCTGTCGAGCAGCTAAAGCTAAGCTACACAAATAAGAGCCACTCACTGGGATGGCACTATTACCGCCATCATGCCGGGCAGAAGCGTACGCCTTGCCACTCGAGCAGACTCGATGGCACCATGACAGACCGCCTCAATCGTCGATGTTAAAGTTGCGTCCAGCACATCAGATTCAGTCACATGAACTTCGTAGGGCAATGCTCAGCGTAGTCTGGCCGGGGACAGTTCGTTTCCATACGATAAGAAAAGCCTAAAAAGTTTACGTATGGTAGAATATAAAGGTGCTCGGCTAAAGTTAAACATCATCAAGCATCTACACAGCAATCAACGTTAAAAGAGCGTGTTGTTTCCCGAAATAGATATATATATGTACGGTAAGTACTTATGTTGGTGGCACACTTCTTCATTTAGGGACGTTACCGTATGATGAATAACACGTTGCTGTGATTGTTGTTGCGACAGAATCTACTGTTCATTCAAACACCTTTTCGCTCTGTTGATCCGAGTCGCTGATGCTAGTAGACGTTGAAGTAGCAGATGGTACCGGAGTATGATCTAAAAAAAGTTTCGATATCTGTGGGCTTTTGTCGAAGTTAAGCATAGACATGTACAAAAACAATTAGGTTACAACACTGCTCATAGTTTACATAGCTCTAAAAACATATTCGTTCTCGCTGTATATTTAAAGCAAATGTAGCTGCTGGTTCTTAAGCTTTTTGATCACACACCACGTGGGCGGATTTCAGAGCGGTTCAGAAAACAACCAAGGCTCCTCCAGAGCAAATCCTTGTTTCTGTGATTATTATAATTTTTAAAAGATAATTCCAGTGCGACATAATACATAATCTCCAGTATTCGTCGGTCTAATAAAATATCAACTGTACCGTAGATGCTATTTTTTTTTTTTTTTTTTGATAATCTACTTGTCCGTACAGGACATTCCATCTCCTTGACTAGTAAGAGCCTTTTTTTGTTGTTACTAGAACCATCTAAAACTGTGTAAATATAAATTACAGCAGATTCTACAATAGCGAACCTGCGGCTTTGCCGAAGATCGAAATCTACAGGGTTTCAACTTTTGAATATCTGACAATGTCTACGATTGATACTGACTCTTTCGTATCAATCATAGACATAAAGCCTATCGCTAAACCAGGAGTGGAAATAGTCTGTCATTGAATTACTACGCTGTTGCCGGTTGGTGATACCTTGTGATTCTCACATATATATTTATTGTACACTGCAACGAGCGAAAAATTAACTGAATGGTTTTATAGTAGCTTGATCAAAGCGGTGATCAGAATGATAAAGGCGAGAAAGAGGTTAGTTGCATACGTAAGGGACAAACATCGTCCCCTGTTATAAATATACATCAATAGAATGGACTATTATCCATAAAGCAAATGGACTGCCTAAATCCTTCTAGACACCCGTAGATGAAAGAAAACGCATAAAAAGGTTCAAATGTTAACTTCTATAAACAGTTACAGGTATGTTTGTAGTTGTATCATCTGCTTGCTGTTCTGTATAGCAAATACGTAGAATAAAAATCTCCTTCGCAAGAAAAAACTGTCTATTCGAAAAGCAGAGCCCGTTTCCTCTTGTGAGCACATGCAATACATAGATATACACATGCATGCAAGTTGGGGATCAAGGGCCGTATATATATGAACCGGCAACGCTATATGCCACCCTATATGAAAGTGCTACAGGGGAATAGTATGAATATGCATAGCCCCCGTATCCCTTCCCGCGTGGCCGTCCCATAAACACCCCCGTTTTGCCCCATTGGACTTATTCTCGAACAAACCATATTTGTATACAATGCAATATAGTCTAGCTAGATTGCCGCCAAGGCAGCAGCGCAGCCCTGGAGGGTATATAGCCATGTACCCATTTGCACGTGGAACTAGCCCGTTGCATAGCCCCGCATGCATAGCCGTGACGCGGCCGCAGCTGTAGTGATAGAAGCTTCTCTTTAGCGCTTCACGCACCCCTTACACATACACAGAAGCACACTCAGAGTCCTTGCAAACACTATGTGATACGTCCCCCATTTACCGGTTTACTCCTGACTACACGACCTCCCTTACAGCATCCTCTTACCGAAGGGCATAGGATGATAATGTTGATGATGACGATGATACAGCAACTACAAACCCAATATTTGGTTTGGGATGTAACCCGGGCGGTTGACTCGATAATGTAGTCCCATGCATAGAAAATGTGTGTGTGTATGCGTTTAAAGGATAAGCTGCAACTTGGCACCGTAATACGCCGATCATGACAATGCGTTCAATGCTCAAAGTTAACTAAAGCTTGACATGCTACGATATAATGATGTAGCATTTCAGCGCAAGTATGGGGACCTATTTTTTGTTGATTATATAACGGTGCCGTAGACAGTAGATGTTAAAAAAGATCCGTCAACTTCACATTGATAACCAGACTACTAATGATAACGATATACTTTGTCTGTTTCAGGAACATGGACGCTGTATGCTCCGAGTATCTGGTGCCAAGTCAGAGAATGCTTTTCAGGTAGATGCGAAAAAAACTGATATTTGCTTCATACTGCTCTACTAGCCGGCACCGTTTCTCAAACTACGATTTGCTACTCTCTCCATTCCGTTTACACTGAAGCAACTCCGCTCCGTCCTGCACAATGCTCAACAGAGGCCCCAACCAGCCATTGTTTTCCCTTCCGTTTACCCAAAATCTTCACAGTCGTCGTCGCATGGCCGTTTCACATAGCATCATTGTGCTTTTTGCCCCTTGCTGGTATTTGGGTTGCTTACTAGCTTCGTTGCCTTATTGTGGCAGCAACAGCGCTGGCCCGCCTCCCTGACTTGCCACTTCTGTCGCTCACAAGGCGCAACTTGCACACAAGCGAACAACATTTTCTCACTTGCTCTACCAACACCTCCACGAATCCTGTGTACTGTCGCAAGGCCCCTGCCACAGCCCCTATTGACCCTCCGTTTCGCCTCTGTCTCCATTTCCCGCTCGCGCTCTTTTCATATCCTCCTTACCGCTATCCTGAAGGAATCAAGCGACTTGCTCCCAGTTGGCGGGAGTTGTTCCTCGTTGTCATCGTTGCCGGCTTCTTCATCTTCGCTCTCCTTGTCTTCCTCCGCGACTAGCACCAGCGCTTCCTCGTTTTCGGATTCTTGCTGGCCAACTTCATCGGCCGGTCGTTGGGTCACTCTGTCGGTCGGTCTATGGCCTCGTCCGGTGTTTTCTCCCTTCTCGTCCTTCCGGCCAATCTCGCAGGCTTTCGTCCGCTCTTCTCGTCGGCCGCCGCCATTGCTGTTGCCGCGTTGTACTCGTCGAGTAGTCAGTCGCCTTTTTTTCGTGCTCACCCGCTTCAGGGCTAAGCCCCAGGCATTAAGGAGCATTACCCAAATCCTTGTCAACAGGTCTACCGCCAATGGAGCCGGTCATTGCTTCTGTCGGATGTCCAACAGCAGCATTCCTTTTTGGGCAAGCCCAATAGAGGTTCACTAGTAGCAATAGTATGCCCTTCCCACACATTACCCTTCAGGAGTTAGCTGTGTGTTGCCTTCCTCGATTCAGCCCGCTTATGCCGCACTGTACCTCTGCTGCCGCTAGACAGCAGTAGCAACTACGTCAATAGAGCCAACAGGTAGAAAGCTTCCTTAACTTCTGATTTCTTCACTCCCTTCCGCTGGCTCAGCCGTCCAGCCCCAGATTCGTAGACTAGCTTGCTGCTTGCCTTGGCCTGGGTTGCCCACTGCTTGGCTACAACTGCATTTGATACTAGTCCTGTTACAACTGGACATTTTGTTGTTCTGTACCGTTATGTGCTCCAGTAAACATATGCTCATGCAATCCTGCGGTTCTGAAAACCTTTCGAATGTCTTGAGTCCGACAATACGGATAGTTTCACGGGTGTGATTAATGTCGCAGTGCTAGCCTTGGCGTGCTATAGCTTCTGATGATGCTCGTAACTGTTTCTGCTGAATTTAGCGAAGCTTTAAGCGCTATCATCTTATTGGACTTATTGATGATTTTATGTTGTTTTTCGTTACTTGTAAATCATTTAGTTAGCAATATGCCTATATCTGACGACAACACTTGGCCACATGCGTATGCATAAAGTGTTTGGTGTTAACCTTTCGTATTTCAGCGTGGGTCTGGGCCGAGCTCACTTCGAGAAGCAGCCCCCGTCGAATCTTCGCAAGTCAAACTTCTTCCACTTCGTCATCGCCCTCTACGACAAAGCTGGTCAACCGGTTGAAGTTGAGCGGACGGCATTCATCGGGTTCGTCGAGAAAGAACACGTCAGTACCATAGCGTATTTTTTTTTTTACATGTAAATGTTAAATCAGATAGTTGAACCAGGTTTGCATTTCATTTTGCAAATTAATTATTGTAATCGCTCGACTACACGTTCTCTCAATATGAGCTGAATTAGATTTCACTTAGGTAATTGAGCAAAAAATTACGTTCCAAAAAAAATAGACCATTGAACAGCCACGTTTTGAATTCTTTTGGAAATAATGTTCTCGTAGCAGCGCTGGACATAGATACACTAAGGACCACAACTAAGACGGTCGTTAGTTAGTTAAGGCGGGATGTCGCTCAGGATCAGAGGATAAATGAATATCGCTAACGTCGCGGTGATTTAGTGTGCTATCAGGCGCATTTGGGTGGGTAGTGACTAGCACTATGAGCGAAGGGCATAGGCATAATTGTCAGGTTCGCCTTCTTCATTCACCATTTCACTGGTCTGTGCGTTCTTATGGCGACTAGGAACCGCAAAGCATAACATGGGATAGGAAAACAAACGACTACCCTCCGGAATGCTCTTCGGTACGCTGGCTTTATGCACTTTATATCGTCTCGTATCTTATTGGTGATGGCGTGACCATGAACTCAAGCCAGGCTTGTTCCGCAGATCCAAATTGAGATGAATACTCATGAGGTCACGAAGACACCGATTATCAACCAGACGCCAACTCAGGCTTTTGACCAACCTCCGCGAACCGACGGACACGACGCGCTCATATATCGATTCTTTAGGCCTCACCTTGGAGACTCAGAGGATAGCAAAGGCTGTCCGGCCAGCCTCATGTGCTTATGCCATTCCGTCCTAGCAGTATCAGCTTTGGATCACTAACCAGTTTTTTGTGGGTTCTTCGTTCCTATAACCGCTCTTCACACCTTTTTCAAGCCAAGAGAGTACGCGGGTAGTTTTGTATCTATCAAAACCTGATATCGAGCTTCAACAGAGGGAGGGGTAAGATGACTCTAAAACATTTCTAAGAATTTTCGAGCTGCGCCAGTACCTGCAACTGTGGGGTTCCTTTGTACTTCGGGTCAGGACAATGGCCAGGTAAGACAACGGTGTGTTATCTTAATTTCGTCTCATATATGAACGAAGCGACACCATAGGGCTTACTTCGCTTGGAGCCGAGTTATAGCTTCGGAGCTTCAGACGATTGGCCTGATATAGCATACACCCAGGCACATGTTGGTCCATCGTTTCGATCCAAAAAGCAAAGAGGCGTACATTATGATTTGACACGTGTTCGTGACTATATCTGCTTCCGCTGTAGCTGGTGTTAAGATGTCGAATTTAAACTGTTGACAAATTAGAGCTGGTACATACTATCTGTATTGCTGAAAAAGTAAGGTAATCGAGTAACTATTTTGTAGCCGTTATACCTATTGAACCGAAAAGGCTAGATAGGATCCAAATTGTTTTTATAATTACTTAAAGCTGTTTATCATTATTGTGAGGAAAATTGTAGTTTTAAACGTTTAGCTAGCTTCTATTATTCATTAAGGCTCAACAAATAAACGCACAAAAGATGTCATCACCTATTGCCATTGTTACGTGCGTTGCATTCAGGACACATGCGTCAGTTACGATGTTCGCGACAGGTTCCTTTAATGATATGTTGTTGGCCTCGTTCGCAGATGGCCATACAGCTGTCGTGCCTGCTGCAATCATCATTTAATGTCCTGTCATACTTTTATCGTCCTGTAGAGTAAATCTATTACTGTCGAAATGTTAACTTGTCCTTGTGAATTTCTATTTCTAATCAAAACCTGTATCTTTTTCGGTATAGAGATCTTGTTCAATTTGCTTAATTCATAGATACTATTCATTATCTTAATTTTTGAATGATAGCAATTGTGAGCACGAACGCAGATACACAAATACAAGGTGGCAATATGCCAGCTCGCTACAACAAAGTGAATCTAGTTGATCAATTGACGATGCTACAGATGACACTGACCATGTCTGTCAGCCACGGTCCAATATTTTTCAACAATATGTATGCAAAAAAACTACGCATATCATTCGGATGTGGTGGTTGCTATCTCACTGTCACTGCCGAAAGGGAAGGTTGGTCAGTTACAGAGTAGTAACAGAAAGCGAAGTGCTCAGGTGCCGACCTGTGCAGGTACTTAGGTTTACCCATATCAAATGAAGCTCCAATTATATCATTCCTATTGTGAGCAGGCCCGTTGACTCTATCTACCTGTGTGTATACGCATCTCCCTGTGAGCTTGTTGTTGCTCGCTTACCATCTGTCGCATGGAGTCATACAGTGGCATCTCCTAGCGTGATACCTATTTAGAGTCAGTCAACTACTGCTGAACGATATATCTAGTGAGACTCGCTACTTACTTTAAAGATGTGCATCGCTTCGTCCGCATATGACTATAACATAAATTGCGTGTCATATCTCAGTGAAGGTGTGTGTGTGTTGACTTCTGCTGAAGGTTGAACTCGTCGTCAGGAGTCACCACCGTCGACAGTTCCGCGTGAGCGCTCAGAGTGACTTCGTGATCGGTCGTGATGCAGCCACTCTAGCTATCCCCATCTCGCTTTCTTCATGAGTAGTTCGCCCCACTTTAATCCTACTTTAATGGGGGGCGGGGGGGTCAAACCGGCGGGTCACAAACTGTTCGTGGCGTTGCCAATCATCAAGTGTATGCACTTTTTGTTTTGTAGCTGTATGTGTGTGTGTGTCAGAAGTCGCAATAAACATTCTAATAGCAAGTATATAGTATAGAGTATTAGGCACTCTGCCCCTCAATCTTTAGCTTCTGCAACGCTGTCCGCTCTGAATGAACTGTGTGACCTCGCGATTGGAGTCTATCTTGTCTACAAGATCAGTCAACCGGGAAAATGAGTATTCACCTAACGGGCAACTTAGCCGTTGGGTGGCTAGTCAGCCAAAGCGTTTTTGGTTAGGCTGTGCAGGCCGTGTCCACCCCTCGTGTTATACTTGATCGTGCATGGTACGCGTACAGCGAAGAGCTGAGTCGTCGACGGGGTCCTCGTGACGTACGTGAACAGTGATCGGGCAGGCCACTTGTTTCGAGGTTTGCCAGAGTTTCCTGTCCCGTCGCTAGTTGATGAACCTGCGACTACGATGAGGGGTGACGACCATATAGGTAAATGAAACCGGTGAAGTCACGGTGGTTGTAGCAGAGGCGACGGTGACTTTGAAACTGATGCTTTTCAGTGTAGCGGGTCTATTGAGGTCAAGTGAGGCTAAGGTCTATCCTAGCCGGAAAGAATCTGAAGCATTATTAATAGGCGAAAGAGCCGATATTTTCAAATTCTACTAGTCTCTTTGCAAATTGGTTCATTGACTCAGTGATTCCAAGTTTTGAGGGCCTTCTTTCTGTTTTCCTCTGCCTGTGAGTGTCGAAGCCGGACGATATATAGCAGTATGGCTACTTAGTCCGATCAGCCAACGCTTCCCGATGAACACCAATAGCAAGTTATAGCCATTGGTAAAAACTCCGTATTGTCAACAATAATAAGCAAGATGCCACAATGAGCCTGTATTTCCCGTAACCTAAAAAATCATCGTGCTTGGTTGGGGGGCATAATGCACCAAGTATAAGGTCGTAGCGGGCTATGGTGGTTGAGATCAACGATGCCCCGATACTTCTACCTCCACTGGCGTTACCAGTAGAACGCAGGGTCGGCAACAGTCGACAGGCAATAGTGGGCTTAGGGTATGAATGCTGTCACTCATCGCGTCATTTTGGTAAACATTAGTCTTGGTGATGGCGCTTATCGGTAATTGAATCCTGCTGATTCACTGGACAACGTATTGAGAGATAATGCATTAGCAGAAAGTAAGAACCACAAATAATAGATAAATTATAATGAGGTGCCGATGTTGAATGGTGATGTGAGACCACTGTGCGTTTCCGTATCGGCATGCTCTGCTTGCATGGTGTTTGTGCGTATCGGTGCATATTCAACCACAACGACGCTCTACTTTACACGGCAACAAACAAGCACGCACCCATCATATACACTGGAGGTGACACTGTGTAACCGAGACCTGACGCGATATCGCCGGGCATACGATGCCCGTGCTTGGTATGTTGTGTATTAAACTCTCTAATAGTTCGAACGTCGGTTACCGTTAGTTGGCGTACCATTTTGCCCACGATAATCCACTAGCTTGATTTGAGTTTTTTTTGGGAAACGGGCAGGGAATAGGGGGGTTTACTCGAGAAGACGCGAGTATATGTTGGAAGTGAGCTTTATGGGGAGGATGAGATGGAGGTGGCCTGGGTGGACGCTCGCGGCCCGAGATAGTGGCTAATGCTACTCCAATCGGGTTAGCAGTACAGTCCCGGCTAGCCATGAAGTTAGCTCAGAGCAGGACACCCATAATCTAGCGGTATCAGCCATGGACGGCCATAGCGAGTGTTGCCTTCAAGGCGGCTGACCCTTCTCAGCCAATGCGACGATGGTGCGCATACACACGCATACATTTCCCCACTCAGCTAATGTCCTTAACCGCCTCGGGGTCCTGGCCCAGACACATGGGAGAGCACGCGGCAATCTTCTATAGCAAAGACGGTTAGACTAGCTGTCCTATACATATAATAGCACAGTAATGTATATTGTTTGTTCTATTCTATATACAAGGACAGTTGCTCACACTGTGCCGATGTACTTCCAGCCCCAGCAGGGGGCGCTGTGCAGCCGCACGTTATTATTATATATTTAAGTATTTATATACATGTACTTGTATTCTCAGGAACTGCTATATTGTAACTGGATTGCCGAACGTGAATTAAATCCTAATAACAAGCTTTCTTTTGTGATACCTTAGCTTATAACGCGACAACAGCCTTGTACACAGCCTACAATGAACACGATAAAAGTCTTCTTATGAATTTGCAGAGACTGATTTGAAATGTTTACTAAAGACAGTACGTATGTGTGCTTTTCAGGAACCCGATGGACAAAAAACCAACAACGGCATCCATTACCGACTGCAATTGCTTTTCGCTAATGGTCTGTATCATCCAGAACTAAGGATATTGTTAACGGACGCGTATTTACCACTTATCGTCTTCAAGCTTGATTACGACAACACATATAAAAATTAGGAAGATTCCCGGAATCGCTTTTGCGATCTAACTTATGCAAATTTATTGAGGGGAGGCGAGTAATCTTATCTATTTTTTGTACGAGACACAATCATGCTTGCGTCACACTCGTCTCGGAGAGCAATTAAATTCTATTACATAACGCTTGGTAGTGTCTAGAGAGCAGACTGAGCTGCAAACCAGTCTGCCTAATCTATCTATTCGCATAGTCATTGGTTTATGTATTCCACTAGGCGATCATCAAGCTTTCATTAAATGTTTGTGACAGTCACGTCCTGCAAGAGAACAGCAGGAATGAGTACATTCAAAGCGAACATATATGGCTTGAGAAAGAAATTGAGAAATGGGGCGCTGCAGGTACAATCCGGAGCTCGAAAAAGCTGAGCTTCATATAACGTCCTTTTTCAGGTAAATGAGTGAATCGGTACAAACTGATCTCTCTCTCTCCACACATTTACGCGAGGAGCGCCTGCGGGCAACCTGTGGCGGTCGCTGCAATGATGATTACTTCCACAAGATTTACTTCAGTCACGGTCCTCTCGGCAAAAGCCTTAGAATAGGTGGATTGGATAGATGAAAAGGTTGTAAGGAGGAGGGGAAGAGGAAGCGCGGTAGGGAAATTGGTGCTGGTGGTAGGTGTTAGATTCTAGGCCAGGCTGCCAAGCCGAAGGCAAGGTGCCGGTCGTAGTTATGATGGAATTTAGCGAAACAGGCGAACGGCGGAGCCACTGCAATGGCAGTGGTCAGGAAGAGACAGCTGCGGTCCAGCTCGGCTGCTTTCGCTACAACGGCGGCGGCGGCGGCGGCGGCAGCAGCAACGAATGGAATAAGTCGTAAAGTATTCGCGTAAAGGATGAATAATTCATCAACATTTTATTTATATTGGCTCATGAATGGAAGAGGAAGAAGAACTGACCAGCTGGTAGCATTAGCAGCAGACGAGTTGGCGGTGTAGTACAACTGTGGAGCATACGTCGCTAGAGAAGACGACGACGACGACGCAAACGAAAGAGAAAAGGAAAGAGCGCGGCTTTCTCGTCGTACAACCCAGTTGAGACTTTCTCGTGACGGCATGCCTCTCCGCACCGAAGCTCCTCTTGCTTCGCTTTACTTCATCGGAGCTTGCCCTGCTTCGCTTAACCGTCAACGGGCCGGGAATCGCTTTACCAGCCAGCTTTCTCCAAGCCGACGAAGTCGGTTAGAGGCGGCAGCGGCCCTATGACTTCTCTTCAATTTTCCGTTTCTAGACAGAATCTCACTGTAAGTGCTGCCTGCGATGACCCCGATTCTCGAAGCTCAGTGGATCAGGAGCAGTGCAGAAGAGGTGCCTGTTGATCCCTCGCTCGCTGAGCTGGAAAAGGGAGAAAACAGTAATTTGATGGACCTCGTTGCGGAAACCCCGTCTGAACGGGACAACTGGTCATCATGATGTTTTCAATATTTTTTAAGTAAAGGTTACAATCTGGCTTTGAATATAT
>NW_019211460.1:34477126-34514846 GCF_002443255.2 Varroa destructor | reverse complement strand
CGCAATTAGTTAATGTCGCAAGTGTAGATAACAAATATGTCCGACGTAAAATCGACACATACGGCGACTAGACGCATATAGACCCCCCGTCGTGATATCGCTTAGTAATAGATCGGGCCAATACGTTTGAAAATCGATCTTTTGTAGGGCTCTTGGGAGAATGATTAAACAGTAATTACTTGCCGTTGCGCAGTAATTAAATGAAGAAACCAACGCCTTTCGAATTGGTTGTTTTACGTCACAAAAATTATTAACGCCGCTCACTGACAGCGTCTAAATAATGTCGATAGTAATCTATTAGAACGGGTGATAGACGCACGGCATCTCCATTACATTGCTGGCATCACAGGCAACGCCTGAAAGGTTCACGACAGAGCGCAGGGTTCGGGAGATTAACTAGGTCCCCTAGAAATGTCTGCATTATACTCTGGGAGGTTAACGTTCAATAGCAAACTTAGTAGACAATTTTCAGGCTTGCTGATTTACTTCTCTCTCCCGGCATAAAAAGTAATTATTCTAATGTCTCAAAATATTTTCTATGAAAAAAACACTCGCCTGTGGCAATTGGTTAATTCCGAACGTAGAGCGTAAGATGAAAGCCAGCTATTTTGTGAAAGTTGCGCGAGAATAGGCTTCACGCGCTTCACAGTGCACGGGTATATATAGGAAGCAAGTAATTTAGCAGAAATTACGATGCTCCGGATCTATCATCGCATTGATATTCCACACGGGTCAAATTCTACCATCGCCACTGCGCACGCCCAGCGCTACGTAGGCCATCCTTGGTTCGTAGGGTTCGTATAGATAAATGAGTTTATAACGTATAGATAAATGATTCGGTTTGTGTAGTAATGGCGATGCAACGCAATTACACACTCACTCTGCCTACGGTTCTGGGCTGTGGGCAACTTGGCTCCGCTGGGCGGTCTGGCCATTGCAAAAGCGGTAAGACTTTACGACGAAATGACGAAGATCACGCTACGAAGAAGCTAAGCGGTAATTGCTCGCTACATTAAAACTCTCAGTTCTACGATGCCGCTAGCTAAACTACTTAAATACATATTAAAGCTATTGTCGTTGCTAGCGAGTTCTCCTAACGTTACGGCTTTCGACCTCATAATTTGGCGTACAGTTTAGCGTTTTATCCATGTAAATGTACCAATTTGGATACGCATCGTAAGAGTCACTTTTAGTCGAAGCTCGAGCTGTATAAGTATATACAGATCTTGGGAAAGCGCACAACGACACAGGAAGATCACTTCTATATTTTGTTATATGTTTTACAAGGCAAGAGAGGTACTACAGTACCTCGTACGTGATTAATTAAACACATTTGAAGAATAGCATTACAATGCTGCGGGTGTTTACTTGGTTCTTCTTGTCAAACAAGTTAGAGACCCTCATTTTCTTAGCCTATATAAATAGATTCAAATTAAGTGATTAACAAACACGTTATCTAGTACTCGTTTTTCTGCTCTTCGCAGCTTTATTGAAATTCTGCTGCTGGCTTGTGGGTCGACCGTACAATACGGCCCCTTACGACGTTCTTATGGGGCTCATCTACCCCAATTGGGCTCCGAACGCAGATGATATCAAGTCAGTCTTGCAGTTAATGCAACGTGCCGTTGCTACACCATGACCTAATCTTAGAATTATCCAAGTCGCAGTAGCGGCTGCGGGGAAGCAGCAGTGAACAAGCACCAACGAGGCAACCGACTTCCCCGCTGTTCATAGCAGGTCCGTTGATGATGAGACGTTAGCCCGAAGGTTGGCAGCGGAGCACCGATAGAGGTGGCGACGGATGCCGTTTGGGGTACTTGTTTAAGGGGCAAAAGGGATAGTTTTCGGGGAAGTGGCCTAAACGGGGTGGGGTGCAGCCACCTTTGGCCAAATCCCGAGCTACAAAATTTGCATAAACCCCTTGACCTGCTAGTTGTTGGATGGCAGACAGCCTAAACTGGATAGTCAACCCGTCTAGCTATGGCGCGTTCGCTACAAACTCGAACGCCCTAACAATCCCATAGAAGCGGCAGCGAGACGGCAGCAGTAGCGCGGGTAGCAGTCCTGCGAAATCTCGCCTACCATAGACCCGTGTTCAGCCTCCCGCATCTTCCTACGACGAGAAACGCTAGGAGCCACAGGACCAACAGCCGTAGCTGTTCAGGTTCTAGTCGACGGAAACTTTGGATTTTCATCAAATTGCTCTCGACAGCGGATTTAGGCTTTTTGAAGGAGGTTGGTAAGAGGACCGCTGCGGCTAGTGAGGGCAGTTGAAGACTGTACGCAAAACTGGGATGAGCGCGAAGAGCGGCCTTTGAGCAGGTTTCAGGAACGAAGGACAAAACAGATAGCATTAAATATTTTCCACACTTACTTGCTGATGAATGCCCTACTGACGCAACAGCGAATAGTGGCTAAATTCGCTGCCGGCTCGTCGTACTAACATTGTGAATTGGAGATTGATGAAAAATAAGTTGATTCAATATACATCTGGAAGACTACGAAGTGTGTATATCAGAAATTGTATCTAGGTGCATAAATGTTATTCCGCATAAAACTGTTTGTATTTGATAGACAATGACGGCTGTATGTACCTAGGCAGCTAAGATCTATTTCGAACAAGATACAACAGCGGAATATTTAAAAAAAATGGGCCGTAGATATCGTTTGAGGCCTGCATTTTTAGATCATTATTATTCTTTTTCAGTAGAGATACAGTAAAGTCAAATGTATTAGAAGATGTTTCTTAGTACAAGTCCTCAAAAGTCACTTCTTCTTGAAAAACCGCTGAGCCCACTGTGATCTCTCCATTTGAAACTGGCTGGCGCAGCGTCTCTGTCGTAGGAAAAGGCCACCTCGGAACTCACTCGCCGAGGGCTACGAGTTGCCAGGAGCAAACTGAGTGGGGAGTAGGAGAAGGAATCCGGCGTGGTGCATGGAAAAGAGAAAGACAGATGGTAGCCACTGAGAGTAGAGACCAGACTGTGCTCTGCTGAGAGAATGCCCCATCGATACAACGGTGCAGAAGCCGAAACGACAATCCAAGACTACCATTCGCAAACGACCAAAAGCAAGAGACCACTAAGATGCTTCCTTAACCCACGCTTACACACAGTTGGTTCTCATCCACGCTTCTGAAAATAAAGATAGTTTATTATGAAGGGCACGCTTGCTCATGAGCCAAGCGCCAAACAACAAAGAGATATTGCCATGCCACCGTATGAGGCAAGAGTAGGGGTGCTCTTTTGAAGCAATGACCAAGGGACAGTACCCATTGTATATTTTTATTTTAACTATTTCATGATAGTATACTCAACTTAATTGTTGCGTGTACTCCCTAGTGCATCCCAAATCAAGAGTGACCACTACCAGCACTAATAGATATGGCGTCGCAAACTACCACTGACTCCGTATTCACAATGCTTAACGTATCCGATAAGTTGATTTCAATTGTAATGACAGAAAAAAAGATACTGTGACGGTACAACCTAGCTAAGATTGTTAGCGTCTTATGTGTGAAAGATCCTAAAAAAGGCACGAACATAGCGTGAGGATCTGAGGTGTCTCCTTATTTTTGTAGCAAATGGCGCGAGGAAGATTTCTTTGAGTGGAATAACGCATTCGATCGTGTTCTTCGGTTAATTATTACCAATGTTAAGGACAGTCTCCGAAATTCATTGTTCGCGGGACGCCGAGACAGGCATTTGTTTGTCTATCGTTAAATCGCTTCATATAGCTCTATTCCGTCTACACGGCTCAAAGGCCTCAAAGATGACTGGCTATGAAGATTGTATGTAGAGCACCTACAAAGCGAGTTACATTCAGCTGTGTCAATTAGCCCATTTGGGTAGCAGGCGTGCAAACAGCAAATGATTTTATGTACTGTGGGTTCTTGCAAAAAGGCTTACTAATACTGAATCATCCCGAGCCTTAATGAAACTGGAGTTCTGCCGGCCGTAGCGTCACTACGATCGCCTTTACGCATCAGGTGCTCCCGACCTATCGCTTGCGTAAAAGACTTCTTAAAAGACTGAACCTACGCCTATTCTCTTACATCGTCGTCGTTGTTAAATATACGTACGATACACTGAGATGTTTCCCGCTCCATGTGGAAGAGAAGGGCAAGCATGTACCATTTTCAAAACTTTCATATTTAACTTATCAATATCTAACTTGATTCGTTGTGGTAACTTACAGGCGTCCGGCAAGAGCAGGATCTCTTCGTCAGACTAATTGACTCCGTCACAAAACAGGTAAGGAGTTGCCACGCAACACATTCTTATATGTCGTACATCTGCAGGCAACAAAAGTTAGCAATCTGATTGTTGTTGACAACCAGCTCGCGAACAGATATTTTGTGAATGTTACCAAGTTTATCAAGATGCTTTTATGTATCAGTGGGGCGCTGCGCAACTTCAGCCAGGCTAATATTAATAAAAGTTTAACCCGCTCTGGAAAAACCTACTCACTATGCTACCGATTTGCTAACATAAAGGGTCTCCTGTTCAATATTATTCTGGACCCTGGACCTTATTATGCCAACGATATAGTGCTTTACATCATGCTGCTCAAGTTGTTGTTGTTTACACGTATGTATAACATGTACAGACAGAGATGAACAGCAGCTGAACTTGTTCTCTATAGCCATTTATTTACTCCTTCGGCCCAAAGCTATCAGAATGGAAAAACGTCTGCGGCCGCTGATCCGCGCACAGCCCCCTCGTGCGACGGGAACACAGTTCATACACGTAGAATTCCACTTTATAACCTATCACGGCCACTCTACGTTTGTATCCTTTCGATGACTGAATTTCCTATATACATCGTCTCCGCTGCTGCTGCTGCTGCTGCATGTTTTTACACTAGTAACAATCGAGCGCCGTCCTCTTCCGACTCGAGCGCCGTCATATTCATTTCTCTTGACTGTCGGTTGCAAGTTTTGACATCGTCGCTGGGGTCCCGTTACAAAAATGCAACATCACGGCGGCAGGCGTCCATGTGTTTCGGGCGCTACGCGACCGCCTCTGCTACTTCTACTATACAAGCGCATACTGCATATGCATGCATGCAGTCCTATGTGATATCACGGGAGTTCAAGGGGAGGGAGCTCAGTCCCTCTTTGTCACTAGAGAGAAGTCCATTCTCGTGCCGAGCTTCATCCCGCTCTTCCTCCCCTCGACTGTCATCTGACTGCCGCCGCCGCCGCGGCTGTTGGCGTGGTGACACGATCAGTGCACGGCGCGGCCGCCCAACAAACATACAAATGAAGAGTGCTACGAGAATTCGAGGTCTTCAAGGCAATAGCAGTATTGACTACTGAGAAGAATACAGTCTGGCCCATTTGGTTACATTTGCACCTCGCAATGAGTGACGTCGGCGGGTCGTTTCGAGGAGTCGATCCGACTCAACCCCTCGTTGGTGCTCAACATATCCGAGACAGATCCGAACAATACATGCAATTACAAATCACATTCGAGGTGCGAGCGGCTGTGTGAGTGTGTTTGTGTGTGAATATCTAAGAGAGAGAGGAAAAGACCATAGAAACGCTACTATAAGAACTTGTACTACTACTATTAATACTTAGTAGCACTGCCATTACTCGAGCATCATAGAGTACTGCGAAGTACACTCCATTTTACCGGCCATCCACAAGCAGCGAGCCGAGATCCCGCTATGATCGCTATCGATATGTGCGCATTTACTAGTCTGGGAGTTTTGAGTGCGAGATCCTTACTACGAGCTGAAGTTTGGCCATGTAGTATACTTGCCGTACACTTCATGATCATGCACCCACAAACACACATCCTAATCTAACTTATAGCTTCTCAGCGAACAGCTGTGGAAAGACAGGAACCGCCCGACGCGTTGTCGCATAACTCCAATGTGCTTGCGTGTTGTGTAAGTGTGTGTGATGATCCATGTTTTCTGTTGTGAATTCGTTCATTTTGTATTGTCTCACTATATACTTTCATGTGCGTCTATCTCTATCTGTCTGTGTCTACCTGCGCGCGTTTGTCGCTGTACACTCGACAGTTGACAGGCTGAACAAGATCGCTTTCGGCTATGACTCCCTTTGTCGACTATGAAGGGCTCGTTCGAAGAGTGTGGCTGCCACAGTTCAGCAGAGACGGTCAAAACCTCGTTGGTTAAAGTTTGAGTGAGCTGATCTCGGCCTAGGTGCCGCTCCCCTTTCCATGTGGTGGCGAAGTCATCACCGTCTAATGAGGACCCTAGACATACATACGCACAGTGTGTACTATGCGTATGAGTGAATGTCTATTGTGCGCAGGGTGTCACGATGGTATTGGAACACAGACATGTACTTCAGTGACTCCACATCGTAGGCCATCACAGGAGTATTACCTGAAGGAGCAATGCCAACCCATACCGGAACAGTAAGAACAGACTGTTGACTGTCGATTTAAAGGTGAGGTGGCACTTACGCGGGCTGTGATGCCTTCCTGCAACCTCACTGCTGCACTGGCACTTGAGCTAGTTAGCCGATATATAAAGTAATGTCATGGCTAAAGATGGTCCTGCGCTCTTTTCATTCAACGAGCGGAGCAACTCCCTGCCATGCATCACAATTGCTGCTGCCAAGCAGACTAGCTACACCTCTATAGGGTAACGCACACACAAATATGTATGTACGCAATTTCGACCTTTTTCCATACGGCGAAGTATCGCTTGTGAACTCGATTGACTGCTGAGATCATTAGCAGCTGTCTTGTTCTAAGTAATGCAGCAGCAACGGTATGACAATAAGAGAATTTCTAGTTAACTACGGGATGTAGCTAGGTCAATCCGGCACAATTTCGAACCTTGTGGAGCGCAGCACCAGCTGCTGGCTTAGTGATCTGACAGACTGCTATCGCCACTTCATCAGTGACGCAATTTGAAACGGATTTTTAAATGAAACTTAAAAGGGATTGATGAGATTGGCAGACATGATGAATAACCAGTTGTGCTTCTTTAGCGTCTACTATAAATTAACAATTTACCTCTGACGCTGCAATTGGTGATATTGCGTGAAATTTTCATAATACGTTCGATTAAAAGACGTCCCCAACGTAATAAGCTTATTTAATTTCTATTATTAATATATATATTTCCACACTTGCTTTGCTGAGAGCTTTTTTTTGTTCAACCTAATTATAAACTGTGTAGTACGGAATAATAGCAACGGATCTTAGACAGATGGTAAGAAGGCCGCTAATATAGATAGACTTGGACGTATTTCTTGAGTGGTGTCACTTCTAGAGATACTGGACCACTACGAAAGGATCCAGACGACCTTTTACTTATTTATGTACGCAGAGGGCCGTTTGTCGCGCGCTGGGATGCACACCAACTGGATGACGTTGCCAGGCATTCATGTAAACTGAGGGCTGAAAAGTACTAAAACAGTCAGTCATATGTCTGTACACATAGCTCTATAGGTATACACGAAGTGAAGCCACTGAATATAGACTATAGACAGACGGACGAAAGGATCGACCTACATATAACATATATGGGCGTATGTATGTAATCTGCTACAGCTATATTATGGAACCGAGCGACGTTTTCGTCGTCATAATGTCGGTAACACCGCCTTCGGTCAGAGGGTGCGTTTGATCTCGTAGTGCGTCTCTGTGCAAGCGGCAGCGGACAAGTGGAACAGACTACGTTGTGTCCACATAGAGAGTTCCGGGCTGGGTACTTCATCTCCTTGTTGCCGTAGGTACGACGACGAGAAATGGAGCAAAGAGGCGAGGTGTGCCAAACGCGCAGTGAGCGACTGACTCCTTTACGAGCTAATCAGGCATGAAATAACAACGAGCCAAGCTGACGGATAAAAAGAAGGCTAGAGAAAGAAGAAGGCGCTGGAGGCACTGCCAAACTGGCGCATCCGGGAGCCACCAGTTCCGCGGCGCTGGAGAGCTAATGGTAGCGACAGTCGTAGCGCCAACATCTTTGTTGGCGACGAATTTGAATGTAGTCGCCTGTAGCAGGGTTTTTCTGTATTTGACGTCATCGGAAGAGACGCCTATGTATTAAATAATACATATAGACAGACATGTGAGTGCACGGATCGATCAGGCGTTTCCGCGGACAGCTTCTTCAAATTGCTGGGGTAATGGTACCGGCAAGGGCGCCACATAGAAGCCTCGCAAACTACTGCGAAACCCCGGCGACTTTACTCCAAATATTTTGGTACCGGTAGCTTATGCCAACCGCTGACCGAGCGGGTGATCAATGCAGCCTACTGTCGACTACACAGTCTATATATAATTGATATAAAAACATGTACTTCGTGTCTTGTTATATTTTGTCAACTTGTCCGCTAGCTCAGAGTGGATATAGCTGTCGCCGAAAGACGCCCTCATGTGATGTTAACAACCGCTACTAACCTCAGTTAAGGTCGAAAAACTTTAGTGCCTAATATCGTTATCGGTATTACGCTGCTATAATGCTATTATCAAAAAGCTACCACCGACACCAGCCGACATACCGCCATACGACAAGTATCACAAACGCACTGGTTTATTACGGCGTTTGGTTTGACGTTTACTTTCGCTATCATTCTCCGCATAATACTCACGTGACTACTCCGCTTAGTAATGTGCCCAAAGAAAAGAAGAATCCTACCGGACCCTAGGCAAATTTAGACCTGGGCGGGCGGCATTCGCGCATCACATACTGCTGTGAGCTACGATTTAAAGAAGGTTCAAGGTATAGCAGCAACAGCAGGTCACAACCATTTCAGGTTGGCCAAGCTGGACACGTTCCTATGTCTATACAGGTACGGTGCGTGCATAGCGACCTGGATGGTCCTCAGTAGACGGGATAGGAGATGGCTTTGCGCGAGCTGCACGAAAAGAGATTGGAGCCATAAAATGGTCCGTGTCGAAGTGATCTTGTCGCTTGTTCAATACGGTGGCTGTGACTACCAATCGAAGGATGGCAAATCGCACCGAATATCTCGTGATTTTTTAATACGCGCGACGGCGCGGCCGTTGCTGCTATGTGTGCTCGTTGAATAGAGACAAATGTACTACTTCTACGACTCTCGGTGTACCCAGCCCCAAGTTCGAGTATATACGAGATGATAACACACTAGGGAGGCAATCGAAACCCAGCTGGGGAGGCAGTTTGTAATAATGAATCAGTAGTGACTAAAGGAAATGAATAGGTTTTTAGAAAACTTACAGAAAGTTTACGTTCACCTCAGAAGGCATCCCATCGCTCTGCCGTTGGGAATATATCATGAATTTGGTCGGCGTTTGTCTGAGTGAAAGGAATAGGTCAGGTGCAATACCAATCGGATGCAAGAGAACTCCTCCCGGTTAGTCCACCCTTAACTAAAATCTATGATATAGCTTGCATTTGACAACGAAACCCTGAGACACTGTTTCATAGGCGGCAAAGCTTACGAGCAATCGTGTATAAACGGCTTAATAATAAAATACATTCGATAGCGCCTACTTAATACCATACAACATCCTCGTTATCCATCCACACTGAATGCCTCTATATTTATAATTTTTTCCATTTGCACAAAGGCTATCCTCTCCTTCAGTTGAAAGAGTCTTGAGGTGGACATAGCCAAAAATAGATTTCTGCGTACAACAGTAAAATACAAGACTGAGATTATAGTTTAAAAAGTGTGATAAATATCTAGTTTTTTCTGCCTCTTGTCTATTGCCTTTTTTAAAGTGCGCCATTGTAAAAAATGTGTTATCGGAACACTGTTGACTTCCTGCGAAGCCTATGGAAGGGCTCACCTAGCAGGGTTGTATACTCAGTCGGTTGTTCAGAGTCTCTAGTGTTTTTAAGACATTTCCGATCTTCGCGAACCAACTGTTTTTGTTCCATCGTTATGGCTCTAATATTCAAAGTACACTTTTTCTAATTGAATTAGCTCGTTAACGTCTTTTGAAATAGGTGTATTGCTGACACGATAACGCAAAGCAAAATAGCTAAATGTATATGGACTCAATATCGGCATTAGTAATTTAAATACACGCAACCCTTTTAGCAGAAATGCTATTCCTTCTCCTCCGCCCCCTTTGACCGGTCTAGCCCACCTACTTCGCCTAGCGTTTCTCTTTGTTTTCCTTTGCGCGCTTTTTTCTCTCTATCCTCTTCGTGTACTTCTGGAATAGGTTCGTTGTTGTCATCGTCATTGGCAGTGCGCCGTCGTGTCGATGTTCTCTTCTCAGATTGTACAAGTAACGAAACAGAGGGCTGGCTAGAAAAAGAGGCGCAGCAACTGCAAACTCACTCATTCGCTACCTACTCGTCTCTGCGGTGGGTCTCGTTTTCGTCTTGGTCTTGGTGCTACTTCTACTACTAACACTGCTGCTGCTGCTGGTTGTGCTTCTCTTCATGTGTCAGAGCAGCCTCGGGGCGTACGGTGCCGCCTCCTCGCACCTGCACCCAGGCAAGAGCCTTACGATCTGTCGGGGTTAGGGCTGCAGAGGGGTCCGCTAGGGGTGGTTGGGGATCGTCTCGGGGAAGCTAGAGGATAACAAGCTGGGGGTGGCAGCAGTAGTGGGCTGATGGCTTTAGTTGTCTCGTGGTGTCCTACTCTCCTGGCTGGTCGTCCCTCGTTCTCTTTTCCGTAGTAGTAGTGCTAGTAATAGTCCTTTTTCTCGTAGGCCGTCGTTTTACTTGTTCTTCTTGGCCTGCTCTCCTGTGGGCTAGCTGCACTCGCTTCTTGTCCTTGTACGTTGTAGCGAGCGCCGCCGGAGCCACCCTATGCTGCCGTTCCCCGCTGGCTATTGTAGCTCCGGCGTGTCCAAATTCCTAACCGACAAGTCCGACCATTCGTCGATGGGAGTAGAAGACGCAAAATGAACATTTGATAGCCCACACCGTTGCTGTCACAGCGCTCCTGTTCAACCAATGAACCTGTAGATATTTATATATATATATATTTATATGCGCAGAGCTGGTATGTGGCGGGCAACTAGAAGCGTTCATGCAGCAGTACCCGCATACCGTCATGAACTGTCAAACAGCAAGAAGAAAAAGAGGATGGATATATTAGACTGTTACGAGCAAATGCGACAGCCTTTGAAATTCAATAACCTTTGAATTACGCGCCGCTAGCGCACGAAATTCGGCTGGTAAACACTCCAGTCCTCTAGAAACTTGCAAGGAAAGACTGATCGAATTTACTTTAGTAGAAATTAGTTCAGAAAGGAAAACATCTTTTAGATTCGAAAATCAACGGTCGATGGTCAAAGTTTTGTTCCTCAAAAATCACTACGCTGCGGAAGTTCATCGAAGATTAGCGACATTAGGAAAACATTAGAACACGAGGCCTTAAGTGAAAGCACAGTATATGAACGCAAACACTTTAGGAGCAGGGTGTCAAAAATCAGCAAGAAGGTGACCAGACATCGGAACCCGAGAGACAAGAACGCATTGCCGCAACCGAGGGGCTTTTCACGAAAGCGGAGCTTAGAGTGTAAAGACTTCATCGTCTAAAACTGACTTTTTAGAATGTTACGTGTCATCGAATCATAAGCGCTTTCTCTTAAATCTCAAAAATCCCTCTTAGAAATCTCTCTATCCCTATCTCTCTCTCTCTTCCTCTCTTAAAAATCGGAAGCTGAGTAAAAAACGGTTCCCGTATGAATTGGCTCCAGCTCAGTTGGAAATCCGTATGGTTTATTCCATGTACAATTGCGAAAACTTTCGTCAACAAAGAACCTATCTGGAGAGGCGTGGTTCAACCTCTACCGCCGGTCGAAGGAGAATCAAGCAGACGAATGACGTCGTTCTGAAGATAAATTCGACTTCGATATCAGCGGCGAGTGAGTTCGGACGTAAGGTGATGGCAGTACTTGCAACGTATGTCAAGGGCATTTACTACGATGCACTACCTGTTGAAGACAAGACCGAGAGTGCTGTCCGCTTTGTTGAGTTCCTCGAGAGACTCATGGTCTGTAAGTCGACAACTGAATTCACACAGTCCGGCTATTGGATGACAATGCCAGGTTTAATCGCCATGACCCAACTGCTCCCTGGATTGACCTATGGATTGTCAAAGGAAGTTCGCGGGACTTAGCATTCTCTAAAACAAGCAACTGGCGGACAAGCCTAGTCTACTCTTGACTTACTTTAAGAAGCTATAAACCGAGAAATGGTATACGGGTACGTGAATGGTAAATACATATCTGTTTAGAAATTGTCAGAGTGCTGGCACCTTTAATACATATTAAAAAAATTATCCTATTTCGATTTTAAAGCATGCTGGATTCGTCGGAACTGCTTTCTGTACTACATATTTATAGCTGTGTTACGAGAGCTAATATAGGTACGTAGGTGGATTTGGAAGAATCGCAAAACTTGTCGTCTCCATTTCACCCTCAGTTTAGTTGCGAGCTATGAGTGTCACTGGATAGCAAACATTTGGATACTGCAGATAACTACGGAAAGCTCAGATTGGGTTTCAATAATGAGGTGTGTATACTCATGTGTGTGCCTTTCCTAATACTCCTTCATCTCAAGAGGGAGCCATATCGAATTGAATTCGTCTTGGTGGCCAAGCAGGTTTCCGATGTCGATAGAAGGCTATATAAACATAGGCTGATACTCTGTGAACAAATGACCAATTGCTCAAGTGGCCGAACCCAGATGCAGAACAGGGATGTCGCTGTCATTGACAGTAGCAATTAGTAGAAAAATGTACGTATTTAATTAAGAAGTTATTAGTATTTGTTCGCCATTACTGACTTACCTTGCTGACGGTTGTCTCAAGGTCGTCACTAAGTCTGGTTTTCATTACGTAGGTGATTCAAATAGATTTACAACTATTAACAGAAAATAATATGTTTATGTGTTGTAAGCAACGCCATTCGACTGACTAGGGGTAGTAACTATGCAAAGATCGGAATATTTCTCTGCCTTATCATTTACCACTCTGCAGTTTTGAAGGACGCACGAGTCCACTTATTCGGGCATCTAATGCTCTAGTACCTGAGTGTTCTACGGGCGTAACTTGGGCGGGGGAGTGGTGTCGCCCATTTCTGTGACCTCAGGTGAACTCAATGAGGATGGAGAGCGCAACAACCGCATGGGTCTACTCAAAGAGATTAGTTAGTTCATCAGGGAAGGCGTGGCCATTGCGTTCTCTTAGTACCCTGTTCGAGCTTTGACATTAAATGCTGTCGTCCTAAAATATCCGTGACAGTACCTGGTTGTATCAGCTATTATATATCAACTCCATACTCGCTAGCTGGTCCCCCACAAGCTGTTAGTTTAGCCCCCCCTACGGCCTCCATATTATCTTGGTTGTGCTCTTGTGCTCCTCTCTCCTTGGACTTCGAGCTACCCATAAGTTGGGATCCAATACAGGCATCATTACGAAGATCGGCTATAGATACTAGACGAAGCTGCCACACGCGCCGAGATCCGGCTCTCCTTGTTCGCTTGTTCCTTCGTCAATTTCAGCGATGCTGCCGCTATCGGATCTATAAAGTGCCTTGTATAGGCATCCTTCGACCTCCTCCACTCGACAATCAACAATGGCATCCTTGACTAGTACCAACTTGTATTAGCCAGCCGCTAGCGGGCGCCAACCTTTCTATTCGTTGTTCTTCAACACTAGTAAAACTTGTTCTGTATTGAAGACTGGCAATCAAAAGACAAGAATTTGTAACAGCAGATGTTTAGCGCCGATTTGGCCTAACTAACCAACGATACTTTCCGTCCTATGCAGTCAGACTACATTCGTGTCGCCATCAGCGGCCACGCGATTTGGTGTAGGACCGACATACGCAGCATAGGCCAATAATTTTTCGGGGTAGAGTTGTAAAGTCACCACGTTATGCTCATTGCAGCACATTGTTTACAGGGTAATGTGTGTTAGAGGACAAGACAAAGTTGTTATTGAATTGGATATGCGTTTAACTGGGTACACTAACGCGCATACCGTGTTGAACATTTACATATTGGGCGCACACTACAGCCCAGTTGAAAGGGGGAGTTGACTTTAACGATACAAATATCTGATGAAACTGTTACATGTCTGAGCTAGTTTTGATAAAGCGCGCTTTTATACAGCAATTCTTCTTTTATACAGCAAAAGAATTGCAAACTACATCGATATCATCAACTTTGATGATTTCGCTGAGGGGCAGAATCTATGCCTAGCCAGTTTTGTCATACGCCTATTTTTACCAAGTCCTAACCTAAAGGTTTTCGAATTGCTAGAAAACAGGGTTCACTTGAGAGTAGTTCTTTTTTCCTGAAAGTTAATTATTTCAGCAACATCTTCTCGCTCAGGATGAAACCTTCAGTTTTTGTAGTCGCTAACGATTCTGTGTACTACATAATGTGCACTGGAAGGATTGGCAGAGAGTTATACTCATCACTATGAGCTCTTCCGATTCCTAAATGAAGTTCAGGGACGTTTCCAAAACGGCTTGGCTTCATAATATTGACTCAGTCCGCAGGCATTTCTGATTGACCTTACTGCCGTTTCGGCCCCTGTCCGAAGTATACTCAAAACAGAAGGTGTGGGCTTTTCGAGGGAGGACATTTCAGCCCCTACAAAAGCGAAGGTGGTCGAGTAACGCTTGAATCGAAAATTTTTGATTCGTTGATTCTAATCTATTGACAGTGAATATCATACAATAAAGTAATATGCAGCTTCTAAATGATCCTATCTGGTTCTGTGAAAACATTTGCCTAGTTCTTTCTTTGCTTACCCATAGTAGGGTAAATATGTCCGATTAACCTTTCCTAGAGCCCCACTATCAACTTACCCGCGATTCTTCACTAAGGAAATGGAGTCGCAGCGCCGACGAGACGATAACGAAACACACAACCATAAAATCTGTCATGTGCAGAGTAAATCAGGCCTCACCATTTCGTTAATGGCAGATAACAACAAACGACATAAACTGAAATTGGCGTATCTAGTCTTTTGCTCTCATCCGTCCTTTGGTTTATTCGTTGACACCAGTTAGAATGCTACGTATGAGATGTAGTAGTCGCCCACGCACTCCTTTACGAACTCGACAAACACACGATTGCCCAACCAATCACAACCAGTGCAAACATAGTGCTAAGAAGAAAAAGCAGTGAAAAGCCAAAAAAGAAAGAATTATCAATGGAATGTCAATAGCTTTCTTCCGACGAGATAGTATTCTCATGCACTTGGTTCTGTTGAACGATTTAGTTCTTATCTCGATAGACAGATATGTAGATAGATGCTTTGCAGAAGCACAAAGCGCCGTCACTGATTCATGATGATACCTGCGGCGATGTTGAGAGTAGATGTAGGTGGGCTTCGTTTTGAGATTGAGATGAGGAAGAAACTTCTTTTCCTGCCCCTCCGAGGTGCCTTGTGCACCTTGTTTTGTCCTCAGAATTGGCCTTATGGAGCCGATTCGGTTAGCGTAAGGCAAGCATCATGCCAGACAACAGTAACAAAAGCAGAAGCTAGTGCGGTGCGGGAGCACCTACTGGTGTGCCTACTAGCTGGTAGTCAGTCAGTTGAGCAGCCGGCGAAAAGTGCTGAGTCACTCTAGGCAAAGAAACCAGGACGATCGCGACGGCAGTGCGAGTACACCATAAGCTATGGCCAAAAATGTCACCGCCCATAAGACAGTTGTTGGTACCATTGACGGTAGTGGCGGGCATTCTCTGATCTGTGTGTCGACCAACAACACCTCATCTTTTCCCTTTCCCCGTTTTTCTATCCCAATTTCCTCAGTTGCCTGCCCACGGTGGTTGCCTCGAACAATATCCCAGTCATCTATTCGTCTTCGTCGACACAGGGTGCAGGACACAAAGGCAGGGAGGGCGGCCAAGCAGGCTGACATGACCGAGTGTGAGGATAACCGTCCGCGAAGAAGTGCAAGAGAAAAGCGGACGACGAAAGAGACGAACGTTCGCTTCTCAATCTCTGGAGTCGTTTCACGAGCGAGAGAGAGACAGGGAAAGAGAGAGAATGAGAGATTCAAGGGGATAAGGCAAAGGAAAAAAACGAAGGTCTGGAGAGATGTGCCGGTTCTCGCCAACCCCCTTGACGCGAGCAAGGAGAGGACGTCGCTCCACTGTGGTCGTTGGCTTTTTTGGCTTCTCCTAGCTGTCACGGCTGTGACTCCCATTGATCATCATGGGACACCGCAGGACAGTGGACAATGCAGCCCGACCCACCGCTTAAGTAAACGGGTCGGACTCAGAAGAAACAATCGTAGCATGCTACTGGTGGTCGGCTGATGCTTCTGATGATGGTAGGGGTTGCGGTAGCCAATCCACTTCGATTGACGATTGTCACTGGCTGCTGGAATGGAAGGAGAACTGAGTTTTCTTGACTCGTTGCCTTTCCTTGCACTTATCGACAACAACCTTCTACGTAACCGACGCTTCTGTCCCATCAGGCGTCGGTTTCTAAGCGGCCGTTTTCTCGATATTTTGTCGACTGCCCCGTCAATGCAGTGGGGACGCTGGGACGACTTTGGCCCCTGACTCGCAACACGGGAATCGGTCGATTTCCCTTGTCCACGACTGAATCAATTGCGAAATTATTTACGACACCAACCTTGGATGACATCCACCATCGGATCATTCGATAACCAGAAATGATTTATCGAGTTGACAATGTGATACGATGCTTTTAGAATTGAAGTTTTAGAGGAAAGAAAATCCATGTGTAATATAAATATAAAAAAAGCTCAATGAAACATGAAAATAGCATTACTATTGGTTTATTATTGGCATGCTTTGTAAAACAAGTACCCATCGTTTCACTGCAGAAAATTGCACGCAATAATAAATGATAGCCATTGTTCAGTTATATATATACCTTTGTCTTGTCTTCATAAGTTGGTCCTCACTTCTGACTGGTTGAACAACCGCGTTCGTTGCGGCTACCATGTGCCATATCGTGCGCGGCGCACGGATGTTACAATAACTTGCGGAATGATATATGAACGCCTGTTCGTCACCTGTTCGAACAAAGGTTCGTCGTAACAAGAAGTAGCTTAAGCGCATTGGTCCTATGTCAGCAATTGGGACGAAGCTTGCCGCTCAGAAACTTCACGACAGATCAGAGTAAAGAAGGAAGCTCTCGAAATATAATCAGATGTTTGATTTGCTCTCGCCATAACCGAGGTAGCTCATGTAAGCGACCCGGCAAGCAGAATGAGTTGATTCGGTATGTTAACATCAATCGGCGGCCTCCCACGCGGTCGCCGTATTACGAGATCAGTTCTCGAACTTGCTCCGCTTGAAACTTGCCTCGACGCCAACATCGAGCTCCGTCCTGCATGCTTAAGGTAAGACGGACGGGGGGCGGAGGCAAAGTAGCCTCCTTTCGGATTTCGATCTTTAATTCTCAATGCAAAAAAGGCCTCAGGAAAAAGTCGATGAAACCGAAAGAACAGCTCATGCGAGTTGTCCATATTCCAAGAGCGACGGTAGGTATAGCGACTGCTTCAGCAGCAGCAGCCTTGGAGAAATACGCCGCAAAAAAAGAAACTACTTTCGAAGGAAGCTAGAAACGGAAAACTTGTTCGCTAACGTACAGACATACATGTTTATCTCACGCCTCGCCTCGTCGAAGAGCGGGGTGGCGAGAAGCAAGGCAAAATCTAGTTTCGAATTAATAATTTGTCTTGCGGGGGAGCCCAATCTAACGAGAACCCCCTTTTGCCCACCAGCTGTAAATGTGGGTCGGTATAATTCAGATTGTAGACTCGAACATGTACAATTTGCACAAACACGTTTATCGATAGATGATACGGAGCTATATATATTTATAGTGAAGTACCACAGGCATCGTTATAATTTTCTGCTGAAGTTGTACGAAGCATTCAAGATTCATTATTACTTCTCATAGCAACAGCTGACTTCAATCAAGTATAGGTAATATATAGCGAATAAAATAAATAATTATAGTATAGTGTAAAAAAGTATAGTAAATTGTGCCGGAAATGTTTCATATCACGTCTATCTTTTCCTGTTTGACAGGCGATTGTGTACGAAGGTCAGGACAGGAATCCTGAAATGTGTCGGGTGCTTCTGACGCACGAAGTTATGTGCAGGTAGGTACGAGTGACACGCACGCCTCGTGACAAATACACAAACGACGCCGATACTGCTGAAGAAGCATATACAGATGCAGTACAAAAACGAAATATTCTATAGTCATTAATAATAGATCATGTACTGCATTTATGTACTTTTATGTTTAAATTTAGAGTAGTTTTAAATTGTTTCAGTCGGTGCTGTGATAAGAAGAGCTGCGGCAACAGAAATGAGACCCCTTCGGACCCCGTTATCATTGACAGGTAAGTGGTAACGTAGTGCCGTCTGACGGAACAGCCTCCAGACTAGGCTGTGCAGGGCATAATACATGTTTGCACGTTGTTTCCTGACAACTCCTTAGGTAACAGAGTGCTTGATGTCCGCAACACCTTTACACTAGAAAAAAAAACAGTTGATTAGTCCTAAAAGCCTAGATACCTTATATACTATTCTATTTTTTTGTAATAATCATCAACATCAATCAAGGTTGTGGCAACATCGCTAGCGAAACTTTTTCAGCAGCCCGCGGATCAATACGATGGACCATTGTAATTAATCAAGCAGCTTCCCATCTGCATTATAGCAATGCGGCATCTACGGCACTAACATTAGCCCGATTACGTTTTTAATGACCATCAACCTGAAGGATATATTGGCACGAATGCCATATTTGCTTGGAGCTAGCTCATTTTAACCTCATCTTAATCTTCAAGTTATCAGAAGAATGCGAGGAGAACAGAACATCTAGTAGAGGGAGAGCTGGTCTTCTACCATCTTTGCTCACCCACAAGCCTGACTGCAGCGGCTTCGGCCGCCCTAAGTAGGTACAGGACGGTGCTCTCTTTAGAGCATTTCTAAACACCATATATACACACTGACAGCCACTTTGAAAGACGATTGGATAAGTAAGCTTGACTGGGTGTATTTGGGTGTAAATATAGCCTATTTGAAATCGGGTACTGTCGTAATGCGTACTGTCGTCGCGCCTGCCGCCTCTTCAACTGGAAGTCTGTGCTGCCTAGTTCTACCTAGGAAAAGAAGCTGGGAGTGCAACGACTAAGGTAAACTGCCGCCGGTGGGCGGTCAGTCGCGTTCACCGACCGATAATATAGAATACAGCTATGTGTGGCTCAATATAGTTGGCTGGCGCCATTGAGTGCCACTGTTTGTCCAGATAGATTGCATCGTTGGCCGCGGTGGTAGCGGCACCCGTCAGGGACTAAGCTCAGATGGGGCGCGTCGTATGTGTAGGGCCGTTGTATGATGGCCATATGGGACAGGACGACGCGCACTGGCACGCGCACCTTAGCAGGACACGTGGCAACATCTCACACCCACACACATATCAAGTAGTAGTTGGGACGGCGGAAGGCTACAGAAAAGGACGGAGAGGCAAAAGCCGACTAAAAGATAAAGACGAGACGAGGTCTACTGGGGGGAGGGGGGTCAAAGGAGTAGACGAGGAGGCCACACCGCATATGGCAACCTCGCACGTTTGTGATAACCTCGTCACAACTTCACCGTCTCAATTTACCGTCTTGCACAGTCTACGTTATAAACGACGTCGGCTAACTTTTTTAAGCTGGATAGAAGAGACAGTTTGTCGCATAGTTGGTACTGATTATGTTCATATAGCTTCATATTTATAAAGCCTTGAGAAGGCAATGGTGCTATCGTTATATTTTCGATATTATTATACTTCATAACTACTAGTGAATGTAGTAACAGCGAGAAAAGAGTCAAGCAAATTTCATGACATTAGCTGACAATTATACAGATAACTGCTAGGTTCTCTATATGTACAAGCCGTACAGACTTTATCTAGCATTATGCAGGCGGCGACGAAAGGAAAACAGAGGACAGCATGGGACCGGCATTGCCTCCCACTTACAGTTGGAGCTCCCTTAAGGGTATCTTTCAAGTCTGAACAGGCGGATACGGGCCTGCGTGATGTACTTCCATTGAATGTGTCCACGCGTATACTCGTATCTGAGAGCGGGCGAGAGGTTTTGTAGGCTCTGATGAGGCTTCACAACCCTCCCCCTATTTCTGTATATGTATATATGGGCCCCTTCTTGCTCTCTGTCTTTATGTCCTTTCGGGAACAACGTGTTCGCCAGTTAGAAGTAACCCGTTAGTCGCAGGTCGGGTTCGCTCAAGTGTGCCTATCTGTGCGAAGCAGCTTCTACGCTGACTGTCACAGTCTGGACTCCTGCTCGAACGGGCGGTGTACAGACACTGCCTTTCGTTTGCGGAGCCACCTTTGGCCTTGTTCTCTGCCAGGTTATCTTGATTCTCCCTCAATTTTCCTTTTTCCTGCTTTTCTGCCTTGTGTCTGTATTGTCACTACAAATCACAGCATGAAATGTTTTGTTCAAGATAGCCACGTTAACCCACTGGTCCATTGCAAATGTCCTATCCTACTGTTACTACCGAATGGTGTCACGGTATCATCTGGGAAGGATCAATAAAAAAAAATTCACTATGTTGAATGTTGCTAACTTTGCGATGTGACGATTGTTGGGTGGTAGCAAGAACAGCAGTAGCAGCACTTGAAGCGTAACATTGTTCAATAAACTAATGTCGCATCCATTCAGGTTTGGTGTATTTCCGACTAGTACTCTGTACGATGGCCTTGATCACCTCATCATCAGCATTTCCGAACGAGCGATACCTTATCCAAGGCCTTTGCTCTCGACTTCAATGACTGGGTCAGCGACCATCTGTTGGCAAAGCACATATTCCATAATTGCCAAGACTGCTACCGGCTGGCCCTCTTATACAGTGCCTTACCCTACATCCGACCTTCCAAAATTGGGATTTCGGGCACCCGCCATATCCGGTCACGTGACTGAGTTTCCGCCACCTGTGACCCTTATCATTGCATCTAGCCCTCACTCAGTGGTTTCTTACGCCGAATATAAGCAGCCTATGGAGAATTGATTGAATTCTACGACTGCTGAGACTACTTACGATAAAAAAATAGCGCGTATCTGACGAAGCCCTGCAATATTAGGTAAGCCATTAACCAGCTACAGAGTCCATGTAAAACGCCAGTATGCTATGCACACGCGATGCAATGTATTTCAAGCGTTACTACTGACTTGGATCGTCTTCTTGGCTACCATAGCTCTATGGTAATAATTAGTAGCTTGAGACGGAGGCGCCATTAAAAATGTTCTACGTCTTCATTGTTTAAAATAAACACAATATTTAAACATAACAAAGACGATATTTATTTTTACACAAATAGGTAATAATGAATTTAATCTTGCTGCTGTTGTTGCTTCTGTACGCCGGTATTGAATGCTCAGTTCTGATCACTCGCCAATGTGTTCAGTGCTTCAGATCTGAACCATCAAAACGAATAAGTGGATTTAGCACAGATATCTTCATCATGCTTTCTATTAGCCAGATAATGCCAAGAGAGTTTTTCCGTTGCATTTATCTTGTCGCAATGTCATCTCTGCGTCTCCTGATTAAACACCACCATATGGCCAGCTTCTTACTGGCTACTGATTCAGTTAGGATTCAGCTGCTATTTACGAACAACATATATATATGTCCTACAAGTAGACTCACGCTTACACAGGCTGGGAGTTTTTACCTCTCACCGGCTACACTACGACCTACTGCTTACCCTGATCTTCCCTTACCCTAGACCAGCCGACATCGTCCCTTATACAATACTATATTATAGACTAGGCTAGCAGCATACCCTATGGCGTAGCATTATAATACCAGCAGCAGCAGCGTTGGGCTTCATCAGCAATGCACACAATGAAGCATCATCGTAGCCTTGCAACGGGCTTGCGGCTGCATCCCGGTAAGGCAAAAGGCATAGGCTCAGCAAGCAGGCGCACATAGGGATATCCGTCTGTTCGTCTGCCTTGGAGTGGTCGACCAGGCAAGCCCAGCAGCAAACCCGCGCGCGACTGGTGCAAGTCGCGACCGTTGCCGCGGTAGCCAAACTACTGCTACTCCTCGGCGCGGTGGGTTTGGGAATCTGGCAAATGAACAGGTGGCTAACTGGATGAGTGTCTGTCACCCTCGCACTGAGTCCCTTTCTAGTGCCAACCTTTAAGAGCCCACGGCGTCTCTAGATCCCCCACCTACGATTAGTTGTACTCCAACTGGCGACCGAACGGGCGAAACCCCTCTAGGGTCGCCCACCTATCGGGCTACTCTTCTCCCAGCGTTACTACTCTCGTACTTCTTTGACACAGCGGCGGCGGCGGCCGCCATGGCTCCTCCTGAAAGCAGCCGACAACCAGGTAGGACTAACAGGACGGCCGTAATTGTATTGTATTCATAGAGAAGAATGGTTGGCCAATAATAGTAGCGGTTGGGGATTGACTGGGCCGAGTCTACATTGGGAACGTACTGTATAAGAGGGCCTTCATTTTTTGCGAGTGCCAGAGTACTCCGCTGTGAAGGACTGCGAGAGGAAAGGAAAACGCAGAACAAAGCTAAAGAGAGATGGCGAGATAGGTTGAACAGGGCTGGAGAACGAAGCCGAACCAGAGACTGGGAAAGATTATTTGGGAGAGCCCTCGCTTGCGGTGTAAGGACCGCGAGCTTGCCTGCCTCTGGCTGCCGGTTCGTTTGCGGCTGAGCGGGCGATCGGCAGCGATGCCAGCGGCCGAAAACATCTCTCGAGACGACCGACAATGACATTGACATTGCAATGTCGGCCTGCTCAATGTAAGTCTTGCGAAAAAGGAACAGATTGCGATTAATTGGATTGAGGTCTGAGGTTGTTGCAATGGCCGCCATCAGCGACGCAAATAGCTAGCAAGCTACAAGTAGTTGCGAGACTGATAGCCACTTGTTCACTCACCCTCAGCGTCTGGAATACGCCATTTGCGTCTGCAGAAGCTATGATCTATAACGAGTGTGTGTGTACACATATATACATACACCCTATAGATAAAGGATCGAAATCGAACGAGTGTTGCTGAAGGAGACATTCACACATATAGTCTATTTGGTGGAAATAGATGAATGCGCCGACAGACGGACAAATATCCATCGTTGTTGCTCGCTTCGTTTATCTTTGTCTTCTCCGCATTCTCATCGTAATAAATCGGAGTGGGGTCGTTAGCGAATTAGGTGAGAAATGAGAAAAGGGGGCAGTTTGATGTCCAATTTTTTCTTTTCCTTCATATGCTCGTTCCCTTGATTGGCCTGATTCACTCGAGATCGCTTCAAACAGTTGCAAAAACAAGCTCAGTCACGATTTCGAGCCCACATTACATGTATATGTTCAGTTATTTTAGCCTGTTAAGATTCTGTATATAGTTGGCAATGAACGCTTCAACTTTACTTCAGACAAAAAGACATAACAACTGCGAATATTTTCAATTCTGAAAAATATAATTAGCTGTATTTAAGTGTAACGTAAATGCATTGAGAGAAACCGTTATCATGAAAGATACTAGCTGGGCACCCAAATGGTTGAGGTACGAACTAACGCTACACTCGAATTGACTTAAGTACGATAGTGGGGCGTAAAGATATATCGTTTCCGTATACTACTACTCCAAACTGTACACTATACACTTATGTGATGGCTTCTAGCGGGAAGATCGGAGATGCTGAAGGCAGACCCAACGACCCTTGACGGCGTTAACATTAGAAGACCCCCCTCCGCCTCCATCAAAGATTCGCACCTCATCGAGCTTTGGTCACCATCCGAACATCGCTGAACGACGTGATTCCTCCACGTTGAACCATCTTCACAGGAGAATTTGCCTACGCCAAGCAATACAGTGCGTCGCCATAGCGTCTGTACCGTAGAAATACCTTTCCAAGTTAATTCTTCTTGCTTATCGATTGCAAGTACTGACCGGCATCAATCTAGTTTCTTCCCCGGGATGTAACGCTAGTTATGCGTATTCTATAGACTCAGAGGTTCATTGATTGGGTGAATGGAACATACAAGCCTTTCTTTATTTTCGATATGACGCCTTCGTGATTTGGCGTTGGGTATCGCGCTGTAGTCCGGCTACCTATTGTGGTTTAACATTTATATGTATTTTTTACATACGTGACAACCTGTTTGCTTTTTCTCATCGCGATCAGCCACACGATGTAGCTAGTTAGTTCTATAAGCTTGAACCGCGACCTAAATTAACAGTGCCCACAAGACACAAAAGAGTTCCCAAAAGCAACGCGCCCGATGCCGACAAGCCGCTGGAGACAGCTGAGGCAATAGGAATATAGCAGATTGTGCTGCCATCGCTGAGCGACTCGTGTAGCCGAACAGCTTTCGCCCAAAGGCCAGAGAGACCCAGGCTCTTTAACGGGCAATAAAGTCATCGAGATCCACTTCACACAGGCCTCAGTTACATACACTTCAGGACCAACCGTGTGAGTTTACCGACTTTTCAGACTCCTTCCACCAACTACCAGGCTATCCCGTGTCCTATATATGTACTTATACTACTTGTAGTGTGTAGTACGAAGCATTAAATATGCCGGTAGCAGTCGTTCATTTACACCGCGAATGAGTAGCAAGTTAGTCAGTTGGAAGTAGCATCCAGCGCTATTTTACCGTTCGAGAAGGGAATACATGCTACTACTGCCTTTCTGCGGTGTGTCATTGAAACATTGCTCGCGACATCGGCACCCCCATCGGCACTGAAGCTCTGTCTCCGACGTTAGCCAGCCTCGGTAGCGGCAAGTACTTCGGTTCCTCAGAATTGAGCTTCGCACACAGAAGTTGAAAGTGATCTTGAATGAAGTACTACTATTCGGGCGGAACTGAATGGCCCTTGAGAGTATTTCACCGTTAGCGATAACCTCGTCCATTCACAAATGACACTCTTTATGAGAGCTACACGTTCGATTCTTGAACATAATAGACAGACTTCCGTTTTCTTTCTCTGCTAGCTTTAGCTGTTGTTACGCACGAAAAAATTACCGGCACTTACTAACAGTATTTTTGTGGTTTTTACCAGTGCTATAGTAAAAATCACACCATGGAACATCGTTTCAAACGGTTCGCTGTTTCGGCAATCTGACTGAACTATTTCATAGCTTATTAGGTCGATTAGGTAGATAAATGGTGACTGTCGTGCTGTTCTCAGCCTTTGAGTTACTCGGATCGAATACTCTGTAAGAACGTGACAAAATGATGCGTAACAATAATGACGACAAATCATGACCGCAGTTAGCGCCTACCCGTTAGAAGTTTTCCCTCACATAGACACACATGTACGGATGGCAAAGACAAGGTGTTAAGCACCATTCTTACAAAGGCCACTCCATTGAGTTAGGCCATGGCAAAGGAGGTGCCAGAGGAAAAACATCTGGTAACGGTTAAGCCCTCGTCGAGGCAATCTGTCTCGGTCCGTGCAGTCTTTCAGCCGCCCCGGTGCGATAACGACGTCGGCTACAGAATCAGCAGACGCGGCAGCTACGGAAGGGATCAGACTAGCACAAAGCCAAGACGACGGAAAAATCCCTCGCTATAAAAATCACGCCCTCCATTTTATTAGGACGAGAAGCAGTAAGTGGTGGGATAGGGCAGATCTTCCTATCCTGTACAAATAAACAATTTACTCTCAATTGAACTATGAAATACCATTAATTACATTGCTATTATTGTCTATTGTGTAATGGTATTTTGATTAAAAGCTACCGGGAAAGTTAAACCTTAATGATAAACGTTACGCAACTTATTAAATTAAGTAACTTATCTTAATATCTCTCCAATTTAAGATTTTTACAAGGCATACCAAATTTATGTTACAGGTGAGCGACAAAATACCAAAAAAATCTATCACTAAAGTTTGTGTTTTCTTTTTGGTTGATTACACACAAGAAAATCTAGGCTGTAGCAGCTGTGGTATTGTATTAATGTGTACCTGCCGATTTGTACCGATAGGTCGATCTTGCGACAAAAAAGAGAGATTAGCAAAACATCGACAAGTCACAATTCTAACCGCTGGATGCCGGCGTTAGACGGGATAGACTGCGATGCACAGGACCAAAGAACTCATGGCAGCCTTCGTTGCCCCTCCCCCTGCCCTTTTCAAGTTTCCCTGCTACTGATGATGTCTTAACACCCTCAGACATCCAATTCTCCTCATTTAAGCCCATGAGCCGCTTGAGCCCTCCCGCATCTCAGGCTTTCTGATTGTCGTGCAGGTGCTACCAGTTCGAAGGATACAGCGAAGGTAGTATACTAAAAAAGGTCGCGAGTTCACCATCGTTGACATACGCGCTTCGAGCTGTAATACTTAATATAATGGTCAGCTAGTCACACGCCACTTTACATTTCGATTTTACAACAATAATCATTTCTATGTCGATACTTTTTACGTGCACAAGGATATCACTCTTGAGACGACGAGTGCATGACGGGAGAGGGCCGGCGTGTGGATAATTATAAGTTGTTTAGATTAGTTAAGTAGCAATGGCTGAGCGTTCCATTGGGATTCTCAAGCAATATGGTGGAGGACAGACTGAGAATCAGTCGGAATGTCTGCCGGTCCACAGTCTCCTACATCTCTGATATCTTCTCCTGCTCTTTTTGGCTGGCTGAAGTAATCCTCTTATGGTAAGGCAAGATGCAGGTCGGATCTTCGCGCAGCGTGGTTCCTTTCACATTTTTGCCTCTCTTTCTCGTTCTCCCCCCATTTCGCCCCCTATTTCGTACTTCGTTCACTTAGCTGGTAGAGCAAATTAGAAGACAGACGGACGTACTAAGAAACCGGTGTTGGCCTGCTTGCCTGCTCGTGTCCTAGCCTTCTCATGTTCGTAGCATTCTATAGCTACTGGCTACTTTTGCGGATGTTGCCCAGCATGCCTGCCCCGTTTTCTCCTACCCGAGTTTTTCCCTATTCGTAATAGTCTGCCTGTGTCTATTTGTTCGTGTGTACGCGCCAGTGACAAGTTCATATAAAGGGCCAGAACAGGCGCGGCGCGAGTCTGGGGGTCGATTAGGGGCGGGGGTATGGTCAAGCAACACGAATGTGGAGGACAACGAAACGACGAGGGGAGAATACCTAGAGACGCTGGCTTTTTTCGAGAAAGAGCCGTTATGGCTTACGACGCCGCGACCGATCCAATTTCTTGGTCAACCATCACAACCGCCAGACCGAATCCAAACATCGTAAGCAACAGAAGATAGAAGAAATCGCATCATCACCATTGTGAGCAGGCGGCATGAGTAGCAATAATATCGAACTTCGTCTTTTCCTTTGTCTTCATCTTTCAGATCGTGTCCAGGTCTTTGCCAGTTGATTAACTGCTATGCTGCTATTACTAGTCAAAAGATGCAGTGGCGTTGTAACGAAGCTAAGGGCAGCGACGTCACCAACTTTTTTAGTCTTCGCCTGATGAAGATATTGACTACCCCTAATCTAGGGCAATGACTATGGTCACAATAACGTAACCGTTGACCCCTGACAGAAGTGCGAATTTATGAAACTGATAAAAACGAGTTGACGAAAATAAATTCCAGCCACGTGTAGCGAACGGTCTTCCACAGTAGATGGATACAATGGACGACCTCAAAAGCCTACTAGCCGAAAGCTGATGCGGTAGCAGCTGGGGAAAGGTGTTTTTTGCGAAAAAAAAAAAACAGCTAGAAAATTGTTTCTTGTAGGTCCGATTCCAGTATAACGTGATTTCCGATGTTGGACAAAACCTAGCGAGGTACATCTTGCCACAAACGATGTTAGCAATTTTAGGCTTCAGACTACGGACGCAAAAGTGCGATAATGCAACGCAAAGGTTTTCGGTAGTCGCTCACCTGTTCAGACCGTATGATTGCTATTGTATTGCCAAGGCGCCTATTGGCAAGGTGCGAACGCGACTAGATGCTTGGGGGCCTTTATCGCGCCCCGCCGTCGCTTGCTATTGGCTAGGTGGTTATCTGCGGGATGAAGATATACAAGTGTAGCTGTCCATCAAATGAACTTCTCGGGTTTCTCTTAGCTCTAGTGCTTTTGGAACCGCCATTCAGCCAGGCTTTTCCCCAGCTTTACCACCTTCCCACTTTCTTTGGGCCAGTTACACTGCCCATAGCCACAAGCAGGTCTGTACATATATACGGCAAGTTTGGCCAACGGCCTCAAGCTTCTCAGGTTTCCATGGAATATCGAATATGACGTAGCACCAAGCGTACAACTGCCGTATAGGCCTGTCGATGGTCAGACAGTTCATCTTCATCGAGGCCATCATCAGCATGCCCTCCTCGTTACTACCAACTGCATCAACCGCATCGTGTTCGAACGAGATCGTATGATTGGCTTCGCTCGATGTTGGTTCCCGGACTGCCTCTATGGATCACCGCAGCACGTATCTTATCTATATTGGGAAGGAGAACGAACTCAGTCGATGCTAAACACTGGCCAATGGATACGGATGGCTGTTGTAGGAGTATCCTTCGTTTGCTTCGTCACCTCACCTAGCGGATACTATACGCGCGAGTTGAGTTACGCGATGATGATGCTGCTGCTACCACTTGCACGGTCACTGTATTCCCGGAATCGAAATTAGCTTCAAGCATCGCACTGCGAGCAGCCGAGGACCATTACCCCCCAAGCCATTTTGCTTCCAGGTCAGAGGACGGGGGTGCCTGACGCATCTACTAGCAAAGGAAAAATTCCAAACTGGCAACACCGGTCCCTTAGTCTTTTCTATCTAAGCGCTAACGCTTTATAGTACTCTATTGAAACTGAGAGTGAACCAGCCAACGCTGTGACAAAGCTGGTAATTCTGGGTAAGGCAGACATTTGGAGAAGGGTCGTATCGCTGTAGTAGGTTTCGGCCTGTAGGGTGTTCGATAGTGTTTAGCGTCAGACCATGATATCTGCCCGCAAGGCGAAGAAAGTAGGGCGCAACGAGCCTTTTTGGAGCAACTCTGATGTGAAAAAGAGCACATATAGCCCGCTATATTGGGGAGCGACCGAAGACTTACGGGCGTCGGATAGAAGGGTAGAGAGCCATCTTGGCAAAGGACGGGAGAGCAAATGGCTGAACCTAGCAGCGAGTACCGAGTAAGGACTCAACTTGAACGCCTCCCGAGGCCGTGTGACAATCGCTGCCATTGCTGGTGGTGCTGCAGTTACAGGCACCAGCTTACGCTTTCCCCTTTCGAAAAGTATAGAACAAAAGACAGTCTATTCGTCGTAGCCAGTTCATATTGTACCATAGCAGCAGAATCCGTCCTCTGCGAATACTGACGCCCAGCCGCTTACTGCCTACCATCTGCCGAACATGGAAAGCCAGTCGGGCTTGGCATAAAGCTCTGGGGGAGACCAAAGGGGTAACCCTTAGGCAACACCCAACTAGCCAGCAGAAGAAATCAGAGACACCTAATCGGCAGTCAGGAGACACGAACTCTGCTATGAACAAGTCGCAGGTTCTTATGATTCTATAGAGACGCTACAGTTTTCCTATAGGAACGTTCCTTAAAGGACGAAAAAAAAGAAGGATCGATAGGGGATAAGGAAACGAGGCAGAACAAAATGAAATCTATGCTTCAGCTGGAAGCAAATTTAAGGCGAAAGGAAATTCGGTCCACCGTATTGTCGTCGTATCTCTTCCGTTGGGTCTATTGCAGGATAGCAGCATGATAAGGTGAGAGTGCTTTGGTATTAGCTAGGAATGACAGAGTTATTACAACTCTAAAAATGCCTGCGGTTGGCCAACCGTTGTTCGGTCCTGGTGATGCTGATTTTGTCCGCAGATCCCAGCGTCGACCACGACCAGTTTGTGCGGTACTATCAATGGAAGTGTGCCTCGTGGCTTGGTTTTGGTGTTCGCTCGGTCGGTCGGTCTGTATAAAAGCGCTTATCTTGAGTACACACAAGAGGCCAAATAATGCTTGCTGATATCTGACAGAGCGGGCTAGGGCCGGCAGTGGCTATGGAGAAGCGACCAGCGGCCAGTCGGTCTCAAAGTTCGCAGGCTTTGGAGCGGGTCGTGCCCAGCATTTCATCGCCAGCGGTCCTCTGTTCTCCTACACTAGTTCCCCTTCAACATGAGAGAAACTTGGCACTGCTCACCAACTGCGGCCAACTGCTCCCTGCCCTCTGACGTACCTCTCATCGGAAGCGGCCGGCGTTCGTACCGGCCAACTCGACTAGTCTCGTCTTTTTCCGGGATGTACAAAGTCCGTTTGGAATTTCGATACATAGGTTTGCAAGCTTGTACCACGCTACGGCGGCGCCATCTATCATTTCTCATAAACAGGTGAGATGCGTTGGTAAATCTCATTCAAACGCCTCTTTTACGCCAGTAGTAGTTAAGAAGCTCATTATTATCGGAGGTGGACCGAGTCCATTGGCAGTCGTCGAAATGATGATGCTCATATGTGGTAACAGTAGATTTCACAACAATACCAAGGCGAGTTGCGAGATGAAAAAGCACCTTTTGCCGCGTCTATTAACACGCTCTAAGTGAAATGCCCATGCTAGTACAATCCCTCTAACTCTCGTGACCATACCTTATAACTTGCTTTAAGGAAAAAAAAACAAGCTCTCCCTTCAAGTTGATACTCCTGCATTAAGTCATAACTTCCACGTCTTCTTACAATTATTTTTGGCAAAAAACTGTCGAAATGCAAGTACCTAAAGATGATCCAGCGCTTCTGTTGTCCGTCTTTAAGTGTCGTGCCTATCTATACATCTAGCGATCTATCTATGAACCTATAACGTCCATGACACAAATCATAAACTTCTCGCTACCAGTTCCTGAAAGTAGTTGGCAGGAGTCAACACCTCGCACAGCGGCGCCCTTAGCCGATTTGTTGAAAGGATAAGATCAGTCCAATGCTGCTGCAAACGCCGGCCATTGGCCTCATCGAGACCCTGTGTGGAGCAGGTGCACAGAATGCCAACGACTGACCACCGGCAGTGCTAGCTAGACCTCTGCCACTCTTACCTTAGTCCTGTCATTCGTATATGCTACAAACCTAGCTTAATTTTATTCCTCTAGCCCCGCTTAGCGAGAAGGAGTGAGCTCCGTTTAATTCTTCTCTCACGCTCATAATGTTCATAGATGAACTTACATAGACTTCAGCTGGCCTACGATACGATGGTCTTACTATGTCGGAGCAACTTCATCCTGATGCAAGCAGATCGGGTAGCCGTAATACTGAGGCGTACAAAAAGTACACAGTGGAATACTTGTAAGAGCAGGAGATCGTCCATGCTATATTTTCCTTCTGTATATGTGGAGCATTTGGATGGTCATCGACATTAGGATAGCACGAATAGTTCTACCTGTTGCGGGTCTGTTGTCGTTTGACGATTCAAATCTTGATCGGTAGCCGCACTCGTGCACAATACGATAGTGCGCAATCTACGTAAATACTTGCTTGGTACCTGGTACTGTTAATCTCTATAGTTTGATCGAACGTCTCCGGTTGTTCGATTTTGTGCCGCTATAACGGGCCATTTCTTGAGGAGATCAAAAGATGGTCTCCCTATACGTTTCCAAAGTGGAGTTGATTCGTTCCACTTGACAGGCGGGGTGAGCACCGACAAAAGCTGGTGGCAGTAATGATGCTGCTATTCGCTCTCACATAGAAAATATAATTTGAGAGTTTAGATAGTGGACAATGACATTCGGCACTCTCCGAGTTTTCACAGCGCATCTGTGATTATACGCACGAATGTGTGCAGAAACCGGGTTTTAGCAGTACTACGAACAGCATACATAACTGACATATGTTAAGATGTTCAGCCATCATTCTGTTGACTGATTTGCCTTACGCGAATATACATAAAAGGATATCTTCAGAAGCACGATGCTTCCGTTGTTTCGTCGATAGATGTACGATAATCCCTTTGTTCCTAGGTGAAGATCATTGCTTTCGTTTAATAGTATATATTAGCTATGCTAACAGATTTGTGCATAATTAAGTGACCAACTATTAAATGATACGTAGTAGACCAAAAGTGGACCAATTCAAATGCCCTATTTACCACTCAATCATTTAACATTTCTCGCTTTGTTCGAGTGAACTTCGTAAGTGGCCCCCATCTAAAGTTTCAGTTTATTTGATTTTTTTCCGCATATATTATCCTTCGAATCTGCCTCGTCTTCCCCATAAGCTTCTGTTATAATTATCTCGTGGCCTTTCGCCCCCGATGACACCAGTCTTTCCCGCGCAAATGACTTCCCGGTAGGCTAGTTGGCCGATCCAGGATCTGTCGAGGCTTTTGCACAGCGCCACTTTGCAATGACATCGGCATGCTTAGCTCAGACTAACGTCTATTGCTTCCGATAACGGAACTATTCAACTGAGCATACCAACAACGACGGCAGCTACCAGCTTCGCTCATATACTGGTGGGAACTGATTCCAATGCACGATAGAGTGGCCTACACGCTTGATAACGCCCGGTATACCCAGATCGGTGGGCACGGGCAACACGGAAGAGTGGAGATTAGATTAAGAGCGATCAGAGCATTGAGCGAAGGAATCTTCGTCTTCGCGCATCAGAAGTCACCTAGCGAGAAAGAGTGCAATGAAGGTGGGGCGTGAAATGCAATTATTTGAACTAACTCGAGCGGACTTTAGCCATCTTGCACGCTCGACAGAGTGAATGTGACGACCCGATGTCCATTTTCGTCTCTGCGGTGGTGCATGCATCTTCGAGTTTCCCATCGAGGTGGAAGAAACGACATGAGATAGCGCCAGCCACAGCTCTGAGGTTCAAAAGGCCTCCCTCAATGTGCGCTTCACCTCTCCATCCCCGCCTCTATCAGCTAGGTGAGCAATCTTTATCTGTCGTGATGAGATAGACTGATAAGACATGCTTGGCTGAGACCGCTAGATGCTGATTGAATTTACCAACTTGTAGATTTAGTAAAAATCTTGAAAGAAAAGGTGAGGATGATGAACGCGCATGGGAAATCTGTACTCTAGTGAGACAAGACAAGGAGTTCGTGAAGCAGTTTCGCCCTGCTAGGAAGAGAGACTCGTAGGTAGCGAAGGATAGCAACGATTAGTTAGCTGATAACTCTTGCGAAGATGCTCATGAACGAAATTTTCCATTTTTGAAAATACTAGCATTTACTATGTCTGACACGTAAGCGGCCTCATTTCTGTAGCTCAAGGGATCGAAATGTATGAGGCCATGTCTATAACGATTCTTTTAGATCTAAGCTAGGTCATTGTCAAGATCGCAATGTTTACCTTTCAGTTCTTTAAGTAATAATAATAACAATATTTACCATTGTTATACTTACTATTATAAGACTTAATAAGGTCTTATACCGACATGTAAAGAGCCGGACTTAAATAAAAACCTAAATAACACTGTACAATATAAAAAACAAGATTTTTTACATGCAGAAAAAACTAACCTGCACTCTCATACATATAAGCAATTTACACACGATAATGTCATCTGCGTACATTGTATAAATGTCTTCATGATCAGTCAGCTATTTTTATACAACGATTTGTTTCTCATAGAAATTAAGTAGATAAATTTGACTATCCTTTCGATTTCGTTAAATACACAGTATGTGTGTGTAAGCTAGGCGTGCATACGCACTTGACTCTGTCGCACGAGGCACGGAAATACGGCCAATAGTGGCTGACGTAGCGGCGAACGGATATCTTTTAGTAGGAGCCGTAGCTATGCCAGTTACCGGCAGGTTCATATAGCACAAACGACTACTAGGGCATGCTAGGTACGACCTCAACTTGCTACCTAGCACCATCTCTATTCGTTCCCTATGAGGAGGGATCCGCAGCAGCACTAGCTTGTGAGGTTGACGATGGTGATATGTGTAGATCCCCCAACGTGTGTTGTGTGGCTGGCTGTGTCTGTATGCGCGAACTGCATTCGTTGTTATGCGAATTCACGGGCTCAGGGGACCACGTCGTGGCGAGTGCCACCCCCAGCGAACACCCTTGCTGGACAAAACGCCTTCGTGAGAGCGCGTACTCCCTTGGCTCATTCGTGTTCCCTATTGGAGACTACGACTGCTATCTACTCTTCCATGCCACGCGTGCACACACACAAATACACGCCTATGCTTGTTTCTGTTGCTTCATTGATGCGACGGCACCACCGCTCCCGCTGGCAGTACGAACCAGTCGTATAGCCAAATTCAGCTACCGAACTGCCGAATTCACTCCAGCAGCAGTAGTAATATCAATAGTTCAGCTTCGCCATACACCATGTGCTGTCGTTGCCGCTTCCGTATATAGAAACAGGTGAACGCAGCTGCTATTGTCGGCCTCAGCTTAACGGCCGTTGACAGCTCCGGTGGTTACGAGCTGATTCGCAGGGTCAGCCAATGAGCTCAACAAGCCCCCTATCGATTACGTAAGGCTCCCTAACACCTACGCGGACTCCCTCGCCATAGACTTACATAGATCTAGTCGCGGCAGCTTGCCAACGTTTTGGGCCCAACGGGTGGCTACTTTCAGTTTAATTGTTTGATCATCGCGCTGCGACCGGCATCGCGATTGCGGTCCATTTCAGCTTTATACCCCCCCCCCCCTGTTAAGTAGCAATGGCGAATTAGGATATCTAAGCACGAGCGAAACCACAGGTTTAGGTAAAAAGGGATAGAAACTTGAAATGGGAAACAGTCGAACGAACGCCCAACACGCGGTCGGTTATTTCGCGTTGTCGCCGCCGTTGACGTTTCTCGCCCGTGGGGGGCCTGAGGCTGAGGAACAGCCGAGATGCTCATCGACTCGAATAGGGTGCACGCTTAGCAGCGATCAGATCCAAAAGCGTTAGAACCTGCCCGCGTATACGAAAGGCACAAACCCACATTTCAACCAGGCACAGCGATAGTACTATTTGTACGCGATTTTTTTAATATTGTTTTTTTGTTGGCGTTCACTATTGATAGAGCAACGACACGACGGTATAGTCTAACGACAACAATGACACAGACGACATGCATGCCGATCCAGCAGGTTTGAGGCTTCGGCAAACCTTTATTCAGGCATAGTTAGCAGCCTGCAATAGGTGGTAGGAGGTGCACTTTGTTTGTGTGCAGTTTGTTTGAGTCTTGTTATGTCCCGTAGCAGCACGGTTTGAATGCTGTCACTTGCCCCTATCGTGCAGTCATTATCAAAGGACGGGGTCACTTGGCGTAGTGAATATTTTCAGGTTGAAGTCAGGTTCATTTTTGACAACACGTATTGCTATCGGCTCAACTGAATGAGGGTGGACGACATCAGGTGATGAGCCAAACTCCGTGAGACCTCTCTTCTACGGTAGCATTCGAATCCCATTGTTGAGCATCATCGTGTTACACCTCCATCTGCTTCTATTCTCGATAGAATATAATACATACATAATATACCTATTCCATATCGCGAGTAACGCTAATGGCTGGATACTATTGTTAAAGATATCAGTTAAATAATAACAACGTCATAAAGTTAATTAATTTACCTCACTTTTTTTTTACCTGCATAAACATCTATAATGCGAACGTTTATTATTTTTCTACTTTAAGTCGTGAACAGTGTCTTTCCGACGTCGTCGTAGTCGGTGCAATTACGTGGACCCAGCTTCAAGTACAGCCTTTTAAACGTGATACGAGTATGTCTATTGAACTTTTCCGATGCTGTGGAATTGACGCTCTGTAGCAATGGCTGCTCGTACTACTCAATATGGCAGCACATGGATGCGATAACGTGCTAGCATTAGGCTGAGAGAAGCCAGCCACGTAAACATTCAGTTGAAATAGAACCAACACGAGTTGTTGAAATCCGCTCGATATTGAGATAAATGGGACTGAATACGCGAAGAAGCCCCGAGAACAGGTTACCCCACGGTAGTAGGGTGCCATGGGGTAGGTTAGGGGGAAAGCACGCGCGACGGCGAATGAAAATACTCAGAAATATCTGCAAGCGTCGACTGCCGACGGGGAACAAACGAACTGCGAGCAAAAAGCCAAACAAAAACAGAACAGAATATACCTATATGGGGCGAGCAACCCCGCACACGACACTTTACAATGATGTTGTACGAATTGGCGACCAGCGTCGAATGGCCGGATTGACTGAAGCACTGAATTTATTGGTCCAGCACTGGTTGGTAAGCCAGCAAAGTTCACCTGGCTAGATACTTTCCTCCCAGCCCTAATATATCTAAGAACTGCGACTGACGGAGTTGAGTTTAAGTTTCCCGCCGTATCTGCCTCCACAGGGAGACCTGCAAGGAAAGATGTAACCGGAGAGGACAGCAGGCCGGCAATCTATTTTGACCTTGCTCGGTACCACCCTTGTCACTTACGTCTATAATTAAATGACGTATTTATTGAGGTGCTTAGAAATTTCAATTTACTTATATGGTTTGCTACCATCATATAAATAATCATACGAACTAGCTGAGTGTCAATGAGAGAAATTGCGAATGTAATTTTACCGAGATTAGCTAGAAAAAGAACCGTTGGCTTATATATATAGGGTTATATAGTTCTACAAGTAGGACTATATAAGAACACATGTGATTATATATATGTGTCTGTCGCTGAACCGCTGTGGATCGGGCAGAGTTGGCAACATATCTTGGTTCACTAATATAAAAAATTGTGCCATTCTAAGAAGGGGCGAACCGCCATTCTGAAAAGGACTGAATTTCCTCTGCTTGATTTTGATTTCAGTCTCCGCTACTCGATCAGCGTAGGATGGCAATTATCACCTCAATTAACTTTCTTTACCTGAACGCCCTGTCGTTTGCTATATGCTAAAGGAGGTTACGCCTGCGTGTGCGTGCCAGCCGTGCATATATGGGTAGGTGCGATTGAAGGTGCTCTGGTCTGAAGCAGTCATTCCAAGTATCAACTTGTGTTTGATTTCCGTTGGCTAGGAAACAAAACGAGAAGCCGGCCTCACAGGCTGCGAAGCTACTTTGCATCACAATGATCTCACTTCACCGATCTTCCTTATGTCCTGATCTGAGTTCATGGCCGGCGGCAAACCGTCTTGAATTGGTCTGCGTGTGTGCCGGTCGATCTGACCCCCATTTACACTTGCTGTACAATGTACTTAGGTGAAACTTCTGCCGCACCACAACAACCCCGGATCAATCAGGACTGCAAGAATGGAAATTTCTTCTTCGTCGATTTGTTACATTTATTTAAGTTCTTGGCGTAGCTCACATTGAGATAGGATAAACATGGTGTCGTAAGTGTAGCTAAAGACTTTAAGGCCTGCCCTGAATAGGATAAGCGTGACGTCATGATGACGTACGACGTCACGCTTAGTGGCAGATAAGCGAAATAAACATTGTCTGATGTCGCCTGTTCCTCCCCTGATTAACTAATTAACCGTTATACAACCACTGCAATGTAACTGCAGTGTTATGGTATCCATATGTAGCGTTGCATGTTGCAATTCTGTTATATGCCACTTATGTAAAAAGGCCTACGTGTTTTCTATTTTCTGTTTCTGTCTCCTTTGTGGCAGATACTACCGTACATCGAGAGGTTGACAACCATAGGTTCTTCAGCTGTAAAACGGGTAGCCAGTGTCAATAGCTGCTTCATGCGCGACAGGAATGCTACCGTTTCTAAACGAATAAAGTCAAAGAACTCTAAGATGCGCAAGGTCGACAGGAAAACAGACAGCGACAACTGCCTTTTTTTCTGCTGGCTCGCGTTAAAGCATGACGTTACACGATGACTACATCGTGTAATGTCACGTAAGGTCGCGTGAATCATACTCTTTTCATATATAT